>NC_061508.1:293746844-293878404 GCF_022539505.1 Lolium rigidum
AGACTTGTTTATATGTTTGCTATGACACATTTGCAACATGCATAATAAGACAATCTAACTACACATCATGTGCATACAAACAAGCTAAATAAACATAGTATGCATATATGCATAAAATTTGACAGCGTATTCAGTAGTTGTTGCTTCATGATATAACATGTATCACTAAAAGTTAATAATAGACACAATTTGGTGATCGTTAGTTGTTGTTATAGGCTTGGTCGTTAAAAGTTTAGTGACCATATGCTTATGTCATTAACTATTACATACTAAAAGCAAAATGCGGTGTTTTAAATAGAGACACGAGGTTAATCCACATCATCATAATTATTTTTATGTGATCAGGATTTAATAAGGGATAAGTATTTACGTAAACGTGCACACGTGTGAAACAGATCAGACGTGAACTTGACATGATCTATTTTTACACGGAAAAGTTAAGTCATGTTTAAGGAATAACAGGAAACCAAAATCTATCTCCCATACGAGAAAAGACTATTGCTTTTTTTCACCATTAGAGTTCTATTTGGTCACGTCTAAGCAAGATCTACAGACTATATTGAACCATACATGTACGTGTCTGTTTGCCTATTGCGTCACATTTAGGCAAGTTTTGTTTAACATCCAGGTGTGAATTGTTTGTGTATTATGCTAACACCGGACAAGCCGTCGCGTGTGTAAATTTTCTAAAACCACACGGGCATGGAAATATTGTAATGTCTCTAGACTAAGACGTGAAAGATAATAAAATCAGAATTCAGTGTTTTTAGTAAAACCATGCCCGCCGGAGCAAAACGAGAGTGCCGGCTTGGCGACGTGTTGTGCGAGCTGCTACCGTTGTCCTACCATCGAACACGGCAGCCTAGAAGATGAATTCGTTATATTTAAACAAGTGGAAGAAAAAGTATAAGCCCTTCTCTAAGATTTGTCTAAATTTATGGAAAACCAAAACTGATCATGGGTGCATATGCACCCGGTATGTATAAAACATATTTTAAAAAGTAAAAAAATTAGGAAATAAATTTAGCATGTAGAGGGACATGTTCTATGTGTACACGTAAAATTTCACGTAAAACCGACAATTTTTGTACCCTGTGTGAAAAAGACAAATAATGCCTCGAGAAATAGACTATTTTAACACCAAAAATTTGTCTTTTTAGTACAGGGCACAAAACATATGAGTTTTTGCTGAAACAACTTTGCGAACATGTAACGTGTCAAGGTATACACGAGGCATTTTTATTTGTATTTTTTTGACATTTGAAAATATGTTTAATATGCATTTCAAATAAAGGGTGCATATGCACCCGGGTGCAGAAACACCCTGTCCCTAAATTTAGAACTATCTTTACACAGAATATTGCATAGATTCATTTAAATTTAGAAACATTTGCGACATCCTTTTTGGGATGAAGGTAGTACAAAGTTGGGCACATCTATTTACGATATACAAAAAATATATGCATAAATATTGAGGTCGAATCTTGCTCCACATTATTTAGCTTGAAGCGATACTAACTCTTTCTCCATAACTTTAGCTTCAGCTGCAGGTAATACGATTGGCATTGCCCTAAGCACACATACACATGGTGACCACATGCAAACTTGTGTTCGTCACATATACATGCCATCGGGGGGTCTATCACAACTCATTCTTAGTTAGTTATTATGAGCAAAGGGTGTAATTGTTTCCAAAAGGTGAATAACCCCATGTTAGACAAATTATATAATTTGATAGACTGCAATGATTCAAAGAAACATATTAGAAAAAAGCTCTATAAATGATTACAAATACTTTAATATATAATTTTGTATTAAAGTTCACTGCCGTGTTTGGCTACATTTATTTATGAATTTATTCATATGGTAATTTGAAGATAGACGTGTCCCACTTCTAAGCTGGTCCAGAAAAATTTATCGTTATATAGATTCAGACTCTGGGTGAGAGCGTGCGACGCGGTAAAATAAAAAAGTTATATTCATATTACTAATTTATTCTTATTTTAGTAGTGTTTTGCGTGAATTTAAGTTGTTTTATCAAAATTTCCACATTTACAAAGGATATAGAATGAGGACAAGATTGATCCAAGTACCTTAATATTTAGTTTTAGAAAGATCACGTGAACAACAATGGAGTTCTGATTTGGAAACAAACTCAGTGATACATAAGTAATCCGCTTACATACATGGATGAAACAAAAAAGAGAGTAAGAACAATATGTACATGCAGGGGTCTATCATAAGAGAGAACGATAATGTAAGTGTAAGAGTATCAATAATAATATATTGGATTGTTACGATAAAAGTCCACAAATGCAAGATTACACCTTTGATATTGACTCAACAACTCAGTGGACTTTTAGTTACCAAAAAATAGAACATAAATTATAGAATATGTGAATGGTATTATTGGAAATGTCATAGTAACTATTTTTCACAAATCTAAATAATTCAAAAATAATATCACAAATGTGATATTTTACCTCATATAATTTTTGTGGGATATTTTAAAATTTCTATTATATATAACACCATAAATTTTTATAACATCGAGAGCTAACCTGTCAAAGATGATGCCCTCGAATTTGCGAGGGCCACCTTGCTAGTTATTTATAACAACCAAATATAGTGTTGTGGCGAAATGTGAGGAAATAACACTACGCCACGTGCAGCCATTTGCGGCACTTTCTTGCCGGCATTTTTTTAATTAGCCACCAATAGTAGGTTTACACGGCAGATTGTCATTAATGCCGCCAATACCAACCTAATTATCGGCGATTAGACGGAAGTGCCGCTAATGTTGGAGCAATGCCGGCAGCATCAAAAGTGCCGCCAAAAGTTTCTATCGAAAGTGCCGCTAAAGTTTCCGTGATTAGCGGCTGTATAAAGAACTGCCGCAAATGTTCTGTACATTTTGTAAAAAAATCCTTGTAAGATTTAAGTCTGATGAATTAACCCGGAAATGCAGGGGTGTTTCAGTCAATTTCTCTTTCTCCCGTGTGGTTGTTTTCTTCGTTATCGTTCCCCATTCCCCAAATTACCGTGGCCACCGCACGAGAGAGACAGAGAGAGCGCCGCCTACCTCCCCCCCAGCTCGTGCTCCGATCTCAAGGTGCCGTCCGTTCTCGTTCGAATCCCAGATCCGCTTCGTCGTTTGATTCCGCCGCCGTGGTTTGCGTTGTGTTTCGCTGTTTCTGATCTGTGTGGGTTTTCGGTTGTGTTCGAGGTTGCGAGGATGAAGGCGAAGGTGGCCTCCCGCGCCGGCGGCGACGGTGAGAGTGACCCCCTTCTCGTCCGATTTCCCCTGGTTTCGCTCGTCCGTTTATCCCGCTTCCCGTCGGTTTCTGATTCGATCTGCTTTTGCTGTTGGTGCAGGCTAGCGGTGAAGAAGAGCAAGGCCGAGAAGGACCCCAACACGCCCAAGCGGCCCCCGAGCGCCTTCTTCGTCTTCATGTAAGCGCCCGCCCCCTAGATCAGCCCTCCGTTTCGCGATTCGTATCTGATTTTGATTCCGCGGTGGCGTGCGTCTCGTGCAGGGAGGGCTTCAGGAAGGACTTCAAGGAGAAGAACCCCAACAACAAGCAGGTCTCCGTGGCAAGCCCCGTTTCCCCCACCAGCAACTCCGTCTCGCGTGCCGGCCACGGGTCACTGCCGCCGCCTCCTTGGGCGGAGCAGAGCCGAGGAAGGACCACGGAGGAGCAGCCCCAGGGGGCGTCGATGCAGGGCTCCTCCGCCAGGAGTCGACGTGTTGCCTCGGGAGGATTAGTAGCGCCGATGGGGTCGCCTCGCGAAGGGGCCAGTTCGAGGACTGCGGCTGTGGTCGTCGCCGCGCCGCTGCGCAAGCTATTTCTCGGCCGTTGGTACCGCCACTTCAGCCTCCACCTTGGGCGGTAGTTCGTGGCCGTCGTTCGCTGCAGATCCCGTGGAGGCGTTCTGCCGCCTCTCCATGGAGTCTCAACTCGGCGGTGGGAAGGGCATGGACCGGCTTGTTACCGGACAGAGCTCCGCCAGTGAGGTGTTCCTCTTCCGGTAGAAGGCGGCGCTCTCCTCCGCCTCCGCCTCCTCCTTGAGCTGCGCCGCCGCCGGACGGGAGACGACCAAGGATGTCGCCCACCTCACGTTGTTCCTTGTTCTCTTGCACCCTTCTACCTGGACAACCTCGCTGTTCTGGCTGACGAGATTGGGGGCTTGCTGGATACAAGCGCGCACGCACTGCCCTCGGGGCTACTGGTGCAGGCGTTGATACTGCTTGTCAACTAGAAGGTGAGTCCTGTTTGATTCATTTGTTGGCCTCCACATAAAACCTTGCTTCATTTAGTCGCAGATTGGATACTCAGCTAGTGGTATGATTTATTGTTCAAATTGATTGGCGCTGGATCTGTTTGGAGGGGGTAGTAGTGCTATCAATTTTGTAATTGCTACTCACTGCTATATCTTTTATTCACCAGACCCAGGAAGGTGTAATAGTATTTAAGCTATCCTAGTTCAACCATGGCCAAATTGGCTCCAACAGAGGACCATGAAATGTCCCTGTTATTTTTAGGAGCAACTCTGAATTACCTCTTTTCCATGTTCATTATTTTTGCTTGCACTACTCTCCAAAACCTGTGACAAACTGTGAGACTACTATACATCATTGGGTACGGTGTCCTTCGGTGAATGGAGTGTTGCAACCAAAAATTCAGAATTGCGTCTAATGCAGCACATGAATCTGCGAGTGGGATAAAATTGATACGAGTTGAATAAAATTACAAGAACTGAACTTAATATTTAGTTATTAGATGAAATTTGGTATCTAAAGCCCTACGCTACATTATTGACTATACAATTGCCAGCTATTTAACTTATCTAGTTGCTAAACTTCAGATTCAATCTATTTCATTCATTATAGAAATATTAATTATCTGTTGGGAAATTTGGGAAAGACCTACGCAGACACTGTTGGTGCGTCCAAATGGCATACGCTATCGCAGAGAAGGATGCCGTAAAGGCTCCAAAACCAGCAGATGGTGAAGATGCATATGTGAAGAAGCTCTTCCTTAAGGGAACGGCATATTATCTTTATGTCCACAGGTTAGTACTGTAACTTTTAATAGCTTTTTGCTGTTTCTATTGTCTGGCCAAAATATTGTCATGGTAAATTCTGAACCATCTGATGTTAAGCATAGATCAAAGTATCAATTTTCAGAACCTATTTTAAGAACCTGTTGGTGGTGCAATCTCTTGTTTATGTCTAGTCGGATTCATGATTCATATAAACTACTTAAAGGAAAAGTTTGTTATTACTGGATGAAGCTACCTTGTAGTGCTAAAAGTATGTAACACAATTCCTATTGTATTGGATGTGTGAGAAACTTCAGAAACTCTCAAGTTAAAATGCAATTAGACGTGTAAACGTCCTCCATAAAGAGCAGGCAGGTCGTCTTCACAAAAGCTTAACTGCATTCTAGTAACTGTGTTTCAAGGCTACTGCATTTTGGACGAGAAGATATTTTGCTGTCATTTAACCAACATTTAATCTGACATAAAGTCCTGCATCCAGTTGTCATTTGGTATCTTGGTTGTTCACCGCTACTTGTGATCTAAAGTTTTGTTAAGTTAGTCCACGTCCTGCAGTTTAATTTCTGTAATTAGTGTGCTATCAAACGTGTTCGGTGTTTGGAACCAAATTGCTGGACATGAGAAGTGGTCCGGTTGCTCCTAGTACTAGTACTAGTAGGTCTTTTTTTCCGTTCGAGGCTAGCACTAGCAAATGTGAAGTCTGGTTGCCTGAATGGAACAAGTAATTGAACTGTAAACTTCTTGGCAACTTTTATCCATGGATTTAAGATGGGGAGAAATGCTCTAGTCAGCTAACTGCTGGAACAAATGATGTGTTATTGTGCTTTACATTTCACACTATAACATCTCAATATCTTACTAGATGCAAGGTATGGCTGATAGTATATAATAGCAATGCTCTGAAAATACACTATAAAAACACGTGCATATATGAAATATGCTGCAGTACATGGATTTATTTTTCGAAGTTTATGCGTGTGTCTTGTGAAAATGCAATCAAGATAGAAACAGAGAATCATTTATTTTGTTTCCAGAGCTACATATTCTGTTTCCATTAACATTAAAAATCTGTCGGTTCTCACTTTCATATGGACTATTGCAACGCTGACGGAGTGTTTGCTTCTGTGTTTAGTCTGTTTATTCTAGATCTGATGGTAGGGTGCTGACATTGGAGGAACAAGCAAGCGAATTGGGAACAAATGAGGAAGTCAGACAAGTAAGATGGAAGCCAGTTAGATGAACCATGTTAGATGAACCTTGTTGTGTATTTTATCTAATGGTTTCAAACCATGTTGGTTCATGATGTGGAGATGGACATTGTTGGTCATGGAAGTTAGATGCCTGGATTGTGAATCCTTGAATGTTTCAAAAGGATTGTGAATCCTTGAATGTTTCAAAAGGATTGTGAATCCTTGAATGTTTCAAAATGTTGGTTTCAAACCTAGATTGCTTGGAAATATTGGTTTTAAACATTGCTTGACTTCTTGAGTGTGATGTATGCTTGATTGTAGATTGCTTGAATGTTTGCAGGCAGTATAGCAACCTTAAAAATGCCTAAGAAAATAATCAGCGGCACCAGAATTAAAAGCCTAAAAAAGTAATTGTAGGCATCCTTTAAAAGTGCCGGCAAAAAGTTTAAATGGCATCCCTAGAAAAGTGCCAGTAAAAAGATTTCGTGACATTTTTCGAAAAGTGCCGGCAAAAAGATTCTATGGCATTTTCGGAAAGTGCCAACAAAAAGATTCCATGGCATCTTTCAAAAGTGCCGGCAATACTAACTAGCGGCATTTTTGGAAGTGCCTTAAAATATAATTAACGGCACTTTTCTAAAAATGCCGGCAAAGATCTACCTCGACTGGAATAAACGCAGCACTTTTTTTTGTGCCTTGAAAAATCTTTGCCGGCACTTTTTGTGACTTTGCCGGCACTTTTTTGTGCCGGCAATCTGGATACCTGACGCAGTGTAACGACCACAGTTTCTATATTAACGCCCACTTGTGCGGGCACTTTAACAACATATAGTGGCACTTTTAGCTTCGGAGTAATCCATCCGATTACTAATGACAATATCATTGGGAAAGACAGATTAAAACACACTAGGAAAGGCTATCATCATGCAGCAGCTTTGACGTTGATCCCCTTCACCATCTGTTGCATGCTGTCGTACGACGTACGTCCCACCTGCACAAACGGCCGTCCTCAGCCTTCACCTTCCACATCTCGGCGCATCACCTGAAATCGTTCCACCTGCATCACCTCCCTCACACGGCAGGCAACCCAGTAATGCTACACCCACGGGCAAAAAATATCTTACGGACTCACTTACAAACACAACGTGGAGCTGTGTGATTGGGGCAAACAAGTGTGGCAGCTGAGGAAAGAAGTCGTCCACGAACATGAGAATCACACGTCTGCGCGTAGGATCCATTCCGTAGGAATCTGCCCGTAGGTACAGCATTATTGCGGGCAACCTGCTCCCTCCTCACATTGTCGTTCAGCCGTGCACCGACGCGCCACAGCTCGCAGGCGTACTTGTCGTTTGTGTCTTGGTCCACGAACCCTGGCAAGCACACCACCGAGGGGGGGGTCGGAGATGGGCCTCGTGATGCAGGGATGGGACGAGGAGGAGTATGTCACCGACATGGACGTGATTTTTCGGCGAGGTGGAGGTGAAGAAGAAACACAAGATCTTGCTGCTGGGAGACATGAGCGTGGTCGTCGGACGAGGCTTCCCTGTGCCCGTTTGGTGCGACCATCCGTGCGACCGCATGCCCAGCTCGCATCGAGCGGCTCTCCCTCACACCTTCGCCAGCTATGATTGTTACCTCTAGGAAAGAAAAAACAGAATCACGTCTGTCCCGTATCTACTTCCTTATACTGATTCCAGAATACACGCTCAACGCCGCGCGAGAAAAACCTACAAACTGCACATCGCGCGGGAACAAACCCACAAATTACACAGCCGCAATCAATAGAAAATTCGCCTCAGGCTAAAGAATAGTAATTGAATTCACAGTTCAAATTGAACGGGCAGCAATCAGCTCAACTGGATGATGGCTTCTTCATGTAATCATGGACGTGCTGGTGATGAATCTCACGGACAAACAGTAAGATATCTGACCCTACTCCACATGATGAATCATAGTGGACTTCTTTAGTTTCTTCTTTCTGAACCGATTGTGTATCTTCTAATCCAGTCATTACCGTCATTTGCTTTGATCTCAACTCCTACGGCATTTGGATCTCAAATCAACATGCATATTTCGTCTCCATTGATGACAGTACTGATCAGCATTTGGAAACTGAGGGTTTCACTGCCCTCCATTGATGACAGTAGTGATATGCATAATGTTTAGGCCCTAAAATTCAGATAAAGTAGTTACAGGACAATGTCTCCAAAATAAATCAAGCAAGTTAGAACTAAGAACTAACATATGTTTCTGTGTTGCTTTCATTTCTTTCCAACTACAAAGAATTATAATTCACATGGGTTGTAACATCTCATGCCAATCCATGTTGACCATATGCAAATGTATTTTCTCTCAGACTATTCTTAGTCCAGAGTCCAGCACTCGAATGACACATATGTGTATCGACTAAATTCAATATTAACTGATACAGGATTTCCAAGAAACTGCAGCAGATCCCTCTGATGGAAGGGTACCAAATCTTGGCATGAAATTTTTATCAGAAGATGAAGCTTATTCCTCTTATAACAAGTATGCTGAAACTATCGGTTTTAGCATTAGAAGAAGTAGTGGGCACAAAATGAAGAACTCTTCTACGATGCAACTATGGACATTTACATGCTCTCGCCAAGGTATGGGTTATGTGATTTTTTATAATTTCTATCATATCTTGATGTATTAAGATAATTATAACAACTTATAGGCTATCGTGGGGATGATAAAAGAGATGACACATTCAGCTACAGCAGGCCAGAAACACGATGCGGATGTACCGCCCGAATGAAGATAAGGTTTAGAAATGGATTTTATGATGTGTATGAAGTTGAAGCATCACATAACCACATTCTTGCTCCTGGAACCATGACACACTTTTTGAGATCACAGAGAAAAGTAACAGAAGCACAAATATCGAATGCAGAAGTTGCAAAGTCTGTAGGTATTTCAACTAAAGCAACAATTGATATGATGGCCAAACAAACAGGTGGAATTGAAAGCCTTGGTTGTACACGTGGATAAAACATTGTTGTCTTTAGCAACAACACATCTACAATCTTTGAAGTTATTGTCACTCTTCTAGAAAACTAGAGGCATGAACCTACTATCGAGCATAAATACTCCCTCCTGGAGTCACAAGTATCTACTTTGCCAGAGTATCTACTAGCAACGAAGAGCATGCAAGATCACAAATAACATATGACATGAATATATAATCTACCTCAACATAGTATTCAATATTCATCGGATCCCAACAAACACAACATGTAGCATTACATAAGGATGATCTTGATCATATAGGGAGCTCACAAGATCTAAACATGAGGCATAAATTGGAGAATACAACCATCTAGCTACTGCTATGGACCCATAGTCCATGGATCAACTACTCACGCATCACTTCGGAGGCAGGCATGGTGATGTTGATGCCTCCGGCGATGATTTCCCCCTCCAGCAGGGTGCCAGGAAGAACTTCAGAACCCTCCCGAGATGGGTTCTACGAGGGCGGCCGCGATGGAAATTTTAGTGGATGGAGACTCGGGTGCTTAGGCTTTCCGAGATCGTGAATAAATAGGCGGAAGGGCGAGGTCGGTGGCCGCCTAGGGGGGGCCACACCACCCCTCGGCATGGGCCCGCCCTAGGCAGCGGCATGGGGTGGCCTGGCTGCCCTGTGGTGCCTCTTCGTCCCCCTTCAGTCTCTGTCTTTTGATACGGAGAAATATTGACTTCGGCTTTTGTCCCGTCCAATTCCGAGAATGTTTCCTGTACAACTTTTTTGAAACCAAAAACAGCAGCAAACAGGGAACTGACACTGTGACATCTTGTCAATAGGTTAGTGCCAGAAAATGTATAAAAGTGTAACAAAGTGTATGTAAATCATAGTAGAATTTTTGTAAAACAAGCATGGAGCATCAAAAATTATAGATACGTTCGAGACGTATCAAGCATCTCCAAGCTTAACTCTTGCTCGTCCTCGAGTAGGTAAGTGATACCAAAATAATTTTTGAGGTGACATGAAGCCAACACAGTCTTGATCAAGCATATAAAGCATTGTGAGCTGAACATAGGTATGGTAGATATAATTCTAACAATAGAACTTAGCAACTATATTATAACATGAGAAGTAACTCAAACAAAGGATCATGAATACTAGTGCATTGAAAGCAAATGTTGTTTATGAGCATAGATAAAATATAGTAAAGTGATACTCAACATGTCCTTTATGAAGTAGCAAAACGTAAATGCTAGGACACCTTCAAAGTTCAGAGGATGACTAGATACAAGTAAAATAAGAACAAGCAATAGCATAATCATGAATCAATCAATAAGTCTTGGGACTATGCACATTACACTAAGAATGTCAACTATGCTCTCTTAATGTGTGCATAAATCGAGAAGATGAGGACTCAACAAAAAAGTAAAAGAAAGACTCTTTGCAGAGCAAGCAAGATAAACAAGTTTTATAAACCTTTCAAAAAGTATGGTACTCATTAGCTTTGAGCTTTCATTGCCCATATCATAAGCATCTTGAATGGTTAAATTTAATGTGCGGAAGCTATGAGCTATATGCTTGACAAATCACAAGTAGAAAATCTCATGCCCCTTGAATACAAGTACCTACACCTCATGCTTTTCAACTTAGATCCAAAATAAGTTCTTGTCATTGTAAGTATACATATATCATAAAGAATGCAGCGGGGGTACCTCTTGCCGATTGATATAAGTACTCCTTCAAATAAGTGTGATCCCACACCAAAATAACAAGATAAACAAACAATGAACATCTCAACAATCTTTTTATTTATTATGGGTATAGCCTTTTATTGAAGATGTTTCACGGAATGCTCACTATGGAATGTTGTAAACTTCCACCATGAATGATGCATGGCTTAGGTTAGCGCTCCAGCGTTTTTCTAACACATATACAAACTCCATGGACTTACAAGTTTTCATTCTATTTCGCATCGATAGGCATCCATAAGCAAAAGATCATGATATCAACTAAATAATAAGTGCAATGTTGAAAGCGCTCCCCATGAAAGCTGGTTATGCTAACTCCCAACTTGCAATTTGCGAACATATAAACTTCATAAGATAGTCACAATGATCAGGTTTATTAAGTACAATAAAGTAAATGTGCCATCAAGTTCGTGAGAGCTTTACAAACTAATTTTCATGCCAAAATTTAATTTGGAAGATAAATAAAAGCATGATAAACATACTTGGAATAGCAATAATGCTAATAGGTAGATATGGCGGACACAATTGGAAAACTTTGGTTAATGGTGGTTGGATGCACGAGTAGAGTTCATACTCAGTACAGACGAATGCTAGCAAAAGACTGGGAGCGACCAACTAAGATAGCAATAATGGCCATAATCATGCATAGCGACAAAACAATATTAATCAAAGCATTAAGTGATATCACAAGTCAAAAACTAAATGATCATGGAGGCTTTAGTTTCTGGTTATAGTCATAACATGATGTAAACATGCGCCAAGTCAACCCAATAAAGCATCAAAGGAGAATACCACATATTACGCTTCTATGATAAAAACGACACATGATTCTTTAAATGACACATTAAGCACTCTCAGATATTTAAGACAAGTCATGATTCAATAATAAATACTAAGCATATCATAAAAATAACATCCAACATGACATACCGAAGTCTATGCCACAGTCTAGACAAGCTTCCTTTTGCATCACTATTAGCACGAAACATTTTACTCGTATCCAACACCAATCAACTTATTTGAAATAACTCTCAGAGATGGAAAACAATATGGACCAGATAGCTAATCATACATAAATAAATAATACTAACGAGCTCTGCATTAGATTCAAGTTAAAGAGCAAGAGCTAAACGCGGAACAATAACAGTGAAAACTAGAGCGTTCTATGCAATTAAAACGGAGCGGGTCTTTCTCCAAAACAGTTGTGCCGGGATCCAACATATGCTACAACAAACATAACAAAACTACACTAAAAATAAAAATAAATACGCTCCAAGAACAGCACGTAGTGTATGAAGCAATAAAAATATAGCGCATAGAGAGATGCCATGTTGCTTTGTTGATGAAGAGAGGATGCCTTGGGAATCCCCAAGATTTGATGCTTGTACCTCTTCGATATTTTTTGGGGTGCAGGGGCATCCCCAAGCTTGAGTTTTTGTCCATTCTTTATCTCATCACATCATTCTTCTCTCCCTACACTTGAAAACTTCATGCATACAAAACTTCACACAGTTCTTTATTAGCAGCATTAGTACAATCAAAATAAACAAATCCACCTGGGTTCAATTCTAACATATATTAAACATATATTAAAGCATTAACTACTGTAGCAACTATTCAAAAATTTCTTTGATCAAAAGAACTCAAAAAGAAAGAAGAGGTAAATGTAAATAGTGCAGAAAATTGTCAAAACATAACAACAGGTAAAGATTGATTTTTTCGAAAATCTTGTGTTGCTCATATCGAAAAGTGGTCAACTAACGATTTTTAGATAATAACCTGGGGCATATGCATAAACAATGAAAGCTCAAAATTATGTACTGGATATTTATACGATTTTTATGATAACAACACAGAATCTATTTCTGGATAGCAACTTTCTCAAATCTTACTTTCTTCCTATTAGAGGCTATTCTTGGCACAAAAAACGAAATAAAAAAGATAAGGAGAGGTTATTACAGAGGCAATAACTTCCGAGAATCAACAAAAGAAAAATTACAGAAAATAAACATGGGTTATCTCCCATAAGTGCTTTTCTTTAACGCCTTTCAGCTAGGCGCAGAAAAAGAGCGAGCATCAGGTATTATCAAGAGAAGAAGCATCAAGATCATAAATGTCGAGAGTCTTACGCCTACTCCTCCTACCTTTACATTTTTTCTTAGGAAAACAATGAGAAGTACCTGGTGGGGAGGTAAACCATGGTGCCTTTCCCCACATCTATCTTTGCTCCAAAGAGTTTCATCATAGATCGTTCAAGCGTGATTTGTCCCTTTCCTATGCATTCAATGATAAGATAATCAGTAGATACCATCCTTCCTAGGATCCTTGTATGCACTCCTTCAGCAACCCCAATGGGTAATATAATAACATTATTGGTGTGAGATATTTCTTCTCCACCCTCAGAAAGTCCCCAAAATTAAAGACTCGTAAATATCTTTAGGCATAAGACAAAACTCAGACATAATATCGCAACGAGCATAAAAAATTTCACCACCTATGTCAACTTTTACTGAAGGGAGCGAACTTGAGGGTTCGGAATTTATTTGAACATGATCATACTTCTCCCGAAGCAAGCTATAACTTCGTTCAAGCGAGCCGTACTTGTCTCAAGAGTATTTAATCTAGCATAAATGCTCGCAAGGGATGAATCAAAATTACTACGTGAGCTATATGTTGCAATCAATTTCTTTGTGGCATTAAAATCTTGATCTCCATCACATTGAGGAAATCTCCTCCCGCTACAGTATCCAAAGCATATCTATAGCGAAGAAAAAGACCAAAATAAAAGCTACTAAGAAGCAATTCTAGAGTCATTTTAGGTTTAGGTTTATGATAAGAACTATTAATTCTAGACCAAGCTTCCCTAAAACTCTCCTCACTCCCTTGTTTGGAAGTGAAGATCATTTCTTTATAAACTTAAAATAGACATAAAGACAACTTAAAATAGAAACTAATTTTTTTTGTATTTTTTTATATAAAGAAGACTATAAAAGAAACTAATTTTTTATGTTTTTGATATGATAAAACAAACTAGATAAAATAAAGTAAACTAAGGAAAACTATAAGAAAGTAAAGAGATTGGAGATGAGAGACTCCCCTTGCAGAAATCATCTTTCTTCCCGGCAACAGCGCCAGAAAAAGAGCTTGATGAGCGCAGATTGCACACCGTTGCGAAACACCAAGAGGAAGGTATGATGAGCACAACATCATGTTTTACCTCAGTAAAAAACTAAGGTTTAATCGACCAGTAAGAGAAATGCGTGATTTATGAAGGTGTTGCTAGCTGACTAGTGGCAGAGCGCACTACCAGCATCAGCAACAACGTGAAACCTGCACACAACACAACCAAAATACTTGGCCCCAACTTACAGTGAGGTTATCAATCTCACCGGTTTTTCTGAACAAAAAGGATAAATAACATGTTGGGTGAACAAATTACAACTAGGCAATTGACAAAATATCGATCATACATGACAAGATGATTTCTATGAGATTCGTTTGGGCATTTCAACATGATACATAGACCGTAATCCAACTACGTCTATGACTAAAAATCCACCTTCCGGTTATCCTCCAAACCCCTTCCAGTATTAAGTTGCAAGCAACAGATAATAGCATTAAGCATTGTGTGTAATCTAAACAATATAATTATCCTCGGATAAAACATTGTTGTCTTCTCCCTAGTAGCAACAACATATCTACAATCTTAGAAGTTATTGTCACTCTTCCAGAAAACTAGAGGCACGAACCTACTATCAAACATAAATACTCCCTCTTGGAGTCACAAGTATCTACTTGGCCAGAGTATCTACTATCAACGAAGAGCATGCAAGACCACAAATAACATATGGCATGAATATATAATCGACCTCAACATAGTATTCAGTAGGGATTTCTATTTTCGTGCCCCTGGTTCGTTAGTTGTACTCAGTTTTCCCCAGTCCCATAGTTTTTCCTCAGTTTTCCCCTCCTCTAGTTTGAAACACGCACAAGTGCTGGAATGGCCGGTAGCCGTCAGGTCAGAGGCCTTGACCGTTAGTCTGACCGGGTGGGGCCGCACGGGGGCAGCTCCTCCCCGACCGTCTCGTGCTGACGGGTAGGGTCGAGAGACACGTCGGAGCAGCCATCCATCTATCGCCGACGTGTGGGCTGTTTTATTTCATGATTTTATACGCGGTGCTGCCAATGACAAATGGGGCCGCTCTATAGGGCTGCCGCAGCCAATGACCAGTGGGGTCGTCTATTTTTCAGGAAAAGACATATATTGCCGCTGCTGTGGGGCTGCCGCAGCCAATGACCAGTGGGGTCGTCTATTTATTTAGAGAAACTCATATATTGCCGCTCTGTGGGGCCTCCGCAGCCAATGACCAGTGGGATCGTCTATTTTTCAGGAAAAGACATATATTGCCGCTCTGTGGGGCTGCCGCAGCCAATGACCTGTGGGGTCGTCTATTTATTTAGAGAAAATCATATATTGCCGCTCTGTGGGGCCTCCGCAGCCAATGACCAGTGGGGTCGTCTATTTTTCAGGAAAAGACACATATTGTCGCTCTGTGTGGCTGCCGCAGCCAATGACCAGTGGGATCGTCTACTTATTTAGAAAGAAAAAATCATATATTGCCGCTCTGTGGGGCCTGCGCAGCCAATGACCATTGGGTCGTCTATTTTTCAGGAAAACTCACATATTGCTGCTCTGATATATGTCTTTAGAGAATATCATAGAGAGAAGCAACAAGTTCGCTAATTAATTATTCTTAAGCTAGACCGGAGAACCGCTGGCAGCTCGTTCCCCACCGTCGGACGGAGCAGCCATCGCCGGCGCCTCGTCGCGCCGCCGGCTCGTCCCCCGGCGGTGTCGGACGAACTGCGGCGCTGCACGTCAACCACGGCTCCGGCACTTGTTTCGTCCGCACGCATTGTACCCACCGCAGGAAAGTCCGCCGCAAGCAGATCCGCCGCCCACGACGACCGGGATTTGTTCCGCGCACCAATTGGTATAGCTTGGTAAGACCTCCTCTTCTGCCTCCCCCGCCCCCTAATCGATTCGGTTCCCGTAATTTATTGGAGTTTGCAGGTACGAAATAGTCCTCAATGTCTGGTCGTAGCGGGTACACCGGCGAGGGTGGGGATTCGATCATGTCGTGGCCACGTTCTACTTCTCCTACCTCGTCGGAAGTGCGGGTATCTAGCTTCAGCTCTCTGTACTACCGTTGAATTTGAAGTTCCGCCATGGCCTGTTGGGGTGATTTCAGTTGTTCTTTTTTCCATTATTGTTACGAGTTAGCCGGGCAAGCCGATGATCCATGGTACATTGCATACCAAGATGAATCAACCCGGTGGTGTAGCCGGAGGATGGATTTGGAGGAGAAGGTGGCCAATTTAGGTGATGAATTGGCCCGTAAAAACCTGATGATATTCGAGCTGAAGCGTATTGTGGAGGAAGAAAAGAAGAATTCAGAGCTTATTCGCAAGGAGAAGTTGAGAGTTGAGACAGATCTTGCCGTATTTGATCAAGTGGTAGAAAATCTAGAACATGAACTTAAAGTGATGGGAGAGGAGAAAAGTAGATTCATACTGTGCGGTTTTATTAGGTGTCATCCCTGTCCTAGCGGTTATGTGGTTACGGTAGACGATTTAGTATAGAATTGTTATTCGGTAGATGGCTCTAACCACTTGTATTTTGTTGTGGCTCTAAGCACTGTATTTTGGTGTACAATTTCCTACTTGTGCTAAGTAATGCGCACGATAATTTTAGAATGCATGAACATTTTATAAAAGTGAAGGGATCCCAAAAGTGAAAGCATGTACCAGCCTCCGGATCAAATACATATCAATATCTTCCCAATCAAGTTGGGATAGAATTCAAATCATACATACGGATGTACATGGACACATCAAGAACGTGGAGAAGCTTTTTTTGAGACGGAGGTAGTAGTTCGAACAATTTTATCCCATTTGGAAATTGAAAAATACAAATTTATCATAATTTATCCCAATTTGCGGCGTCGAACGCGGTCATCTGCGCCATCAAACGTTGAAGCGATGTTATCGGCGATGGCTTCAATGTTCGTGGCATCGATGACCAGTGTCGGAACCGCCGCTGTCTTGGTGTACTTCATCAGCGACGGATCTGCGGAGGGCTGGATCGGCGGCTTTGCGGCGCGGTTGTAGACGATGGCTTCAATCGTCTTGGCATCGATTCGCACTCTCGGCACCGGAAGTGAGACATCAACAGGCTCCGACATTGAAGGCTGGGTCTGCGCCGTCGAAGCGATGTTGTAGGCGATGGCTTCAATGTTCAAGGCATCGATGACCACTGTCGGCACGGCCGCCGTCTTGGTGTTCTTCATCATTCAATAGATCTGAGAATAAAATCCTCACCGGTTAGAGACAGAGAGAGACAGAGAGAGACATTTCAACTATTTCTGACGGTTAGATCCTCACCGGCACTCTTAGATCCACGGCGCACGCACGGTTAGATCCGCGCCGCCGCACGCCGCCGCACGCACGGTTAGATCCGCGCCGCCGCACGCACGGTTAGATCCGCGCCGCCGCACGCCGCCGCACGCACGGTTAGATCCGCGCCGCCGCACGCACGGTTAGATCCGCGCCGCCGCGACCACCGTAGTAAGAGAGGAAATACGAGAGAGGAGGATGCGACTGGAATATGCGACTGCCAGGGTTGGTAGGTATGTGCTCTGCTCTTGTCTCCGTATGCGTCCATCGTGGTAGAGAGAGAGATACAGGCCGTCCGATCATAAATGATCGAACGGTGCAAGAGTTCGTTGAGCTTTCAACTAACCAAGATCTGTGTGACATACATCTCGACCAATCGGAGATCAGCCGGTGAGTACAAGTTAGGAAAAGCTGAGTAGAACTAAGAGGGGAAAAGTGAGGAAATGTTTATCGGAAGGGCAAAAGCGAGTATGGTCGAGTAAAACAAGTGGGCCCGGAGGGAAAACTTAGTAACACTAAGTAAAACAGGGGCACCCAAATAATAAACGGACTAAGGGAAATTGAAGCTTTTGGCATAAAAATTGTAAAATTGTGTTATTTGAACAATATATTACATTTTGGCCGACTAGATATTGTTTGCAACTCAAAGATACACAAGTGTGACGAATTTGGACTCATTTGGACAAAGTTTGTAAGCATAGTGGGTATTTGGGAGGTGTATTGAGCGAAAGCCCTGCATCTTCATATCTAGTAGCTCATGGACTAGGAAGTGGTTTTGAAGCTTTTGGCATAAAAACTTCATATCTCTATATTTACTTTTCCATTATTATTTCTCTAGGTTGTAGGTAACATAACAAGGCTCCATGGGAAGGTTCCACCATGTTTTGAATTATTTTGAATTGAACCCTAAAACCCTAAAACCCTAAAACCCTAAAACCCTAAAATGATAAATGTGGCTTAAATGTGGCATACAAATTGTTCATACAAATTCAAATTGTTCAACACAAAGGGATCCCCAATACAAAGGGAACCACAATACAAATTGTTCATACAAATTCAAATTGTTCAACACAAAGGCATCCCCAATACAAATTGTTCAACACAAAGGGATCGCCAATACAAAGGGAACCCCAATACAAATTGTTCATATAAATTCAAATTAGTTGTTCAGAATAAAATCTTTCTCTTGCTCCCGGTGTGACTCGCGGGGCCACCACCTTACTCCGGGTAACCCTAACATGGATATTACCGGTGTCTACCTTCCTTTTGCCCTCTTTCTTGTTCTTCTTCTTACGCAAAGCTTGTGCTTTTTCTTCTGCCATGTACTCTTCGAAGTTAGCTTGTATCATGGCCTTACTACTTTCGTGGCATTCTCGACTATAGTGTTCCCTCTCCTCTAGACTCATCGGTTGAAGCCATACTACATCCATCTGTTCCCTCTGCTCTCCATCCAATGGTTCAAGCAGCTCTACATCCATCTGTTCCCCCCGCTCTCGATCCATCGGTTCAATCTCCTCATGTTGAACTGCTGCTTCAATCTCCTCTGCATTTGCTTGCTTCAATCTCCTCATGTTGAGCTGCTGCTTCAATCTCCTCTTGCATTTCTTTGCTTCAATCACCTCATGTTGAGCTGCTTGCTTCAATCTCAAGTTGAATTGCTGCTTCATTCTCCTCTCGCATTTTCTGCTCCCGCCTGATCTTCCATTCCAAAAGCTGGGTCAACTCCATTTTTACAAAGCCTAGCAATGTGTCCAGGGGATTCCACAACGTTTGCACTTACGTTTTCGAATCGGTGCACCACCCTCTCGCACTAGCTCCGATCCTATTCTTCCTCGGCCTACCTGCCGGTCTAGTCAATACTTGGAGAGTACGGTTTGAAGCCTGGATCGACTTTCATCCATTGGTCTTTTCCCAACAAGGTAGGAACATTCATAGCATATGCAGCCCTAAATTTGGCAACAGAGAAATACTCGACACATACCTGATCAACTTCACCATCTTCACCCCCTATAACACTCATGAAAAACAATGCGTGAATGCGGGGTATCCCACGGATCTGCCATCCCCTACAATGGCATGTCCTATCAACCAAACTCACTTGGATACCTCCTTGCCTGTTTTCTTTGTCGGTGTAGGTTACCTCGGCCTCCATTCCTTTTCGACGCATTGCATCCTCAATTGTTTTGCCCTGGCATGCAAAGACTTAATCAAAGATGGGAGCATGAGATGGCCAACATAATTTGTGGATGCAATTCTTTGACGCGAGATCGATCTTTATCATGATCATCTGCCTAATCTTATCAAATATTTGCCACGGCATAAGCCCTTTCAATGACTTGACCTTTGAATTGAAACTCTCCGCAAGGTTACTTGTTACATAGTCTACCTTGCAAATTTCATTGAATTGGCTTCTTGACCACACCCTACCATGATGTTCATCCAAGTACTCCTTCACCCCAGGTTTTTGTTTATACAACACATCCAAATGAAACAGATGCTTCCTAGAGCTGCATGTGTATGAAGCTGGCCATAGGTTGTCGGTAAAAACTTTACCCTTGAATTTCTTTGTAAAATTCTGTACCAAGTGTCGCATACATTCCCTATGCTCCACTCCGGGGAATACTTGCTTCTACCGCGAGTCTCCAAACCTTTGCAAGTGTACTGTGTGGATAACAAGTCCTGGTGGATGACCTATAAGGTCGCGCAAATTCTGCGAAACCAAGTCCAACTTTCCTGTGACTCAACCTCCAAAACCCCATAAGCAACAGGGAACATCCAATTATGTCCATCAATTGCAGTAGCAGCAACTAGCTGTCCTTTAAACCTGCCATGAAGAGCTGATGCATCCACGGCCAAATAAGGCCTGCAACCGTCCAAAAAGCCTTTCTAGCACGCTTTGAAACAAACAAAAGCCCTTCTAAAACATTCCTTGTGCATTACCTTCCCGCTTTTCAATTTGTAGGGAAGCTATGCGCTTGTCTATCGCTACAACACTGCACTGGACTAGCCATCTCCACTTCAGCTTTGAAAGTGTAAATCAGTCGAAAGCTTTCATTCCATGGACCATTGATCTTGTCAAGAGCCATTTCCTTTGCATAGAACATCCTCATGTAAGGTACTTCCATTTTATACTTCTCAACCACCTTTTTTACGAGTCTTTGTTGGACCAAGTGAAGGATTTTCTCTCAGCCAATCTAGGATTACATCCGCCAACCACCTAGTCTTCGCTAGCTTTGTTTTCAGCTACGGCTCTCCCCTAGAGGTGGACACCTATGGATCTCCTTATTCTTCTTTATCTGAAACATAATGATAAGGGATGTCGGTAATAGATAACAAATTTTACACCGTGATCTAAATACACAAGCTGGTTGGCGTAGTACCTGAACCAAGTCAGCTTCGCGCATTGTGGATGCATGCAGCCTAAACTTACACCTTAGGTATGGGCATTTAATTGTGAACCTACCGGCTCACTTTTAATAACCTCAAAATTATTCTTAGTGAGAATGTGATATGTAGTAATTGCATTACGGCAGTCCATCATCGTTTGAAACACGGTGCCTTCTACAAGGCTGGGGATTCTCCCTGTTCCACTCAATTGTTGGCAAGTCTTCACCTTCGTAATCGGCTAAAACGAGGCTGTCATCATTCTCATTCTTCTCTTCATCATCAGTGTCATCAAATCTGGCACCAAAAGCCATATCTTCCATGTATTGATCCTCCATTGCACCGCTTCTTGCATCGATCTACCAATTCGGAAACATCAACTCATCCTCATCATCTTGAGGAGGCTGATCCTCAATGTCCGCATCGTCCTCCACATCGACCGTACGAACGATCGGCTACCACTAGCAACGGGGACGGATGGTGCTGCTTGTGGACCTACAAGGAGCGCCACGGCGCACACTATTAGCGGAGGCAGCGGCGGTAGAGAGACATGATGTCCGACCACCCGATGATGCCCCGGCACCGGATGATGCCTGGCCCCTGTCCACATGGATACGAATTTTACCGAACCGGCAAGAAGCATTGAAAGCAAAAGAAATCCCGGATCGTCTTCGGAAATTAGTGGAACAAATCTTCCCTCCGAGCTGTTGAAATATTCGAAATGAGCTGCATCGAGAGAGCTCCGGGTGTAGTTATCGTAGATGTTAGCTTTGAAATCCGTTAACGAGATGGTGGTTGCAACCACCGCGGGGAAGTTAAACCCGGTCTTACAGCGTTTAGAATCACGCGTAAAGCTAGAATCCAGCCTAACCACCAGCCGAAAAGCCAGCGCTGGATCCATCCTATTCGAAAAGCAACGCGGTTAGTTGAGCAACAACGATTGGCGCTCAAAAACTGCCTACTGTTAATTCACATGGGATAGGCAGACGATGCTTACCCAGATGGAATCCATGCGTTAGATCCCTCCGATTCCCAATCTTCTCCACGGCTGGCGGGAATAGTATGCACACCAGACGGAATTACAAAGAGGACGGGGGTAGATCCAGATCTGGTGGAGGCGGAGCCCGGGGGTGGTGGGGGGGGCGGGGCCGGCTCGGCGGCGGACGACGCCATAAGGTAGGTGGGCAGGATGGCGTGGCGGCGGAGGGGCGGTGTGTGAGCTCCTCCAGTCTCGGACGGAGGGGAAGCTTTGGGTCAGCTCTTCCGGTCAATAGTCAACACATTTTGAAAGCAACGGTCAAGTCAAAACCACCGCGGCTCCCTAGCCGTCACCGGTAACGGAAGGCCTGCTGAACGAGACGGCAACCCTCCCGTCCGAGCCTCTGAAAGGGGTTTCAAACTAGAGGGAGGGGAAAACTGAGGAAAAGTTAAGAGGTTGGGGAAAACTGAGTACAACTAACGAACCAGGGGCACGAAACTAGAAATCCCTATTCAATATTCATCGGATCCTAGCAAGTACAACATGTATCATTACATAAGGATGATCTTGATCATGTAGGGCATCTCACAAGACCTAAACATGAGACACAAATTGGAGAAGACAACCATCTAGATACTGCTATGGACCCATAGTCCAGGGATGAATTACTCACGCATCATTTCAGAGGCGGGCATGGTGATGTAGATGCCTCCGGCGATGATTTCCCCCTCTGGCAGGGTGCCGGGAAGAACTTTAGAACCCCCCCCCCCCCCCGAGATGGGTTCTGCGATGGCGGCCGCGGCGGAACTTTTCATGGATGGAGATTCGGGTGTTTAGATTTTTCCCGAGATCGTGAATAAATAGGTGAAAGGGCGAGGTCGGTGGCCACCTGGGGGGGCACACTACCCCTCCACGCGGGCCCACCCTAGTCCATTCCATGGGGTGGCCTGGCCGCCTGTGGCGCCTCTTCGTCCCCCCTTTGGTCTCTGTCGTAACTTTACGGAGAAATATTGACTTCGGCTTTTGTCCCGTCCAATACCGAGAATGTTTCTTGTACAAATTTTTTGAAACAAAAAACAACATAAAACATGGAATTGGCACTGTGGCATCTTGTCGATAGGTTAGTGCCGAAAAATGTATAAAAGTGTAACGAAGTGTATGTAAATCATAGTAGAATTGGTGTAAAACATGTATGGAGCATCAAAAATTATAGATACGTTTGAGACGTATCAACTGCTGTCGAATGTTTTCGGTTTCAGGAGGTGCAAAACTTCAAAGCTCCCAAAAGATCAGTGACAAAGATAGCATGCCCTAGGCTTGGAAAAACCAAAGGTTGGTAAGAGAATGAGGTGCCCGCGCGACTCACCCGAGTGGTTTTCCGGGTCTAGTCAAGTCGTAAAGTGGAGTTAGAGGGGAAACCCAAGAAGCAATACATTGGTGGATGGAGAAAGCGCCATCAACACAATATTTTATGAAACCTTCAAGCGCATGAAGCTCCCCAACTCGTTGACATGACACGATTCGACCACCTCTTATGGCGTTGGTCTGAACTTGGTGGCCCATTCTTTCGGCCGAGTCGCACTGCAGGTCACATATTGGACCAGTGATTACCGCCGCAAAGAAAAGATACTTTTCAAAATATTCAACTTCAAGACCGCTATAATACGAGAAAAATACGTTCAAACAGAGTAATAAAAATCTTGGGCACATAGCACAAGGCTATATATTGAACGCTCGAAGAGTTGCACATATGAAGCCGATGGTTCCATCAATGTTATGAAGGTCAACAAATCTTCGCTCCACTTGCTCAACAAGGCAGTCTGAGAGGTATGTTCAGGCACCATGCACCAGAATCTCAATATGGAATCGCTAAACGAGTCGTCAGTCAATGTAGCCGGTGACAACAGATGTTTCAACGGGTCACTAACTTTGCGACTGGCTAGTCCCCTGTGCAAAGAAATAAGGGGACAATTAAGGCTGGTCATAGTAACTTAGACTAGTAACATATGTCATATTACTAGTGTAGGTTACTATCTTCATAGTGGGTACTAACTTATATGTGGTGTCATGCATTGTATCATTTATTATGTTGTAGACTCATGTTGCCTTGAGGTGTGTGATGTTATGGTAACATAGCTAGTTACCACCTCGCTCTTTTTTTCATTTATTACCATGTCATGTCACAAAATGCCTTGAGATGTGTGATGTTACTAGCTATGGTACTCCCACTATGAGCAGTCTAAGGCCGACATGATGGGGAAAAAGTTTAAAGGCTGCCAGTAAGTAATTTTCCCCGTTATTTATTTGTAGTATTTTCCCACACCGTAGTGTTTCGCCGTGTAAACTTACAATATATTTGCGCCCGACACAAATTGCACTAGTGGAAAACAGGCCTAATGTCGCGGGTCGTACGACTCTTTTGTCGCGGGCGGACAGCCGCGACAAGGGAGGCGCGACAAAAGGTCCCCCTTTTGTCGCGGGTCTCTTACAACCCGCGACATAAGGTCCACCACGTGGCAGCCGCGGGTCGCGCAGGGGACAGACCCTTTTGTCGCGGGCGGTATTACCACCCGCGACAAAAGGCCCTCTACGTGGCAGGCGCATAACGCTGCTGCTTTAGGGTTTGAGAGGTGCAGCACCCCCCCCCCCCGCCGCCACCCCCCGCCATTCGAAAATAAAAGTTGGATATATTTGTACGCTACTAGAAGTGGTACACGTTCATTCATTATATATATATAGATCGATCAAACAAATATTGGAAGCAAAAGTCGATTCTCCTTACATGTAGATTCCCCTTACATATATATATACATTTAGCTCACAATCGACAAGCGGTACTAACGACCGTCTATTTGGAGGTAGAGCATCTATTTGGACTAAACAAGCCTTTGTTGTTTAGTACTTCTCTAACCAAAAGTCCCGTCAGTTCCTCCGTAATTCCTAGTAGGTGTTCCTTTGGTTGGAGTACTGTCCCGCATGTAGTCGACCTATATACGAAAATGAGATGAGTATGACTATATCAATCTTGATAACGAAATATTGACGATAATAAATAAAGTTTGTGAGTGTTATTGCTTACGTTGAATTTATTTTTGTTCTGCTTCTCAGTGGTTAACATGCGAATGGACTCGCAAACGTAGTATCCACATAGATTCGTCCCTTGTGGCTGCTGAGGGCACGGTACAGGAGTAAATGTTAGCTTCTCTGCCCGGGTACCGTCCTTACGATGTCTCTTGAAAGCGGTCCAAGCCCTGCCAGGCAAAAGAATGATTGAATGAGTGGATAATTAATTGATATCTCACGAAAGATACAACGCGGCGATGAAGGAAATTACACTTGGAGCAACTTCTGCAAGTCGCGGAACCCGTCCACGCCTCTACTCAGTGGGTCTCTTACTTCAACTATTCCCTTATCAGGTTGAGTGTCTAGTAGAATCCAGTGGAAGCTGCATATGTTATGTATATACGTCAGGAATTACACTTAACATCGAGTAAGAAAAATTGAATGTACATAAAAGATCATTAAGACTCTCACTCGTAGTTGTAAGGAAACAATATTGAATCACAGAAATATTGCTCCCCCAAAAACCTTAGTTGGTTTCCCCCCCGTTTCTTGGGCATTATGCTTTACCGTTTGAACATGTATTTTATCTGGGTCAACAAACCCAATATTGATAATATTATTACTTTTGCATTCACTGATCTCCAGTCTGCATAATAGAGAACACATAAGATATAATGAGTATATGCAATGAAAACGAACATGAACTGAATGAAAATGAACTTATATGTAGTTGACAACTTACAAGCAATAGCAACTCATGAGAGATTTGTCGAGAGCTTCTAAATTGAATAACTGCCAGAGTTCATTCATCTCAATATGGATCTCCTCCTTTCGGTAGTAATATTCCCATGGTATAGTCGCCACGATGTACATTATGTTCTCCTTGCATGCATCAAGGTACCACTGATGCAAATTCCGCATATGTGTTGGCAGTTTATGCAGCTGCTATGTGCTGACCAAGTCGGCCCCGTAGACAAATTTAGGAGCTATATCAGCGGTGGGTAGTGCAGCATCTCGCTGCATACATCAATTCCTCCACGGTAACGTCACGGGCAGCCGCTAGCCTTGCAGCTTCTTCCATATCGAAATCACCATGTTCCGGATGGTACACCTTGGGAACATTAAACACTTTGAGTGCTTGGAATCGATTGTTTGGGCTGATCTCCGAGGAGGGGAACTTCCTTTCTCTTTTTGCCTTTTGTCGTTTGCTTGGCCTTGAGGGGTGCACTTGTTGAACTTGACTTCTTCTCGGCTGCACTTCTAGGCTGATGATTTGCTCGTGCTAGCAATATCCTTGTTCTTAGCCTTGTCATCCTTGTTCTTCTTAGCCTGTTCATTCGCCTTGTCATCAATTACCCTCGCAAGGTGGCGTGTATAGTCATCCTTCTTCTCGTGTAAGTCATATTGCGATGGTGTGTTCAGAAAAGAAGTAGCATATGCTATTTGCTTCTCGGTGTATGGCTCGGCGGCTGGAGGTTTTGGCTTATGAAAAAAATCATAATTGTATTTCGCAACAATGGCCTCATTTTCCTCTGCAGTACGATCGTAAGGACGGGGGGAGGAACCTTTGGTACTTTTGGGAGGGGCGACATCTTGCGGACAGGACTCTTAAAACGCTTCCGGCTGGGTGCATTCCGAGTCTTAGTGGGCGGAGGCGGCGGCGCTGGAGATGGAGATGGACTACAGATGTCGTGGTCGACGTCGTACCCATGGGGTGATGGTGGCGACATGTGATCAGTAGGAGGAGGTGATGGTGGCCTGCGATCACCTGGAGGAGGTGATGGTGACCTACTCGGACGACAGGTACTAGGGGCTACCCAGCCTGGCAGCTTGATGTTCTTCTTTTCCTAGAGAATGATTTCTCCCAGCACCTCTCTGAGTATAAGCCCCCCATCACCTCCAGGGATTTCGAGCTCCAATGTCTCCCACGACGGTACAACTGAATCCACCCCGACACGAGCATAGCCAGCTGGAATCTGATTGCCATGCCATGTTGCCGGCTCACCTTCGGGTCCAAATGCGGAGTAAGACATAGCCGACCGCCACCTTAACAGACATGTTCTTGAACACCACATAGAGATCACAAGGTGTTTGCTCCTTGATTCCATCCACGGGGTCGCCAGGACCGCCATCTATCATCCGTTTAGGAGGGGCCTCCGAGTCGGCCACGCTGCTGTCTCGTCGCTGAGATATGCCAGCGGTATTATCTGGCTGGCGCTGTCCTTTTAGTTCATTTATCTCCAGCTGCTGCTGCTGAATCTCCCGCTGCTGCTGGTCAAGTCGGCGTTGGAACTCGGCCATCCGGTCATTCTGCACCTCCAGCTCGCGTTGTTTAGCTCTCGCTCGGCTTCTATAAGTCTCCGCGTCGGCCGGAAACCCAAGCGACCACGGAACACTAGGGCCGAAGCCTCTTGTTCGTCCTCCCTTCTCAGGATTACCGAGGACAAGTGTCGGCAAGTCTTTCTCTCTATCGGGAGCAAACTTTAGTTTTCCCGCCTTTATATCTGTCGTCACGGCAATCCATTTTTCCCTGGGTACCCTAACCCTGCTGTCACTTTCAACAATGTTCCCTGTCTTCATGTCACACTCACAACCATGCGCGAGGAACCAATTTCGAGCCCTAATGTCCCATCCTTCTCGCGTGGGTTCTGGAGTGATCCCCTTCAGCTCCATCTCAGCCTCTTGTGCATCTCACTTACGCATGGCTACTTCGTAGCCCCCTCGCCCCGTATGATGGTGATATTTCTTTTCGCTTGCATTCTTCTTGTTTTTCTTGGACAGGTTCACAGCCTCCTCTGATTCTTTGTACTTCACAAATTCTTCCCAATTATGCTCCTGCTTCGCTAGGTAGTTCTCGAATAATGGAGGCTTCTTGTCTTTCTTATAAGCTTTCCATAACCGGTTCTTATACGCTCGGAAAAGTTCCCCCATCTTCTTAAGAGCCCATTTCTTCACTAGCGCCCTCTGCTTGGCATTCTCAGAGTCCGATCCCAAATTTGGCAAAGTGAAATGTGACATGAGGTCGTCAAAAAGTGTGTTCTTGTACCTATCGGCAACCTGATCTTCGGACACATTCTTGGTCTTGTTCCATTCTCTAACAGTGATCGGGATATGATCTCTAACCACAACTCCGCACTGATTCTTAGATGTCACTCCGACACTCGCGCGGGTGCCACAGGTTGGCCTTCCGGTGATATAGCTTCAATGTTGAAGTGGTCTTTTTTGCCCAGTCTCTTTGTCGGGCCTCGTTTCTCCAACTTATCTTCGGAGGCCTAAGAGAATAAAAATCAGTTAATTTATATACATATGTACATATAGAATTCCATTAATGCCTCAAGCGATCGTATACCTCGTCATTACCGGAGCCGTCGGCTTCTCCATCACCGGAGCCGTCGGCTTCTCCATCACCGGAGCCGCCGGCTTCTCCATCACCGGAGCCGCGGTCTTCTCCAGCTCCGGAGCCGTCGGCTTCTTTATCACCAGACCCGCGGTCTTCTACAGCTCTGGAGCCGTCGGCTTCTGGATCATCGCGGATTATGTTCTCGAAAAAGTCTTCCTGTTCCAAGTCACGACGGATTTCGAATGGATCCATTGTTTCTGCAAAAAATTAAATCGATAAGTACATGGTCTAACCCTAACCAAACCCTAACCCTAATGGCGACGCGTGTTTGCGAGAGGGAGATGGTGTCGGCGACGCGTGTTTGCGAGAGGGAGAGGGTGTCGGCGACGCGTGTTTGCGAGAGGCTCGGTGTCGGCGACGCGTGTTTGCGAGAGGGAGAGGGTGTCGGCGACGCGTGTTTGCGAGAGGCTCGGGTGTTCGCGAGAGGTAGAGGAGAGGGAGAGAGAGGGAGAGAGAGGGGAGTTGCGGCGTCGAGTGATCGCGAGAGGGAGAGGGAGAGGGAGCACGGGACGAGGGCGATTGCGCGAGAGGGAGAGGAGAGGGCCGGTGTCGGCGTCGGGGGTGTTCACGAGAGGGAGTCGTCCGCTAGGGCTATGTACTATAACTAAATACACTAAATAACTAACTAAATAGATATACTAAAAAACTAAAAAAGTAACTAACAAATTAACTATTAAACTAACTACTAATTACATAAAAACTAAAACAACTAAAACATTAACTAATTAACTAACTAAACCTAAAAACTAACTACTAAATACATTAACTAATTAACTAACTAAACCTAAAAACTAAAACAATTACAGAAACTAAAAAACTAAAACAATTACAAAAATTAAAAAACTAAAACAATTACAGAAATTAAAAAACTAAAAAAAAAAGCTCCATCGGCGCCGGCCGTACGGTGCCTGCAGGGTGCTACCTTGGGCGCGGCGGCGCGTAGACGTTGTCGAGGCGAGGAAGACGGCGGCGGCCCGAGGCGAGGAAGACGGCGGCGTCAGAGGAGCGCGGCGGCGGAGAGGCAGAGGAGCGCGGCGGCCCCGAGGCAGAGGATCGCGGCGGCGGAGAGGCAGAGGAGCGCGGCGGCGGCCCGAGGGGCAGAGGCAGGGGCGGCGCAGAGGGCGGCGGCCGGAGGCGAGGAAGACGGCGGCGGCGGCGAAATCCGGCAGCCTGGCGGCGCTATTTTGTGTTAGGGTTGGCCTCCAGTGTCGCGGGTGGCGGCTCCGCCCGCGACGCCCACTATTTATACCCACCCCCCTTTTGTCGCGGGTGGTGGCACGACCCGCGACAAAAGACCCCCCTTTTGTCGCGGGTCGTGCCACCACCCGCGACAAAAGGGGGGGTCTTTTGTCGCGGGCCGAGCCACCACCCGCGACAAAAGGCCTTTGGGCTGATCCGTGGCACAGGCCATCCAACGGCTCTGGCCGTTTGAATCCAACGGCCAAGAGCCGTTGGATGGGCTGTGCCACGGATAAGCTCATTTTCACCCCTTCACCCCTTTTCTTTTTTCTATTTTAAATTAATAAAACTATTATTTCAATAACTTTTGAATGGTAACTCAAATACAAATGTTTTATATATGAATATTGGTCAGAAAAAGCTAATGAACATGAATATGACATCCATATACCTATTTGCATCTCCGCCGCCGTGCCACACGTGTCGCGTCACGTCGGCGTCGTCGTGCGACGTGTCGCCACCGCTTCCACGTGCCTCGCCCCGTCGACGCCGTCGTGCGACGTGTAGCCACCGCTTCCACGTGCCTCGCCCCGCCGACGCCGTGGCTTACACGTGCCATGCCCCGCGTGCGCTATATAGAGCGACGAGTGCGGGCGCACCACACGTCGCCACCGCCTCCTCCGCTCATTCATCTCCAGGATGCCTCCACGTCGGAGAGGGGCGTCCGGTTTCCGTGGCGTTCGAGTGCGTCCGAGCGGTAGGTTCACCGCCGAGATACGCACCGGTGGCTTCCGCCTCACCCTCGGCACGTACAACACGCCGGAGCTGGCGGCGCGCGCTTACGACGCGGCGGCGTGGCGCTTTCGGCGGCCAGGGCGCGACGTGAACTTCCCGGATGTTGAATCGCTAGAGGAGGCGGAGTTCCTCGCGCCACCGCCGTGCCTCGTCGACAACGAGGACCGACGCCGGCACCGTCAGGTGCAGCGCAGGATCGCCATCGCCGAGCGCAACGAGCAGTTGATGCGCCAGTGGAGGGCGCAGTTCCCCAACGATGTCGACAACACCGACGCGTTCTTTGCTAACCTTAGGGCACAACGCAGGTCCGACAGGCGGCACCGTCGGTCCGTCGCCGCCTTCGAGCTCGAGAACCCGAATACAACTTGGACCGAAAACGACCCTCGGTGGGATGACATTTGGACGGAGACAACCTCCGACGACGAGTAGAGACTAGACTAGTAATTTATCTATTTTATTGTAATTTCAATAAAGTCGTTGTCGGTTCTATTAGTTTAAATTTAGTTTATAAAGTCGTTGATGGTTGTTTTTGTTCAATAAAGTGGTTGACACGAAATTTATTACGATTGAACTGAAATTAAAGTACAGAGCTCAACTGAAAAATAAGATACATGGCCAGATTCGAATGTTCGAGCCATTCAATCATAGTCGTGCCTAGCCCTATAATAGTCGCCACTGTAGTCATCATAGTCGCCGACGTCATCGTCGCTACCATCGGGGTCGCGGTTGTCGAACCTCGACGGATGACCACGCGTGGGCTGGGATTGAGGGTAGCGCAGGCGGGGGCCGCGATAGGCCATGACGCTCTGGAGAGTCCGGTCGCGCCACCACATCCGACGGCCGGCCTCGTTGAAGTTCGAAGGAGGCGGGCCGTCCTCCTCGTACCTGGCAACCGCCCTCTCACGCCGATTGATGAAGAAGCTGTCCCAAGTCGGGCTGTAGTCGGGATGCCACCGGGGATTCCTCCGCTGCTCGGGCGTGAGCTCGAAATAGTAGTGGTTCGTGATGGCCATCTCGCGTGGCACACCTAGAGGGATAGGAGGGACCGGTACGCCTCCGACGCTCGGCAACCAGCCGGTCGGGACGCGGTGGCCGGGCGGGCAGGGGTAGTTCGAGGCGCAAGCGCCTCCGCCTCCCGGGGTGTTAGACATACGATGGAAGCCATGGGAGAGAGTGATGAGGTTTGCGAGATATGAGTCCAAGCCTACATATATATAGTGGAAAAATGGCGGGAATGCGGGAAGAAAATAGGCGGGAACGAAATGGCGCGCGAAACTTTCATCCCGGGTGGAGTCTCAAACCGGGACAAAAGACTGGGGGAGGCTTATCTAGGAGGGCCTTATCTGGGGGGATGATGTGCGGGTAACCTTTTGTCACGGTTGGTGGCTACAACTGGGACTAAAGCTGTCGGCAGGATAAGGATGTGTCGGTAACCTTTTGTCACGGTTGGTGGCTGCAACCGGGACTAAAGCTATCGGCAGGATAAGGATGTGTCGGTAACCTTTTGTCACGGTTGGTGGCTGCAACCGGGACTAAAGCCGTCGGCAGGATAAGGACGCGTGGGTGGACGCACTGCTCGATGAGATAAAGCATGTAGCGCACGACGCCCTGTCGAAGGAACAAGACAAAGTAGAAGCGGTGCCGTGCCTATAAAAGGAGCATCGATACGCCTTGCCAAGCGGATCAACAAGCCAAGCACGTTTCATTCCCATGGATGAAGGAAAGGGTTGGGAAATCTCCCGTGGCGCAGCTTCTCGAAGATGTCGTTGGTGCACACGCCCTACGGCATCTTCGGAAGCTGCTCCTCGAAAAATTTCCGCAAGCCCGTGAAAGACTCCGTCTCCTCTAACAGTGTTGGGGAAAGGGTTCTCATTATTACATAAATGGAGAGATTGTCTTGGGAACTATATATGAAGAATACATTATTACATCGCCATCTCGTGTTGTGATCTTCTACGCCGTAGCCATGGAGAATCTTCATCATTTAGTAAGATGCTTGGGTCAATTTTCACCGTGAAGGGCGGAATTTCTTTAAACTTATTATAATCTTCGACATGTCCGTCTTGTCATCCACTCCCACGATGTTTCTTTTCCCCAAAAGAACTATGTGGCGCTTTGGCTCCTCGGTTGATGTATTCTTTTGTTGATTTCTTTTTCTTGATTTGCTAGACATGTCCTTCACGTAGAAAACTTGAGCCACCTCGCTGGCTAGGTCAAATGGCTCGTCCAGGTACGCAAGATTGTTGGGATCCACTTGTTATCATACCGTACTTATCGTCAATATGTATACCGCTGAGCTTCACCCATTTGCACCGAAACAAAGGGACCTTAAAAGTGGGACCATAGTCAAGTTCCCATATCTCCTCTATGTATCCATAATATGTGGTGGTCTGCCCATTCTCGTATTTTGCATCGAAGCGGACACCGCTGTTTTGGTTGGTGCTCTTTTTATCTTGGTCGATCGTGTAAAATGTACTCCCATTTATCTCGTACCCTTGGAATGTACATATGTTTGAAGATGGTAACCGGGCCAACAAGTACGGCTGCTCCACAACAGATGGGTCATTAATGAGATGTCTTTGCAACCAACTGCCGAATGTATTCATGTGTTGACGTGTAATCAAGGACTCGGGCTGGCCCGGGTTTATTTCTCGTAAAGCATTCTTATGTTTCTCGATGTACGGAGCCACCAAGATGGAATTGTATAGAGCTGTGTAGTGTGCTTGATTGAAATAAATCTTGTCCCCGCACACCGTTGCTTTCCTTCCTAGTGTGCCTTTTCCGGTCGGCCTCCCCCTCATACCGAGATTCGGGAACACCAATCGGCTTAAGGTCGGGAAGAAAGTCAACACAAAACTCAATGACCTCCTCGGTTCCGTAGCCCTTTGAGATACTTCCTTCCGGCCTAGCTCGGTTATGAACATATTTCTTTAAGACTCCCATGAACCTCTCGAAGGGGAACATATTGTGTAGAAATACAGGACCGAGAATTCTAATCTCTTCAACTAGGTGAACGAGGAGGTGCGTCATAATATTGAAGAAGGATGGTGGGAACAACAACTCGAAGGCGACAAGACATTCGACCACATCTTCCTGTAATCCGACAAAGTTTCGGATCCATTACCTTCCGAGAAATTTCGTTGAGGAATGCACATATCTTCACAATGGCTAGTCGAACATTTTACGGTAGAATTCCCCTCAATGCAACCGGAAGCAATTGTGTCATAAGCACGTGACAGTCATGGGACTTCGGGTTCTGGAATTTTTCTCCTTCATATTTACTATCCCCTTTATATTCGACGAGAAACCGAGATGGAACCTTGATACCGAATAGGGCTTCAAAAAGATCTCCTTGTCTTGTTTGGTAAGAGCGTAGGCTGCGAGGCCCTACAAGCGCCTGGATGATTGCCGTTTCGTCCTTTATGACTTTCCTGGTCCTCCGTGCTTACGGTGTATCTTTTGTCTTTCCATACACGCCCAGAAAACCTAGAATATTCACACAAAGATTCTTGGTCAGGTGCATCACGTCGATTGCAGAGCGGACTTCCAGGACTTTCCAATATTATAGCTCACAAAAAATAGATTTCTTCTTCCACATGGGCGCGTGTCCGTCATCGTCTTTCGGAACAGGTCGACTGCCTGGACCCTTTCCAAAGATAACATTTAAATCCTTGACCATGTCAAATATATCAGCACCACTACGGGGACGAGGCTTCGGACGGCGGTCAGCCTCGCCACCGAAATGCTTGCCTTTTTTCCTTAAGGGATGCTTGCGCGGAAGGAAACGACGATTGAACGGGTACACAACTTTTCGCTTTTTCCCAAATATTTACTTTCGGTCTCATCTAAGCGGTGTGTGCATGCATTGTATCCTTTGTTCGTACGTCCTGAAATGTTACTAAGAGCAGGCCAATCATTGATGGTTACGAATAGCAACGCTCGTAGGTCAAATTCTTGCTCGGTGTGCTCATCCCACACACGTACACCTGGTTTGGCCCACAACTCCAAAAGTTCATCGACTAATGGCCTTAGGTACACATCATTGTCGTTGCCCGGTTGCTTTGGGCCTTGGATAAGCACTTGCATCATAATGAACTTCCGCTTCATGCACAACCAAGGAGGAAGGTTGTAGATACATAGAGTCACGGGCCAGGTGCTGTGACTGCAGCTCTGCTCCCCAAGAGGATTCATGCCATCTGTACTTAGACCAAAGTATAAGTTCCTTGCCTCACCGCAAAATCCGGGAACTCTCTCCCGATGTTTCTCCACTGCCGACCATCGGCGGGGTGCCTCAACATCGCGTCTTTCTTACGTTCTTCCATGTGCCATCGCAACAACTTGGCATGCTCTTTGTTTTCGAACAAACGTTTCAACCGTGGTATTATGGGAGTATACCACATCACCTTCGCAGGAAATCTCTTCCTGGGTGGCTCGCCCTCAACATCACCAGCGTCATCTCTTCTGATCTTATACCGTAATGCACCGCATATCGGGCATTTATTCAGATTCTCGTACTTCTCACCGCGGTAGAGGATACAGTCTTTAGGGCATGCATGTATCTTACGACATCTAATCCTAGAGGGCAGACAAGCTTCTTTGCTTCATATGTACTGACGGGCAATTCGTTATTTCTTGGAAACGGCTTCTTTAATATTATCATCAATTTCTCAAATCCCGAGTCAGTCACACAGACCTCTGCCTTCCATTTCAGCAATTCCAATATGCTACCCAGCTTTCTATGTCCATCTTCACAACCTGGGTACAACAATTTGTGGTGGTCCTTGATACGTCTCCGACGTATCGATAATTTCTTATGTTCCATGCCACATTATTGATGATATCTACATGTTTTATACACATTATATGTCGTATTTATGCATTTTCCGGCACTAACCTATCAACGAGATGCCGAAGAGCCGATTCTTCGTTTTCTACTGTTTTTGGTTTCGAAATCCTAGTAAGGAAATATTCTCGGAATTGGACGAAATCAACGCCCGGGGTCCTGTTTTGCCACGAAGCTTCCGGAAGACCGAGGGAGAGTCGAAGTGGGGCCACGAGGTGGCGACACACCAGGGCGGCGCGGCCCAAGCCCCGGCCGCGCCGGCCTGTTGTGTGGGCCCCTCGTGACGCCCCTTTACCTGCCCTTCCGCCTACATATAGTCTTCGTCGCGAAACCCCCGCATCCGAGAGCCACGATACGGAAAACCTTCCGAGACGCCGCCGCCACCAATCCCATCTCGGGGGATTCAGGGAGATCGCCTCCGGCACCCTGCCGGAGAGGGGAATCATCTCCCGGAGGACTCTTCACCGCCATGGTCGCCTCCGGAGTGATGAGTGAGTAGTTCACCCCTGGACTATGGGTCCATAGCAGTAGCTAGATGGTCGTCTTCTCCTTATGTGCTTCATTGTCGGATCTGTATTTCTATATGTTGTGTTTGTCGGGATCCGATGGATAGAGAATACTATGTTATGTTGATTATCAATCTATTACATATGTGTTGTTTATGATCTTGCATGCTCTCCGTTATTAGTAGAGGCTCTGGCCAAGTTTTTACTCTTAACTCCAAGAGGGAGTATTTATGCTCGATAGTGGGTTCATGCCTCCATTAAATCCGGGACGAGTGACGGAAAGTTCTAAGGTTGTGGATGTGCTTGTTGCCACTAGGGATAAAACATTGATGCTATGTCCGAGGATGTAGTTATTGATTACATTACGCACCATACTTAATGCAATTGTCTGTTGTTGGCAACTTAATACTGGAAGGGGTTCGGATGATAACCTGAAGGTGGACTTTTTAGGCATAGATGCGTTCTGGATAGCGGTCTATGTACTTTGTCGTAATGCCCAATTAAATCTCACAATACTCATCATATCATGTATGTGCATGGTCATGCCCTCTCTATTTGTCAATTGCCCGACTGTAATTTGTTCACCCAACATGTTATTTATCTTATGGGAGAGACACCTCTAGTGAACTGTGGACCCCGGTCCATTCTTTTACATTGAATACAATCTACTGCAATACTTGTTCTACTGTTTTCTGCAAACAATCATCATCCACACTATACATCTAATCCTTTGTTACAGAAAGCCGGTGAGATTGACAACCTCACTGTTTCGTTGGGGCAAAGTACTTTGGTTGTGTTGTGCAGTTCCACGTTGGCGCCGGAATCCCTGGTGTTGCGCCGCACTACATCCCGCTGCCATCAACCTTCAACGTGCTTCTTGGCTCCTCCTGGTTCGATAAACCTTGGTTTATTTCTGAGGGAAAACTTGTCGCTGTACGCATCACACCTTCCTCTTGGGGTTCCCAACGGACGCGTGCTGTACGCGTATCAAGCATTTTTTCTGGCGCCGTTGCCGGGGAGATCAAGACACGCTGCAAGGGGAGTCTCCACAATCCAATCTCTTTACTTTGTTTTTTGTCTTGCTTTATTTTATTTACTATTTTGTTTGCTGCATTATATCAAAACACAAAAAAATTAGTTGCTAGTTTTACTTTATTTACTGTCTTGCACTCTATATCAAAAACACAAAAAAATTAGTTACTTGCATTTACTTTATTTAGTTTGCTTTATTTACTACTGCTAAAATGTCCACTCCTGAAAATACTAAGTTGTGTGACTTCACAACCACAAATAATAATGATTTCTTATGCACACCTATTGCTCCACCTGCTACTACAGCAGAATTCTTTGAAATTAAACCTGCTCTACTGAATCTTGTTATGCGAGAGCAATTTTCTGGTGTTAGTTCTGATGATGCTGCTGCCCATCTCAATAATTTTGTTGAATTGTGTGAAATGCAAAAGTATAAATATGTAGATGGTGCCATTATAAAATTAAAATCCTTTCTCATTAAGAGGAAGAGCTAAAGATTGGTTGCTATCTCTGCCTAAGAATAGTATTGATTCATGGACTAAATGCAAGGATGCTTTTCTTGGTAGATATTATCCCCCTGCTAAAATTATATCTTTAAGAAGTAGCATAATGAATTTCAAGCAATTAGATAATGAGCATGTTGCACAAGCTTGGGAAAGAATGAAATCTTTGGTTAAAAATTGCCCAACCCATGGATCGACTACTTGGATGATCATCCAAACCTTTTATGCAGGACTGAACTTTTCTTCGCGGAACCTATTGGATGCAGCTGCTGGAGGTACCTTTATGTCCATCACTCTTGGTGAAGCAACAAAGCTCCTTGATAATATGATGATTAATTACTCTGAATGGCACACGGAAAGAGCTCCACAAGGTAAGAAGGTAAATTATGTCGAGGAAACCTCTTCCTTGAGTGATAAGATTGATGCTATTATGTCGATGCTTGTGAATGATAGGACTAATGTTGATCCTAATAATGTTCCGTTAGCTTCATTGGTTGCCCAAGAAGAACATGTTGATGTAAACTTCATTAAAAATAATAATTTCAACAACAATGCTTATCGGAACAATTCTAGTAATAACTATAGGCCATATCCTTATAATAATGGTAACGGTTATGGTAATTCTTATGGGAATTCTTACAACAATAATAGGAATACACCCCCTGGACTTGAAGCTATGCTTAAAGAATTTATTAGTACACAAACTCGCTTTTAACAAATCTGTTGAGGAAAAGCTCAATAAAATTGATATTCTCGCTTCTAAGGTTGATAGTCTTGCCTCTCGATGTTGATCTTTTGAAATCGAAAGTTATGCCTAATAAGGATATTGAAAATAAAATTGTTACTACAGCAAATGCCATCCAAGTTAGAATTAATGAGAATATACGATTGATGGCCGAATTGCATGCTAGGTGGGAAAGAGAAGAAAATGAAAAACTAGCTAAAGAGAACAATGTAGCTAAAGTTTGGACTATTACCACCACTAGTAATGTTAATGCTCCACATGTTGCTGCACCTCCTACTATCAATGGTAAAATAATTGGTGTTGGCAATGTTACTACTCCTAGTGCAAAGCGTGCAAAATTGCCTGAAGCTCGCTAAAATTGCTTGAAACTGCCTGTGATAAAACTGCTGAAATTTTTTCCAACATTGGGGATGATGATCCCATTGCTTTAGATTATAATGGTTTGGATTTTGATGATTGTCACATCTCTGAAGTTATAAAGTTCTTACAAAAACTTTCTAAGAGTCCTAATGCTAGTGCTGTAAACTTGGCTTTCACAAAACATATTACAAATGCTCTCATAAAAGCTAGAGAAGAGAAACTAGAACGTGAAGCTTCTATTCCTAGGAAGCTAGAGGATGGTTGGGAGCCCATCATTAAGATGAAGGTCAATGACTTCGATTGTAATGCTTTATGTGACCTTGGTGCAAGTATTTCCGTTATGCCTAAGAAAATTTATGATATGCTTGACTTGCCACCATTGAAAATTGTTATTTGGATGTTAATCTTGTTGATAATGCTATAAAGAAACCTTTGGGGAGAATTGATAATGTTCGCATTACCGTTAACAATAACCTTGTCCCCGTTGATTTTGTTGTCTTGGATATTGAATGCAATGCATCTTGTCCCATTATATTGGGAAGACCTTTTCTTCGAACTGTTGGAGCTATCATTGATATGAAGGAAGGTAATATTAAATATCAATTTCCTCTCAAGAAAGGTATGGAACACTTCCCTAGAAAGAGAATGAAGTTACCTTTTGATTCTATTATTAGAACAAATTATGATGTTGATACTTCGTCTCTTGATAACACTTGATATACACTTTCTGCGCCTAGCTGAAAGGCGTTAAAAAAAAGCGCTTATGGGAGACAACCCATGTTTTTACTACAGCAATTTTATTTTATATTTGAGTCTTGGAAATTGTTTACTACTGTAGCAACTCTCCTTATCTTAGTTTTGTGCATTGTTGTGCCAAGTAAAGTCGTTGATAGTAAGGTTCATACTAGATTTGGATTACTGCGCAGAAACAGATTTCTTTGCTGTCACGAATTTTGACCTGCCTCTCTGTAGGTAGCTCAGAAAAATATGCCAATTTACGTGCGTGATCCTCAGATATGTGCGCAACTTTCATTCAATTTGGGCATTTTCATTTGAGCAAGTCTGGTGCCTCAATAAAATCCGTCTTTACGGACTATTCTGTTTTGACAGATTCTGCCTTTTATTTCGCATTGCCTCTTTTGCTATGGTGGATGAATTTCTTTGTTCCATTAATGTCCAGTAGCTTTGTGCAATGTCCAGAAGTGTTAAGAATGATTATGTCACCTCTGAACATGTGAATTTTTATTGTGCACTAACCCTCTAATGAGTTGTTTCGAGTTTGGTGTGGAGGAAGTTTTCAAGGATCAAGAGAGGAGGATGATACAATATGATCAAGGAGAGTGAAAGATCTAAGCTTGGGGAGGCCCCGGTGGTTCACCCCTGCATATTCTAAGAATACTCAAGCGTCTAAGCTTGGGGATGCCCAAGGCATCCCCTTCTTCATCGACAACATTATCAGGTTCCTCCCTCGAAACTATATTTTTATTCCATCACATCTTATGTGCTTTGCTTGGAGCGTCGGTTTGTTTTTGTTTTTGTTTTTGTTTGAATAAAATGGATCCTAGCATTCATTGTGTGGGAGAGAGACACGCTCCGCTGTTGCATATGGACAAATATGTCCTTAGGCTTTACTCATAGTATTCATGGCGAAGGTTGAATCTTCTTCGTTAAATTGTTATATGGTTGGAATCGGGAAATGCTACATGTAGTAATTCTAAAATGTCTTGAATAATTTGATACTTGGCAATTGTTGTGTTCATGTTTAAGCTCTTGCGTCATATACTTTGCACCCATTAAGGAAGAAACACCTAGAGCTTGCTAAAATTTGGTTTGCATATTTGGTCTCTCTAAAGTCTAGATAATTTCTAGTATTGAGTTTTGAACAACAAGGAAGACGGTGTAGAGTCTTATAATATTTACAATATGTCTTTTATGTGAGTTTTGCTGCACCGGTTCATCCTTGTGTTTGTTTCAAATAACCTTGCTAGCCTAAAACTTGTATCGAGAGGGAATACTTCTCATGCATCCAAAATCCTTGAGCCAACCACTATGCCATTTGTGTCCACCATAACTACCTACTACATGGTATTTCTCCGCCATTCCAAAATAAATTGCTTGAGTGCTACCTTTAAAATTTCCATTCTATACCTTTACAATATATAGCTCACGGGACAAATAGCTTAAAAACTGTTATGGTATTGAATATGTACTTATGCACTTTATCTCTTATTAAGTTGCTTGTTGTGCGATAACCATGTTCCTGGGGACGCCATCAACTACTCTTTGTTGAATATCATGTGAGTTGCTATGCATGTCCGTCTTGTCTGAAGTAAGGGAGATTTACCACTCATTTAATGGTTAGAGCATGCATATTGTTAGAGAAGAACATTGGGCCGCTAACTAAAGCCATGAATCATGGTGGAAGTTTCAGTTTTGGACATACATCCTCAATCTCATATGAGAACATTAATTGTTGCTACATGCTTATGCATTAAAGAGGAGTCCATTATCTGTTGTCTATGTTGTCCCGGTATGGATGTCTAAGTTGAGAATAATCAAAAGCGAGAAATCCAAATGCGAGCTTTCTCCTTAGACCTTTGTACGAGGCGGCATGGAGGTACCCCTTTGTGACACTTGGTTAAAACATGTGTATTGCGATAATCCCGTAGTCCGAGCTAATTAGGACAAGGTGCGGGCACTATTAGTATACTATGCATGAGGCTTGCAACTTGTAAGATATAATTTACATGATACCGATGTCTACGGGTGCTTCTATTCTTGTAGACGGTGTTGGGCCTCCAAGAGCGAGAGGTTTGTAGAACAGCAGGCAAGTTTCCCTTAAGTGGATCACCCAAGGTTTATCGAACTCGGGGAGGAAGAGGTCAAAGATATCCCTCTCATGCAACCCTGCAACCACAAAGCAAGAAGTCTCTTGTGTCCCCAACACACCTAATAGGTGCACTAGTTCGGCGAAGAGATAGTGAAATACGGGTGGTATGAATAAATATAAGCGAGTAGCAACGGCACCGAGAAAAGTGCTTTGGCCGGGACAGTGTGTGGTTGATGGTGGTGATATTGCGGACGAGTAGAGATGCAGTAAAACGAGTAAACAAGCAGCGATAGCGATATTTAGGAACAAGGCCTAGGGATCATACTTTCACAAGTGGACACTCTCAACATTGATCACATAACAGAATAAATAAATAGATGCTAGACTCTACACTCTCTTGTTGGATGATGAACACCACTAAGCTGTGTAGGATTACACGAACCCTCAATGCCGGAGTTAACAAGCTCCACAATATTCAATGTTCATATTTAAATAACCTTAGAGTGCATGACATATCAACATAACCAAACCAAGTACTAACATAGCATGCACACTCGTCACCTTCACACTACGAAAGGAGACATAGATCACATCAATACCATCATAGCAATAGTTAACTTCATAATCTACAAGAGATCACAATCATAGCCTACGCCAAGTACTACACGATGCACACACTTGTCACCATTACACCGTGCGGGAGGAATAAACTACTTTAATAACATCACTAGAGTAGCACACGGATATATTGTGATACAAAACACATTGCAATCATAAAGAGATATAAATAAGCACTTCACTATGCCATTCATAACAGTGAATAAGTATTCCGTGAAATATAGCCTAAGAGACCCACACGGTGCACACACTTGTCACCTTTACACACGTGGGACAAGGAGTCTCCGGAGATCACATAAGTAAAACCCACTTGACTAGCATAATGACATGTAGATTACAAGCATCATCATATGAATCTCAATCATGTAAGGCAGCTCATGAGATTATTGTATTGAAGTACATAGGAGAGAGATTAACCACATAGCTACCGGTACAGCCCAGAGCCTCGATGGAGAACTACTCCCTCCTCATGGGAGACAGCAGCGTTGATGAAGATGGCGGTGGTGTCGATGGAGGAGCCTTCCGAGGGCACTTCCCCGTCCGGCGGCGTGCCGGAACAGAGACTCCTGTCACCCGGATCTTGGCTTCGCGATGGCGGCGGCTGCGGAAGGTTTTCTCCGGTTTCGTCGAACGTGTCGTGGTTTTTAGGTCGGGGACCTTTATATAGGCGAAGAGGCGGAGTCGGGGAGGCGGCGAGGCGGTGACACACTAGGGGCGCGCCCCCTAGGCCGCGCCGCCTCGTCATCTGGGGGCCCGGTGGCCCCCTCACGGCCTCTCTCGGGTGTTCGGAAGCTTCGTGGAAAAATAGGATGCTTCGGGCGTTGATTTCGTCCAATTCAGAGAATATTTCCTTACTAGGATTTACGGAACCAAAAACAGCGAAAAACGACAATTGGCCCTTCGGCATCTCGTCAATAGGTTAGTTCCGGAAAACGCATAAATATGACATAAAGTATGCATAAAACATGTAGATATCATCAATAATGTGGCATGGAACATAAGAAATTATCGATACGTCGGAGACGTATCAGCATCCCCAAGCTTAGTTTCTGCTCGTCCCGAGCAGGTAAACGATAACAAAGATAATTTCTGGAGTGACATGCCATCATAACCTTGATCATACTATTGTGAACATGTGAGATGAATGCAGCGATCAAAACAATGTTAATGACATGAGTAAACAAATGAATCATAAAGCAAAGACTTTTCATGAATAGTACTTAAAGACAAGCATCAATAAGTCTTGCATAAGAGTTAACTCATAAAGCAATAAATCAAAGTAAAAGGTATTGAAGCAACACAAAGGAAGATTAAGTTTCAGCGGTTGCTTTCAACTTGTAACATGTATATCTCATGGATAATTGTCAACATAGAGTAATATAACAAGTGCAATATGCAAGTATGTAGGAATCAATGCACATTTCACACAAGTGTTTACTTCTTGAGGTGGAGAGAGATATGTGAACTGACTCAACATAAAAGTAAAAGAAAGGCCCTTCGCAGAGGGAAGCATTGATTGCTATATTTGTGCTAGAGCTTTTAAAAAAAAAAAGAGAGCATAAAAGTAAAGTTTTGAGATGTGTTCACTACTAGGAAAAGGCCTAGCCGTAATAATGCTATCAGTGGCGCACACCTATTTTGGTGCGCCACTACTAGTTAGCAGTGGCGCACCAAAATGTGGTGCTCCACTGCTACAAACATAGCAGTGGCGCACTGCTTTTAAGGTGCGCCACTACTAAAGGTCGTCCAGATTCCACCCCTCCCACAAACTTAGCAGTGGCGCACCTCTTAGAGGTGCGCCATTGCTATCTCACGTAGTAATGGCGCACCTATAAGTAGTGCTCCATTGGTAAGTGTGGGGTTAAATTATAGATGAGGCATAGGGATAGCAGTGGGTGGTGCGCCATTGCTAATTTAAATAGCAGTGGGGCACATATAACTGGTGCGCCACTGTGCACAGAATTTCCACCGGCCGGCACCATGCGGCCCCACCATAATACGAGCCACCCACCGCACATGGCCTGCACAGGCACACATCAACTCCCACCGCACAGGCACAACCCCTCCCACCGCACAGGCACACATCAACTCCCACCGCACGTTATCCCCTTTCTCTTCCTCTCTCCCCTTTCTCTCATCCACGGGCAGGGCACACATCAACTCCGGCGGCTCCACCCGTGGCTCCTCTGAGCAGGCGCCGCTGAGGGTCCGCCCGCGCAGGACGCCGCCGCCTCCTCCTCGCCCTCCGGCGGCTCCTCCCGTGGCTCCTCCCGGCGCACAGACCCGCGGCTCGAGCTCTACTGCAGCTACCCGCCCTCCTCCCCGCCCCAGCCGCGGGCCTCCTACGGACATGCGGCCTCCACCACCGCGGCGGCGACCTCGCTCGCCTGCTCTGTAGACCTCTCCACTCCACCGAGCAGCACCACCACCCTCCCTCTCTGCCCCTTCCTCTCATCCCCGCGGGCATGCTCACCCTCGGCCTCCTCCCTCCCACGCTCGCCACGGCCTCCTCTAACCAGGGCGGACGACAGCGCGGGCCCGCAGCGCCTCTTCACCAGGGTGTCGATGGCGCAACGGCTCTTCACCACGGCGGACGACGGCGCAGTGCTCTTCACCACGGCGGAGGATGGCGTGGACGCGCAGCGCCTCTCAACTGCGTTGGATTCGATTGCGTTTTTCGTTTTGTTTTGGGTCCTAGATGTAAAAATATATCCTGTTGTAACTCTTGTTTGTAAAATATAAAAGTGACTTTTGTAGATTGGTCAAATCAGATCCACTGCCTGCCACAACCAGGGCCATTTGGCCTTTTTTATTTTTTTATTTATTTACTATAGCAATGGCGCACCCATCATAGTTTCAATGGCGCACTCTATCTATATTGTACTGGCGCACCATCTGGGTCACAGTGGCGCACTCCTATCAATAATTCAATGGCGCACTAGACGGCTCAAAGAGGTGCGCCATTGATATCTGCTGGTGCACCACTGCTAATAGTTAGTAGTGGCGTGATAGTAGTGGCGCACCACTGGTGCACCACTGATGTCCAAAACAGGTGCGCCACTAATAGCTGTTTTCCTAGTAGTGGTTTGTTGTTGTCAACGAATGGTAGTGGGCACTCTAACCCCCTTGCCAGACATACCTTCAAAGAGCGGCTCCCATGAATTATTTTTATTTTTGGGTGGCACTCCTTCCAACCTTTCTTTCACAAACCATGGCTAACCGAATCCTCGGGTTCCTGCCAACAATCTCATACCATGAAGGAGTGCCTTTTTATTTTAGTTTTATTATGATGACACTCCTCCGCACCTTTGCTTTCTCAAGCCATGGCTAACCGAATCCTTCGGGTGCCGTCCAACAATCACATACCATGGAGGAGTGTCTATTTAGGTTAATTAATTTGGGACTCGGGAATCCCATTGCCGGCTCTTTTTGCAAAATTATTGGATAAGCGGATGAAGCCACTAGTCCATTGGTGAAAGTTGCCCAACAAGAATGAAAGATAAACACCACATACTTCCTCATGAGCTATAAAACATTGACACAAATCAGAGGTGATAAATTTTGAATTATTTAAAGGTAGCACTCAAGCAATTTACTTTGGAATGGCGGAGAAATACCATGTAGTAGGTAGGTATGGTGGACACAAATGGCATAGTGGTTGGCTCAAGGATTTTGGATGCATGAGAAGTATTCCCTCTCGATACAAGGCTTAGGCTAGCAAGGTTATTTGAAACAAACACAAGGATGAACCGGTGCAGCAAAACTCACATAAAAGACATATTGTAAACATTATAAGAATCTACACCGTCTTCCTTGTTGTTCAAACTCTTTACTAGAAATTATCTAGACCTTAGAGAGACCAATTATGCAAACCAAATTTTAGCAAGCTCTATGTATTTCTTCATTAATGGGTGCAAAGTATATGATGCAAGAGCTTAAACATGAGCACAACAATTGCCAAGTATCAAATTATCCAAGACATTTTATCAATTACTACATGTAGCATTTTCCGTTTCCAACCATATAACAATTAACGAAGCAGTTTCAACCTTCGCCATGAAAAATAAAAGCTAAGAACACATGTGTTCATATGAACCAGCGGAGCGTGTCTCTCTCCCACACAAGCATTTATTCAAACAAAAACAAAAACAAAAGCACACGAGACGCTCCAAGTAAAGTACATAAGATGTGGCCGAATAAAAATATAGTTTCAAGAGAAGGAACCTGATAATTTGTCGATGAAGAAGGGGATGCCTTGGGCATCCCCAAGCTTAGACGCTTGAGTCTTCTTAAAATATGCTGGGGTAAACCACCGGGGCATCCCCAAGCTTAGAGCTTTCACTCTCCTTGATCATATTGTATCATCCTCCTCTCTTGATCCTTGAAAATTTCCTCCACACCAAACTCGAAACAACTCATTAGAGGGTTAGTGCACAATAAAAATTAACATGTCAGTGGTGACACAATCATTTTTAACACTTCTGGACATTGCTCAAAGCTACTGGAAGGTAATGGAACAAAGAAATCCATCCAACATAGCAAAAGAAGCAATGCGAAATAAAAGGCAGAATCTGTCAAAACAGAACAGTCCGTAAAGACGAATTTTAAAGAGGCACCAGACTTGATCAAATGAAAATGCTCAAATTTAATGAAAGTTGCGTACATATCTGAGAATCACTCACGTAAATTGGCATAATTTTCTGAGTTTCCTACAGAGAATTAGGCCCAGATTCGTGACAGCAAAGAAATCTGTTTCTGCGCAGTAATCCAAATCTAGTATGAACCTTACTATCAACGACTTTACTTGGCACAACAATGCAATAAAAATAAGATAAGGAGAGGTTGCTACAGTAGTAACAACTTCCAAGACTCAAATACAAAATAGGGGTACTGTAGCAAAATAAACACATGGGTTATCTCCCAAGAAGTTCTTTCTTTATAGCCATTAAGATGGGCTCAGCAGTTTTAATGATGCACTCGCAAGAAATAGTAGTTGAAGAAAAAGAGAGCATCAAGAAGCAAATTCAAAACAAATTTAAGTCTAACATGCTTCCTATGAAAAGGAATCTTGTAAATAAACAAATTCATGAAGCATAATGCAACAAGCATAGAAAGATAAAACAAGTGTAACTTCAAAAATTTCAGCATATAGAGAGGTGTTTTATATAGTAACATGAAAATTTCTACAACCATATTTTCCTCTCTCATAATAATATCCAGTAGCATCATGAGCAAACTCAACAATATAACTATCAAGCGAAACATTCTTATCATGAGTCTCATGCATAAAATTATTACTCTCCACATAAGCATAATCAATTTTATTAGTTGTGGTGGGAGCAAATTCAACAAAGTAGCTATCATTATTATTCTCATCAAGTGTAGGAGGCATAGTATAATCACAACAAAATTTACTCTCCATAGTAGGTGGCACCAAAAGACCACTATCATTATAATCATCATAAATAGGAGGCAAAGTATCATCAAAGAAAATTTTCTCCTCAATGCTTGGGGGACTAAAAAGATCATGAAAACCAGCTTCCCCAAGCTTAGAACTTTCTATATCATTATCAACAATGGTGTTCAAAGCGTTCATACTAATATGTTCCATGGGTTTTTTAATTTTTGCATCAAACCATCCATGTCTTAAATCAGGAAATAGAATAAGAAGCTTATTGTTGTCCATTATGCCAAACTAGTGTAAACAAGAAACAAAAAGATGCAATTGCAGGATCTAAAGGAAATAGCTTCGAGCACACACGCAACGGCGCCAGAAAAGTGCTTTACCTGGGACCGGAGTATGAGAGCCTTTTACCTTTCCTCCCCGGCAACGGCGCCAGAAAATAGCTTGATGTCTACGGGTGCTTCTATTCTTGTAGACAGTGTTGGGCCTCCAAGAGCAGAGGTTTGTAGAACAACGAGCAAGTTTCCCTTAAGTGGATCACCCAAGGTTTATCGAACTCGGGGAGGAAGAGGTCAAAGATATCCCTCTCATGCAACCCCGCAACCACAAAGCAAGAAGTCTCTTGTGTCCCCAACACACCTAATAGGTGCACTAGTTCGGCGAAGAGATAGTGAAATACAGGTGGTATGAATAAATATAAGCAGTAGCAACGGCACCGAGAAAAGTGCTTTGGCCGGAGACAGGCGTGTGGTTGATGGTGGTGATATTGCGGACGATAGAGATGCAGTAAAACAGTAAACAAGCAGCGATAGCAGTATTTAGGAACAAGGCCTAGGGATCATACTTTCACAAGTGGACACTCTCAACATTGATCACATAACAGAATAAATAAATAGATGCTAGACTCTACACTCTCTTGTTGGATGATGAACACCACTAACTGTGTAGGATTACACGAACCCTCAATGCCGGAGTTAACAAGCTCCACAATATTCAATGTTCATATTTAAATAACCTTAGAGTGCATGACATATCAACATAACCAAACCAAGTACTAACATAGCATGCACACCGTCACCTTCACACTACGAAAGGAGGCATAGATCACATCAATACCATCATAGCAATAGTTAACTTCATAATCTACAAGAGATCACAATCATAGCCTACGCCAAGTACTACACGATGCACACACCGTCACCATTACACCGTGCAGGAGGAATAAACTACTTTAATAACATCACTAGAGTAGCACACAGATATATTGTGATACAAAACACATTGCAATCATAAAGAGATATAAATAAGCACTTCACTATGCCATTCATAACTGAATAAGTATTCTGTGAAATATAGCCTAAGGGACCCACACGGTGCACACACTGTCACCTTTACACACGTGGGACAAGGAGTCTCCGGAGATCACATAAGTAAAACCCACTTGACTAGCATAATGACATCTAGATTACAAGCATCATCATATGAATCTCAATCATGTAAGGCAGCTCATGAGATTATTGTATTGAAGTACATAGGAGAGAGATTAACCACATAGCTACCGGTACAGCCCCGAGCCTCGATGGAGAACTACTCCCTCCTCATGGGAGACAGCAGCGTTGATGAAGATGGCGGTGGTGTCGATGGAGGAGCCTTCCGGGGGCACTTCCCCGTCCCGGCGGCATGCCGGAACAGAGACTCCTGTCCCCCAGATCTTGGCTTCGCGATGGCGGCGGCTCTGGAAGGTTTTCTCTGGTTTCGTCGAACGTGTCGTGGTTTTTAGGTCAGGGACCTTTATATAGGCGAAGAGGCGGTGTCGGGGAGGCGACGAGGCGGTGACACACTAGGGGGGCGCCCCCCCCCCCCTAGGCCGCGCCGCCCTGTAATCTGGGGGCCCAGTGGCCCCCCTCTGGCCTCTCTCGGGTGTTCTGGAAGCTTCGTGGAAAAATAGGATGCTGGGCGTTGATTTCGTCCAATTCCGAGAATATTTCCTTACTAGGATTTCTGGAACCAAAAACAGCAGAAAACAGCAATTGGCCCTTCGGCATCTCGTCAATAGGTTAGTTCCAGAAAACGCATAAATATGACATAAAGTATGCATAAAACATGTAGATATCATCAATAATGTGGCATGGAACATAAGAAATTATCGATACGTCGGAGACGTATCAGCATCCCCAAGAAGCACAAATATAGCAATCAATGCTTCCCTCTGCGAAGGGCCTTTCTTTTACTTTTTATGTTGAGTCAGTTCACCTATCTCTCTCCACCTCAAGAAGCAAACACTTGTGTGAACTGTGCATTGATTCCTACATACTTGCATATTGCACTTGTTATATTACTTTATATTGACAATATCCATGAGATATACATGTTATGAGTTGAAAGCAACCGCTGAAACTTAATCTTCCTTTGTGTTGCTTCAATACCTTTACTTTGATTTATTGCTTTATGAGTTAACTCTTATGCAAGACTTATTGATACTTGTCTTGAAAGTACTATTCATGAAAAGTATTTGCTTTATGATTCAGTTGTTTACTCATGCCATTACCATTGTTTTGATCGCTGCATTCATTACATATGCTTACAATAGTATGATCAAGGTTATGATGGCATGTCACTCCAGAACATATCTTTGTTATCGTTTACCTCGCTCGGGACGAGCGAGAACTAAGCTTGGGGATGCCGATACGTCTCCGACGTATCGATAATTTCTTATGTTCCATGCCACATTATTGATGATATCTACATGTTTTATACACATTATATGTCGTATTTATGCATTTTCCGGCACTAACCTATTAACGAGATGCCGAAGAGCCGCTGTCGTTTTTTGTTGTTTTTGGTTTCGGAAATCCTAGTAAGGAAATATTCTCGAATTGGACGAAATCAACGCCCGGGGAGAGTCGAAGTGGGGCCACGAGGTGGCGACACACCAGGGCGGCGCGGCCCAAGCCCCGGCCGCGCCGGCCTGTTGTGTGGGCCCCTCGTGATGCCCCTTTACCTCGCCCTTCCGCCTACATATAGTCTTCGTCGCGAAACCCCCGGTACCGAGAGCCACGATACGGAAAACCTTCCGCAGACGCCGCCGCCGCCAATCCCATCTCGGGGGATTCGGAGATCGCCTCCGGCACCCTGCCGGAGAGGGGAGTCATCTCCCGGAGGACTCTTCACCGCCATGGTCGCCTCCGGAGTGATGAGTGAGTAGTTCACCCCTGGACTATGGGTCCATAGCAGTAGCTAGATGGTCGTCTTCTCCTTATGTGCTTTATTGTCGGATCTTGTGAGCTGCCTAACATGATCAAGATCATCTATCTGTAATTCTATATGATGTGTTTGTCGGGATCCGATGGATAGAGAATACTATGTTATGTTGATTATCAATCTATTACATATGTGTTGTTTATGATCTTGCATGCTCTCCGTTATTAGTAGAGGCTCCGGCCAAGTTTTTACTCTTAACTCCAAGAGGGAGTATTTATGCTCGATAGTGGGTTCATGCCTCCATTAAATCCGGGACGATGATGTGAAAGTTCTAAGATTGTGGATGTCTTGTTGCCACTAGGGATAAAACATTGATGCTATGTCCGAGGATGTAGTTATTGATTACATTACGCACCATACTTAATGCAATTGTCCGTTGTTTGCAACTTAATACTGGAAGGGGTTCGGATGATAACCTGAAGGTGGACTTTTTAGGCATAGATGCATGCTGGATAGCGGTCTATGTACTTTGTCGTAATGCCCAATTAAATCTCACAATACTCATCATATCATGTATGTGCATGGTCATGCCCTCTCTATTTGTCAATTGCCCGACTGTAATTTGTTCACCCAACATGCTATTTATCTTATGGGAGAGACACCTCTAGTGAACTGTGGACCCCGGTCCATTCTTTTACATTGAATACAATCTACTCGCAATACTTGTTCTACTGTTTTCTCGCAAACAATCATCATTCACACTATACATCTAATCCTTTGTTACAGCAAGCCGGTGAGATTGACAACCTCACTTGTTTCGTTGGGGCAAAGTACTTTGGTTGTGTTGTGCAGGTTCCACGTTGGCGCCGGAATCCCTGGTGTTGCGCCGCACTACATCCCGCTGCCATCAACCTTCAACGTTCTTCTTGGCTCCTCCTGGTTCGATAAACCTTGGTTTCTTTCTGAGGAAAAACTTGCCGCTGTACGCATCACACCTTCCTCTTGGGGTTCCCAACGGACGCGTGCTGTACGCGTATCAGTCCTCTAACATCTTGTCGAACTGCAGCCTCTCCTTATCCGTGGCACAGTCTCTTCTTGCATCAGAAATGGCCCGACGAAGATCATCATCAACAGGATCATCTGATGCCTGTTCTTCACCTCCTTCTTCTTCATTGTCGGTACTGGTCATCGTTATCTTCTTCTTCATCGCCGTCTTCCATCATAACCCCTTCTTCTCCGTGCTTGGTCCAAACATTATAGCTGGACATGAATCCAAACCGAAGCGGGTGGCTCTTAATGTCTCTTGAGCAAGAGTAATCCTTCTCATTCTTACATTTCAGACATGGACAACACATAAAACCTTGCTTCGACTTGTTGGCCTCGGCCACAAGCAGGAAAGAATTCACGCCCTCTCTGAAAGCGGGAGCACATCGGTTACCGTACATCCATGGATGACTCATCTGCATTATAAGTGTATCAGATGCAATCACCTTGCTAAAATTAGTATTGTACGGACTATGTATATACGAGAAAATAGTTGCTAACCTTTTAGGATCAAAAAGAGGAGAAATCTTATCAAATAAAATCAAGTGATATCCCTCACAAGCATTCCATCAAACATCTCTTGTGCACATGAAGAAAAAATGAGCTAGCATACACCTCCACCTTTCACCACCAAGGAAAAAATGTAGGGAGGTGGGGGGGGGGGGGGGGGGCTGGCTGCGTGTATATATAGGCATGGCCCTTTTGTCGCGGCCCGTATTACGACCCGCGACAAAAGGGGTGCTGGCAGGAGGCGCTAGAGCTCAGACCCCTTTTGTCGCGGGTTGTGATACGACCCGCGACAAAAGGGCGCGATAAAAGGCCCGGCTCGCTCCAAATGGTTTCGGGCCGACGTGGCCAGGCCATTTGTCGCGGGTGCTGGCGCGCCCGCGACAAAAGGCTCACACGAAAGCCCTGTTTTCTACTAGTGTTGGGAGCTGCCAAGAAAATATTGGAGTTATATATTCCATCTTCATGAGTTTTCAGAGAGGGTTAGTCGCCTCCCGCGGGTCTCGCCATTGGTTATCTCGCCACACAAACGGAAAAACCTTTCGTATTTTTGTTATCCTTAACTGCGACTCGTAAGTGGACAAGTAGTACGGAAGAGCGACTCTCAACTGGCCTACACAATGGTTTATTTGCCGAGCACAGGAGCCTTGGATTTGATATGCATGAAAAACGGCAAGTCGATAGCATTTCAATGAAATGACACGATGACTAACCCCAGTCGTACGTAGGGGACTACAAGTCTACAACACTAAACAGTGCAATACAAAAGGCATGCATACAACCGGCTAAGTCATTGCATGAAAGTGTCATTAGTGTGCATACACTTAGCACGGCTGCAAAAAGAAAGATGCAGAAGGCTGAAAGAGTCAAAACCCTTTGGATCGGACCGACTCGCATTTTCAAGAAGAAATGTATACAAGCAACAATGAACGGCCACCGACTTAATCGCTCCAAACGGGTGAATAAACTAGACCCATCCAAGAAAAAGAAAAAGTTATTACAAGCCTAGAAAAGGCAATAGAAAATCCTACACAGCAAGTTACGCTTGGGGCTTCATCACATGAATTTACTCTTTCAGATTTTAGTCTTCCGTTAATGAGTCGTCTGTTAATGAGTGGTAAAAACACTCATCTTTATCTTTGTTTAAATTGGGTATTTTTGTTCATTATGATGGAAATATTCCCGTAGATTTGCAACTAATCGCTAATCTTTGTAAAGATGTGCAAATATCCTTGTTAATTTAATTTGTGCAAAACTGAAAGCTTGAATGAGTAAATTAAGGGCAATTAATTAAGAATAACGAGCTGGGAATATCAGGAAGTCAACCAGATCTCGAAGACATTCAAAAGCAGCTTTAATGCCCACAAGGCCACAAGTACGATCATCCCCGCTCGTACAACATGTTGGTGGCACTGCCTCGTCAAGCCAAATATTTAACGTGAAGGCAACCACATCGTCTTAGAGATAACACCAAGAAACCCTATTCTGCCCCATAGTCAGATCTGATCTCCGCCAAAGCTTCTTCGCCCTCACTATAGACTCAACTGCCTCAACCATTGTCACCGTCACCATCTCCCTCTCATCTACTTTGTAATATTGATATCATCGCGATTGGTTACATTGCAAAACTATTTGTTATTCATCAATTCGAGATTTCAAATACAATATTTATGATTATTGATCTGATCATGTGTGAGTGATCATCATGCGCCGCGGGCTATGGCCTAGCCTCGCAACAGCAAGTGTATCTCTTTTAACTCATGGGATACTGTTTAATATGTAAATAAAGATTCATATTTTTTTCTTTAGTATTTTTACCTCAATCCTAAGAATTGACAGGTTTCCAAGTTCACAAAGGTAGATAAAGGTATTAAGGTGAGAATATAGTTGCATGATCCGATGCTTATAACCAAGTAAGAGAGTGGATATCGGCCGATAGTGTGATTACAATCTAGGAATCACATTGACATCATAGGTCTTGATGATGTTGTTCATTCATCTTAATAGTTGTGGTTCCTTAGTGACGCAAAGGGATTCATGGCTGGATTATAGATCCATATCATTTGCGTCATGGCCGCCTATGATGTTATTAGGATGCATCACCCACAACAGATTGCATATATATCTTTATTATTTCATATTCATACATGTGTTCTTCATTTTATATTTGTTAACTCATTTTACTATTGCAATGCTGCAGGTAAAACCTTAGCACTGGCCTTTCTCCAACCATCAATCACAACCAAACAAAGAATACACTTGGTCCGATAATCATCAACATCTAAACAACGACACAAGATCTTGTTTGAGTGGTCTTACACCAAAATCATTCTTCCCAAGGATTCGATAAACTAAGTTTCTAGGGAAAATGCTACAAGTATTACAATCTAATAATCCGGATTGAAGGTATCAATCATTTTTCTTGCACCGTTGTGAGTGAAGCAATTGCTAACCTTGGTGTGGTCATTAGAGATTCTATTTAATAATTTATTTTATTATTTGTTAGCAGTTTTCTTTACGTACTTAACTGAAAATCCAAAAACATTAGTTTATCTTTTTGTTCTTCGTTTACTTGTTTATTATTATTTGAAAATACAAAAATAGAAGTATGGTAACAAAGAAGATGTGGAGTTTTCAGCTCCCAATAATGACTATCTTCATGCACCTATTGCTCACTCAGCCTGCTGTTGACGCAGAGAAATGTAAAATTAAGCCTAACTTCTTAAACTTGTTTTTAAAAACTAGTTTGATTGTTCTGCTTCTGAGGATGCAAGTATGCACTTATATACCTTTACTCGGATATGCGAAATGATGCACATTAAAGATGTGAACTCTGATACGGTAAATTGCATTTGTTGCCCTTTTCACTTGAAAGAAAACCTAAAGAATTGTTCATAGCATTCTCTAATGGGACTATCACTTCATGGACAAATTGTTGCAATATATTCATGACTAAGTTTTTCACATCTGCTAAAACTATGCAACTGTATTCTAACATTACAAGGTTTAGACAGAAGATCGTGATCAACTAGCGATTCCATTGGAAATAATGAATGAGGCCATAAGAAAATATTCCAACGATGGGATGAGAGAATGGCTATCCATATGTTTTATCATCCATTAAACCGTATGTCGAAGTCTATGCTTGATACTGCAGCCGGAGGCACATTCATGAGAAAAGAGATTGACATAGCCACAAAGTTTTCGAATGACATGCAAGATAATCACTCTCTATGGCATGTGGAAATATTATCCTCAAGAAAGGTGAACTCCATCACCTTAGAGAATACTCAAAAACTTACTACAAATGTAGATGAGCTTATATGTATGATCACATGTAAAGAAGAAACTCAAGTTAATGCCATCACCGATACTAATCTTGAAGAAGTGAACTTTCTAGATCCCAATACTTTTAGCTACTTGGAGGAGTAAAAACTATGACGCAAATTTTCAAAAATCTTATCCTAACTCTAGAGGAGTTCCAAACAACTACAACAACATAGGTACTAATGGAAACCGCCATTCACTTGAAGATTATGTCAAAACTTTTGTGCATGCTCAAACCGAGAACAATAATCATGTTATTAAAACCACTAAGAATCATGAAACTGCTTTCGAACAACTATCTAAACAAGTTTTCATTATGAAAACTTATATACATGGTCTGCAGGGTCTGCAACATTTCGAATTCATCATGGGAATCAAAAAGCACCTAATTTTATTTTGTAATTAAAATTCGTATATGACTGACTATATCCTTCTCTATGTAAAGTCAGCTCTCAGTTTATACTTCTACTTTTCTGTCTTGACATCCTTTAATGTTTACCTCTTGTATTACTTTATTTTTCTAATAGTATTTACAAAACACCTTCCGCTATTAATTCATTATACATTCTGCCTCTGAAAAGTACAAAGTGCACAACATCGGTGTAGGTGCACTTATGGCAACATATGAACATATGTTTTTCCTAACAATTTGGATTTAAATTTTGAAATCATTCTGTTCTATTACTTATTCTAAACCATTGTTTTGTTACAATGTACAAAAATCAGCTCAACTTCGTTAATTTCTTTCTATGAACATCATTGCTTTCAGCCACATCTTTTGGTTCATTTATGCACTTTATGCATGGTTGGGTATCCTCAAAATTTGATAAACTCTATAATGTTTTGCAGCAAAGTGTGGGTTATCTTCTAGTTTGTCTTAGTGGTGAGGGCATTTTGCCATTTGCTGTCCCTTGGCATACGCCCGATCTCTGCAGTGACCGTATTTGTCCACAAATACATCCCCATGGTACAATATCTTTTTTTCAAGAGTACACCTTAAAAGGTGTATCAATCACATAGAAGAAGGGGCCAAAACGGCCGGTCCGACACCCAAAGGGCACCACGATACGACATAACGCCACACAAGTACCACGATACAAACACAACGGCACACACTTAACAATACTACCCACTATAGCTAATCGGCAGGGACACACCTTGCACCACCACCCGCCAAGAAAGGAGAGCAACCGATGCACTAATAAGGCGCGTTACAACCGGAGGAGAGGAGGCGATCCCACACGGTACAGCTGGTATGTCAGGCCAATTATCGTGGCACCAAATCAATCAATGTGCAACGATAAATCCGCAGTTTAAAATCCGTAAGGAAACAAGAACCAACTTGAAGTTGGGTGCTTATGAGGGTGGTTGTACCCCAGCCCACTATAGTTCAAATCCCAGTTTTGACATCTGCGTGTCTCATAAAGACGGAATATTTTTTTCAGTGGAACGCAACGTTACCGTGGACAGCAAGACAGCTGTGGTGACTTCGTCAATTTCAAGATCCGATACGCCGGCTCATTTTTCGGAGATGCTCATAGGGGTAGGATATACGTTCATATTGGTAAGTGTATGCACATATATGTAACCGTTTGCCTGCACTGTGATTCTAAAAAAAAAAAGGCGAATGCTACGCGTCGATCGACTGATAAAATGGGCAAAAATCGGTCGTTTCTGCCCCGTCCGATCATAATCCGGCGTGCAGAATTAGCAGCATTGCGATTTTTGCATTTTGCCCCCTTATTTTTATAAAATCAACCCGCGGTCCTAAGCCTATCAGTTTAAACCGAACATGTGTTTCCCTTTGCCCCCAAACTTTCAGATATTTACAACAAAACCCGCCGCTTAGTATAGCAACAAAACCCGCCGCTTTGTGTACAAAAAATAAAAAGTATTACAACAAAATTTTCACAGTAAATCTTCACATATATGTACAACAAATTATAGATATATTTACAATAATAATTAACGACAAAAACAATATTTTTTATTTTGGTGTTTCCAATAATAGTCAGTTTACATGCAAAAAATATCTTTACAACAAATCAGAAACATACTTACAACAATAATTAATAACAAAAACCAACATTATTTTATTAGGATGTTTACAATAAAAGTCCGCTTTCATTCCAAAAATATCTTTAGAGCAAACCAGTAAGATACTTACAACAATAATTAGCAACACAGACCACAAATAATTTGGGTGTTTACAACAAAAGTCGCAAACATCATCCACAAAAACCGCAGACTATTTACAACTAAAATATATATGTTTGCAAATAATTCAAAAGTTGTATAATTTAATTTGCTACAACTTGAATTACAACAAAAATCATCGTCTATTTTACAAAAGTTAGAAACAAATACAAAAAAAAATCATATGTTTGCAAACAATCAAAAGTGGTCAAGCAACAATTAATTTGCTATAGACTGAATTGCAATAAAAGTCGGCAACTATTTTTTACAAAAGTCACAAATAATTACAACAAAAAAAAATGGTGCACAAATAGACACATCCAGAAGAGAAAGGTCCAATAGATTTTTGAGGCCCACCCATATCACAACCAGAGAAGACCTGCATATGCATCAGGGGGTTAGCTGCGCGGAGTGAGTGGATGCGATTGGGCCGCAAATCAGGCCCATCCAACCCACGCGAGCGAGCCACCGAGAACGATCGATCGCTGGCGCGTGATCGGTCGCCGGATGGAAAGCATTTTCCAAAAAAAACGTAAGGAAACCAAGAATCTTTGCTTGCTTGACAGTACATACTCCGTACATGGAATCGCTTGAAATTAGCAGGTGGATTCTCGAAACACCCTGGCGTTGTAATCGGTCCAGATACGTCTACTTATCAACATTGATCTTTTCGTATATGGTTATTAGGGAGTACTATACTTAACAAGAGGCCAAATTAACCACTAGACAAACAAATCGATCTCCTCGCAACCGCCAGCCACGCAACAGAGATCCTTTTCTACCTCTTTCCCGCGAAAGTTTTAATCTCTATCCAAACATATCGCGCTTTCCTACCCAAACACGATCTGGAGCAGTTAAAATCACCTCAACCTGCTGCCGTATATATACACACGTTGACAGACACCCAAAGGATCCAACTAGTACGATCACGGCCGGCTTGATCGATCTATACCTCGATCGAGTAACAATGCCGTCGACGGCGGCGACAGTCGTCCTCCTGCTCGCCGTCGCCTTTGTCTCGGCGACGAGCGTGGCGGAGGCACGGCACCACCACCGCGACGGGTACGCGAGGGTGTTCGACAGGCAGCAGGCCGACCTGGTGGATGCGCTGCCGGGGCAGCCAGCGGAGGTCGGGTTCCGGCACTTCTCCGGCTACGTGACGGTGAACGAGACGCACGGCCGCGCCCACTTCTACTGGTTCTTCGAGGCCACCCACGACGTCAGCAAGAAGCCCCTCGTCCTCTGGCTCAACGGAGGTTCGTGGTTTCATCAGTCTAAATACTTATTGAAGTGAGCGTACAATTGAAATCTCCGATAGCTGACCCATGTAATTGCAATCTTGAATGCAGGGCCTGGATGCTCGTCGCTTGGATACGGAGCATTGGAGGAGCTGGGACCCTTGTTGATCCAGAAGGGAACCCCTGAGCTCAGGCTCAACCCCAACGTACGCATGGAACAAAGGTATACCTAAGAAACGATTTTTCACCACAATTCCTTCGTATAACTTGACCGGATTTAGTAGATTCAACTGAACCCTGGATTACTTATTACAACGTCTCCAGAGGCTAATCTACTCTTCTTGGAGCAACCTGCCGGCGTTGGCTTCTCCTACACCAACACGACGGCCGATCTCGAGAGATTCGGCGACGACCTCGCTGGTACCCATGACCCACACGTCCTCCCTACTTAAACGAGAATGGGACTGTATTTTCTAGTTTTTCTCTAACTAACTTCTGACGCCGATGCATTCATGCAGCTCATGACGCGTACACGTTCCTCGTCAACTGGTTCGAGAGGTTTCCGCAGTTCAAGGGCCACGATTTCTACATCGCCGGAGAGAGCTATGCCGGTGGTTACTCCTATTTGCTCTCTATTAACCCTATCAATTAATCCCGTCAATTCGTCTTGTTAAATTATTCGATCTGACAAACTCTGCTAATTTTTGCGCTGGATATACTTTTGCAGGGCATTATGTCCCCAACCTGGCCGCGAAGATCGTGGAGCAGAACAAGAAAGTGCACAAGAGCAGGCACATCAACTTCAAGGGATTCATGGTACGTAATCAGTCAACAGAACAATAGTAATATATAGGTTATAATTAAAAAAACATGGATTTAGCTCAAATGTTCGTGTACGTTTTTTCTAATCAAAGATTGGTAACGCGGCGATCGACGAGGCATCGGACGACCGCGGCATGGTGGACTACGCGTGGGACCACGCCGTGATCTCGGACGAGCTCTACGCCAACATCACCAATAACTGCCGCTTCGATGCGGGCCAGAGCAGCGACTTCTCATCGTCCAACCCGAACCCTGCCACCGCTGCGTGCGACAGCGCCATGAACAGCTTCTACGAGGCCTTCAACGACATCGACATCTACAGCCTCTACACCCCCTCCTGCACCGCCACCACCAGCTCCGGTTCCGCCGCCATGGCCAGGCAGGCACGTCCTCTCCACCGCCGGTCTCCCAACAGCGACAACAACAGGCCCCTGCGGCCGCGGTACAACGCCTACGACCCGTGCCTGGACAACTACGTCTCGGACTACCTGAACCGCCGCGACGTTCAGGACGCGCTGCACGCCAACACCACTGGCAGCATCCCTTATGACTGGTCCGCGTGCAGCGACCCGCTGTTCCAGCACTGGCAGGACTCGCCGGCGTCCACCCTGCCGGTGATCAAGAAGATGGTAGACGCTGGCCTGCGTGTCTGGGTGTACAGCGGCGACACAGATGCCCGTGTGCCCGTCACGTCCACCCGCCACGCGCTGCGCAAGCTCGGCCTCGCCACCAAGAAGCAGTGGAGGGAATGGTTCACCAGCGACCAGGTAGGAGGGTACACGGTGGACTACGACGGGCTCACCTTCGTCACCATCCGCGGCGCCGGACACATGGTGCCCACTGTCACACCGGTGCAGGCCAGCCAACTCTTTGCGCACTTCCTCGCCGGCGAGGAGATGCCGCTCAAACCCATCGTGGCCTAAGCTACACTAGTTCTTGGATTAGGCCGGGGTCATATATAGATAGGTTATTTGATTTAGTCGATGGATCTATCAGGTTGGAATCTCATGTGTAAATCAGAACTGCGTTCGCTGCTAGTAAATAAATATGGGTTATTGGGTAAGTTACTAATTGCACCAATCCTCTGCAACAACGTATTGGCCTAGCGGCATAAAATCCTCTCTAATAACACCACCAAGAGCACCCGAAGTTTAGCTTAACGCCGCCAAGAAGAAAAAAGTGTACACGCGTCGTTGTTGCCTGACCAAAGATCTTAGATTTTCACCCTAAAGAATTTTTTTCTCCCAAAAGCAATGCCTTCAACTAGGTTATTGCCAGACACAGCCAATTAAGGCTAGATGTTGGATTTTCGCCGTTAAACATAGAACTTTGAACTTCTCACCCGATGCCGCTGGTCCAATTCATCATCGCCACAAAGAGTCAAATCACCATTGCAAGTCCTCATATCTCGGCTTTCATGACATTCTCCGCCAGTTGACTTCATGGAACGAAAAGCATGACCCATGATGGTAACAACCAGCAGAGCCCTCTGAAACTAAACGGTTAGAGAAAAACATGGGCGTGCGCGGCTGAAACTTATCTGATCCAATAATCTCCATGCATTAAGCACCCAGTGGAGTACACTGGCGGAGTGCTCCGGAACACGGCATTCCCACCAAATCGATGGGGACATGTATCCACAGATCTTCATCTTGCCGCAAGAAGAATCTTAGGAAAGGCTCCATTATTTGTGAGACCTGCAGCCCCATGCCGCCAATCAGTCTCCTAGCAGGAACGATAGAAGAGGAGAGAGCAACCTAGTACACGGATGCGGGTTGTCGTTGTCATCTTGGCCAGGGCCGCAACAGACTCCCCGCAGCACATGTGTTCGCACCTTAGGCCAAGTTCGGGGCCCTAGAACCCAGATGTCATTGCACGCCATGCAAGCTGAAGGACGGAAAAACCGGCGTGGCACCACTAGAGAACCTCAAGCGCCTTCCAGGTCGTCCGCGCCTCCCTGTCCCCAGTAAGGCACCTGCGCTCCTCCGCTGCACATGTTGCTTCTAGGAAGCAGCGAAAAGGACCTGCTCCAGTGCCGCCTGAAATCCACGGCCAAGGCGCACCCACCCCCATCGTGGCCAGCACCGAAACATGGACCTCGCACCAGCACCGCCATCTCCATGCACCACATTCCGATTTGCCGCGCCTCCCGTCTGGTCCGCGGCCCCTCCCTCCACAGCCTGGTGCCGCCTGCATAAGTCCACCTCCGCGTGGAGATGGCCCGACCAGGCGTGCCCTCCTCACCTTGTGCCCGCGCATGCCACCCGGGAGGGGAATTTGGTATGTTAAATACACTACTAGAAATCCTACTCATGTGTGTGGCTCGATTTAGTCCAGCCTCATATATGCAATTTGTAGTTGGACTCTATTTAGTTCTACCCCAGGTTTGCTGTCAAAATTACGGTGACGTGGATGACACGTGGATGTGGATACCACTTACAGGAGAGCATCTGCCATAGAAATTTGCATGTAGCCCCTTCCAAATCTAGAACTTACATTTTGGCTCCCAAAAGTACACTAATAGAGAAGACGCTACAGTAGCATATCTAGTAGAAGAGGGCAGAGCTAAACACACGCGGCAACTAATACTAGCAACGTGTCCTAAAAGCTCACACGACTACCATGTCGACAATGGCAGCGGTCAGATTATTCGGGCACGCGACTAATAAGTGGGGCCCATCACAACACGTGACCAAACGTTATCTGTAGCGTGCGTGGGCGGGCACACACGGCAGTTAAAGGGCTATTAGCCGTGTGTCCTTAATACATGATATGTTGCAAACGTATCTATAATTTTTGATGCTCTATGCTTGTTTTACACCAATTGCTATATGTTAAGTTTACACTTCGTGATATTTTTATGCATTTTTTGGAACAAACCTATTAATAAGATGTCACAGTGCCAGTCCTATTTTCTGCTGGTTTTGTATTTCAAAAAAGTTGTTCTGGAAATATTCTCGAAATTGGACGAAACAAAAGCCGAAAGTTCCTATTTTTCTGTCACGCGACGGAGTCCAAAGGGGAGACGGAGAAGAGCCGGGAGGCGGCCACACCACACCTAGGCGTGGGCCCCCTGGCCGCCCTAGGCATTGTGTGGGCCTCCCGGGCGCCCACCGACGTCGCCCGTTCACCTATATATTGCTCCCAACGCGAAAATCCTAAAGGAATGAGCCTCCATCCACGAAAAGTTCCAGTAGCTCCGCCACCATAGAAGACAAGTTTCGGGGGACATAAATCTCTGTTCCAGTACCCTGACGGGACGGGGAATTGCCCCCGGAGCTATCTCCATCGACTCCACTGCCATCTTCATCGTTGTTGCTAACTCCCATGATGAGGAGGGAGTAGTTCTTCCCCGAGGTTGAGGGCTCTACCGGTAGCTATGAGGTATATCCCTCTCTCCAATGGTGTGATCTTTATGTGATCATGAGCTTTGTAATCTTGTTGAATAAGTAGATTTTACTCTTCATCTATTATGCTACTCAAGTGGTTTTATTATTGTGATCTCCCGAGACACCTTGTCCCACGGTGTGAAGGTGACAGTGTGCGCACCGTGTGTGTCTCTTAGGCTAAAGATTACAGAAATACTTATCATGATTTATAATTTAAGTTGGATGTCTCTATAAAATTGTGGTGTTTGTTAGTACTATCTTTGGATGCTCAAAGTGACATAGTGGGGTGTCCCTAGCTAGGTTTGGAACGCGAACTTTAAGGAGTGCTTTTGCAGCCCTACGCGGTGAATTGGTGTTCATTATCCAACCGGAGAGTGGTTCAGAGTAGCATAGTGAAGAGATGAGATGTATTCAATTATGATATCCCTAGGACTTGTTTCTAAGCAGTGAAACACCGTTTAAACCACTTCTGCCACATGTTTGCTTGCTGCCATTTTTATTTCAGATTGCAATTACCACTTATAATCATCCATATTACTTGTATTTCACTATCTCTTCGTCGAATTAGTGACCTATACACGGGCAAGTGTATTGGGTGTGTTGGGGACACAAGAGACTTCTTGTATCTTAATTGCAGGATTGCTTGAGAGTGATATCTTTGACCTCTACCTCCCTAAGTTTGATAAACCTTTGGTGATTCACTTAAGGGAAACTTGCTGCTGTTCTACAAACTTCTGTACTTGAAGGCCCAACACTGTCTACAAGAATAGAAACATGCGTAGTCATCAATACGACATGTTGCTCATTTGTTTGATCCGGTGAGTGCGTCATATAGTATCTACCGCACCGGTACATATACCGCAACACGATCGTATTCTTTAATTTCCTCCCCACCACACTATTGCACAAAGCGATATAAAGCATATATATATATAAATATAAATATATATATATATATATATATATGTGTGTGTGTGTGTGTGTGTGTAGGGATGAGCTATTTGACTCCTAGGGAGCAGAATAGTTATTCTACACCCACCCTCTATCTTTGCAATTGTAAATAATTTTTATGTCACGTAAATTTTTCTTACTTCAGTAGTCGAGTAGAACATAAGAAAAAATAGACCTTGCAAAAAAAATTGTTTATGTGACGTAAAAAATATATGACATAAAATAAGTATTCCCGTCGTCTTCTTATACTACAATTATTCACACAATGCGTTTTTATGTCAATTTTTGTGTTAAATCAATATGAACATAATTATATGTAAACAAAACATAATTTTATGAATGTAACAACGTAGAATTATGTTGGGTGCAAAATAACGTTTATGCACCCTGGGGATCAAATACAGTTTCTATATATATGGTGTGCACGATGGGCTGCGCTATACGAGACGATAAGCATGGTGCATGCGCACCATCAATCATGAATAAATATACGTGCATCACCCTTATGTGACTCGTACACAAGTAAGGATTAATTGAGGAAGCTCCTATGACGGAACTTCTAGAAAATATTATAGGCTATCTAGCCTAGGACATCTTCTAGGACCTCGTCTTAGGGGCAGACTTACTGGTTGCAGGCTACACTAACAGTATGAAGTTTTTATTATTGGTAGCGGGCCCCTAGCTATCCGACGTGCTGCAATTAAATTACCCGCAGGGGCTAGGTCGGGGGCTCGCTACCACTATATTTTATAAGTGGCCTACTTTACCCATCCCCCTTTTCCTCTTTCTTCCCTTTCACTCCTCATCTAGATCGATCCCCAATTCCAAGACGCATGAACCCTTGCTAGCACCCGCCACATGCGCTTCCTCCACCGCCCCGCGCATCCGGCATCGACTTCCCGCCGTCCACCCCCGCTTCCACCACTATCCCACTCGTCAGCTGTCGGCTTCCCCGACCACCTGCTTTTGCTAGCGCCTTCTCCGACCGATCACCCACGCATCCGCCGACCCCTTCCTGCTCGTGCGCCTGCCTTCCCCTCCTCTGGATACCGTCCTCTCCGCCGACGACCATGCCCATTAATGATCCTCCCTGCTTCTTCTCTTTTCATGTGCATGAATATTGTATTATAAACTTGTATGGTACTGATCTACATATTATTACAAATTGTGATTGATGATATGTGATAGTTTGACTCGTCATTGAATGATGATGATTACTATTTTAGGGCACTATATATAAGTTTCTTATTTTAGAACGCGACCCCAAGACAATTCTAGCGCGGCTTGTGATATGCACTAATAATAGTCTTTTGCATCCTACTTGGCTCGCTGGCACCATCCCTGGGGTTTGTATGTATGTCTATTGTAAGTACGAGGCCTTCATTTGGTTCTTGAGTTGCAATATGCGATGATTAAAATGTAATGGCATTACAGGATGGTGGTAGTGAGACTTGTGATATGCACAAATAGAAATCTTGAGCATCCTACTTGACTCACTAGCTCCATCTTTGTGGTGTATGTGTCCAAAATATGAGGCATGTTATTTTTGGTTATGTTTTGTTGCAATGGCCAATGATGCAGCAAATGGATTTTCTGACTTTGATCTAATTGTTAACCTAACAGACCATACAACAAATGGATTTTATGAATCGGTGCGCAAACTATGGCCAAGTTAGGTACGGGGACAAGAAATTTTTCATAGTTTTCACGGATGACCTTGAAACTATGACGATATGTTTTCGTACAATATGTTGTGCCTCTCAGTTGTTCATATAGAGTTGCATTCACTTGTGTCTTCAATATAATTGTTGGTTTTTTCATATAATTGTGTCTAGACTACCCATGTAGCGCAAAGCGTGACTTCATGGATCATATACATAGAAACATTAACCAACTAGGATATATTGAAGTCACCCTACTGCAGGACTCACTACCCATATTAGAGAGGACTTTCGTTCTTCAGTTCACCAGTGAGATAAACCGAACCTATGTCCACGAGTCTCGTTGGATAGAGATGACAGAGCGCTACTGGATTCTACATGGATGGTTTGTTTGGTAAAACCTACTTCTACTACAAACAGTGCACCGACGCCTCTATATACCTAAAAGATACACGCGGGGTCATAGTTACTTACCTTCCCGTGGATACTCCTCTACATGGATGCAGAGGAGTACTACTAGGAAAACCATTATAGGTAGAAATATATTCTGTAGCGCACGTAAAAAATATGGCGCACCAAAAAATATGCTCCACGGAAATTTCTACTTTCTGTGGCGCATATAAGACTGGTGCGCCACATAACTTTGCCTTTCTGTAGCGCATGTACGTATGCGCCACATAATCTTCATGGGGCCCACGCGGGGTCCAGCACTGCACATGGGCGAAGGAAATTCTATGGCTGGTGCATCTGCCACATATGCTACAGAAAGTCAAAATTATGTGACGCATATCACTACAATAGATCTAATATACTGTGACGAAAAGCCTCATGACGGTGGTCCATAACGTCATAGAATGTCATAATGTGTGACATTTTGCCTATGGCGTCATGCATTCACAAAGATCCGTGACGGTGATAGAATCACCGTCACACATTAGCATATTCTATGACGACTTGATAGCTTCTATGACCAGCGTGAATGGGTCACGGAAAAATTAGAATCGATCGGTATTACGTCGTATAATAGCTACGGCCGAGCTGGGATCCACATGTTGGGGTAAAAATGAATAAAGGAATATCATATAACTTGACTAGCTAAGGAAGGATCGACTCCATCCTTGCTAGCTTCACAAAGGTAGGCAACAACTAGCAATTAAAAATAGGTTGAGAAAATTGCAAAACATAGGATGGAGCCAGTGCACTATCTGTTCATATCTGACATGCCAATGCCAACTCAATATTTGTTTACTTCTGTCTTTCTTTTATGTTGATACATGTCATATGTTTGGGAAGTAGGAAACCGAGCGAGACCTATGTGTTTGATCTGGATCTTAATCGTATTGTATTATGGGACACGGGAGGGAAACGACATACTCCTCGATCATCAACAACCTCGAGCCATTTCAGTGGCATGGTCCCAGACTCCCAGTCTCTTACTACGTGCCGCCCATGTTTCAAAATTCACATTGTAGATTGATTTTAGGGATTCATGTTGGTGATTGAATAGGGAGTATTTGCATAGTAAAAAATAGCGCGTTTGAATCATCAATTTGTTATGTATCTCATTACGTGAACCTAATTATTTCCGGCAGCCTCAGATGATCTTCATTGTGTACCCCGCTTATTGTGCTGATTATCAAGTCTTTTTATAGTAAACAAAACCATATTTTACTCTACAATTAAATGAATATAAGGAACATAATTTTCCCTCCAACGGAGAACCCACTCCCTCCAAATTTTTTGCCCTCTAAAAAGTCCATTTCCCTCCTCCCAAAATACAGCTTTCTTTCCACTTTTCATTTTTCTTCCACCAACAAACATTATGTCCCCACATGTCGGTCACTTGAATAATTTCCAAGCCTCTCGCCACTTCCCCTACTTCTCCTCCTCCCCCCATTCTCTCCATGAAAATCAATAGGAAATCGGAGTCGCCCTCCAATCCAACCGCCCAACCAAGTCGAGCGGCGCCCTCCGATCCAACCGCCCCAGCCAGGTCGAGCAGCGCTGCCCTCCTCGTCTGCGGGTTCGGGGTTGCCGGCCTCAACCGCGACCTTATCCTCCACACCCCAGCGCGCTCGAACATCGCCGCCCTTCCCGCCGGCCTCACCCACGACGTCATCTGCGCCCCTTCCCTGGTTCCCTCCCACAGCTGCTGCACCGTCCGCATTCACAAGGACGCCTCCACCTGCAACTGCGAGAACGCCGTCGCACGCACACGCGCGAACTGCAGGTACATGGTGTATTGGTTTCTCTTGCCACACCATCGTTCTGATTCATAGATTGGTACAAGTACATCTGATGGCATCTGCGAATTAATGGACATGTTGCACAGCTCCTAGATTTTCGATAAAGGAAATATATTAATATAAAAAAGATACCATTACACCCAGCGTGTGCAACAACGCACCACCCTAATGGCACTACGGATGCACACATCCAAAAAAAGAAAAAGAAAACTAAGAAACAAAAATCCCGCTACAGCATCTCGGGCGTAACAACAGTAATACATCCACCTCCAAGACAACACCTGAAATACAGACTCTCCAAAAACGACGCCTCCAAGAAGGGAACAGTGCTCTAACACCGTCGTCGCCCGATCAGAGATCTTAGGTTTTCACCCTGAAGATAGTCCCCGCTCTCAAAACAATGCCTCTAACAAGGTCATTGCCAGGCACAACCAGTTAAGGCCAGACCTTGGGTTTTCACCCTGAAAGGTAGGACTCTGAACTTCACATGTGTTGTCGCTCCCACTTTTATACCGCTGCTGTGAAGCTCGGAACACCAAGCAAGTCTCTCAACAGCGCGGAGATTTGAACCTCCCTTAGCTAGTCCTCCCCTCCGGCCTTCATGAAATTCTCTTCTTCCGACTTTCATCATGGATCCATAGTCACTTGATGTCAACACAGAAAAAGAGCTTCGACCCGCTCCCTCCAGAACCAATCGGTCGGAATAAAAGCATGGGTGCGCACGACCGAATACCACCGATCCAGCAAACTCCAGGCAAAAAGCATTGTTACATTCGCCGGTGGAGCCTTCCGGAACTCAACACACCGGCCAGATCACGAGTCCAGGCCTCCGGTAGGTCTTCCTTTTCACGCAAGAGAGGCCCTAGGACCGCCGCCTTTGTTCAGGTCGGACCCCCACGTCGGCGACCATCCTGGGCTGGCCACTTCAAGCCTCCACCAGCGACACCGTCGCCGGCTTCCATGCTCCTCCATCACGCCGCCGGAACGCGGTGATAGATCGATAGATCCACCACCACCAACCGCAGGCGGACCCTCTCCGACGAAGAAGGGGACCACCTCCACCGTTGTACCCAAGGCTGCTGCCCCGGGCGTCCTCGTGTCGCGGAAGAAGCCCGAGATCGCCTCCACTCACCGGCGAGAGGCAGGGGGCAGGGGATGGTGCAGGCCATGGGCCTGGCCGCCGCCCACCACCAGCCCCTGCCGCTGTGCTGCGGGGAGAGCCTACGGGAGGGGGGTCCGCAGCGCAGAGTCGCCGCCCATCACCCGCGCCGGCTGATCCGCCGTATGCGTTTAGGAGGATATCCCATCCACCGTCACCCACGTCGACGAGGAAGGGCCCCTTCCTAGAACCCGGCCTTCTCTCAAATGAGGTAATCCCCACTCATTCATGTCACTGTGATGCCAAGGAAAAGAAGGTATATCCGCTAGATCCGCCAGAACCGTGGCACCCCCTCATTTTTAGAGGAGATTCACCACATCCGCTCACCGGCCACTACCCCCACCTCGAGGGCTCGTCGGTAGGTAAAGACCAGCCACTGTCCCACATCATGCCTTTTTTTTTGAGGAAATTACAGCAGGGGAGGCTCCTACTGCTCATATATTAAAAATGGAAAAATATTTACACACTTTTACAAGGAAACCAGGACTAAGCCATGGCTCCTATTCGGCAACACACTAAAACACTTCAAACTCTTAGAGCAGCTACAAAGGAGTTTATATTATCTCTAAGCTCCGGTTTCACCCTGCAGCTTAGAAGGTCAGAACCCACATCATGCCTAGGCACGGCAGTACTCCCAATTCCCAAATGGCATAACGTCAGTCCGCCGGAGCATCATAGGATGCAAACCTAAGCCTACTATATACATGGGAGCCGGTCCACCTCTCCATCCCCGGCAGGCAGCACCGTCGAAGTGAGAGAGGAGAGGTGTCGGGCTCGCGCATGAGACTCTCAAAAGGGTGGAAGAAGAGAGAGAGAAAAGGAGGTGAGAAATGAGAGAAACAATGCACACACTTTAATTCTTTTTTAGAATATGTCCTTGAAGACATCTCTCTCACAAAGAAGAGGGAGCTAATGGCCGATATAATGCCAAAAAAGCTACAACACACGCCATAATTCGAAAACTAGCCACTATACACTACAACCAAGATATACAAGGGCCTCTGCCAAACTGAACCCGAATCCGCGGCACGACCAAAGCCAGGCAACTCCAAAAAGGCAACCTCCTCTGAACTCTCCATATCGACATACCAACCACCCTTGAGAGCCTATAAGAGTCGACGGGTGGGTTCTGGGCATAGCAGGACTACACACCGTAATTTATTATACTTTGCTTAATTTGTAACGCAGTGCTGATCAGATATGATAAGCTAAGAACGCACATACATGTGCCGCATGACGGCACTTTATTGCTTTGCTTAATTTACAACGCAGTGCTGATCAGAACCGTACAGGTTACTTGTTATCAGCTATTTTCAGGCAGATACTTTCACTTCGCAGCAGGAACCAGAACATAAGTTACATCATTCTGCATAGCAGAGCTTTATTATTTAGGCATGTTGTATCACTCGATTGCTGGAGATTAAGACGCAGTTAGGCCTGGATTGACCTGGGCTGGATGATGGAGTCCAGGTCGGCCCTCATGCTATTGTTCTCTTCGATGTTGTGGTCGGTATGCAGCTCGTCGACGGCAGCGCCCCAGATTTCAGGGATGTCTCGTCGGAGGTTGCCGATGCTCTCGAGGGCGTAGTCCGCGTCCTTGCTCCTCACCCTCTTGCCAACCTGCTTAACCAAATTCATTGGTAAAAAGTATTTTCTCCACTTCGAAATAATTTGCTTAAGTTTTTTTTTTATGATACAGGTGTGTTTGGTTCTGGAATGGTGTGGGGTGGAATGGAATGGTTCTGTGGAAATTGAATGGTTCCATCCCGTGTTCGGTTTAGGTAAAAAAGAGAAACGAAATGGTACCTTTTTTTGTTCGGTTGGAGTAATTGGAGAGCAGAACAGATTGTGATTAAACTAAACGTTTATCGCAAAATCCTAATTAACAATGGCAAATAGCCTTTTAAATTTCAAACGTAATTAACAGCGCCAAATGGCCTTTTAAATCTCAAAATCGTAATTAATTTTTTTTTGTTCGGTTGGGGGAATTTGGAGAGTATAACGGAATGAGAACTGTTAAATTATAATCTTTTGCCTCAAAATCATAATTAATAGTGGTAAATGGTCTTTTTAATCTCAAAATCGTAATTAACAATGGCTAATTATTTTTCGGCTGGATTAATGGAGTGCTTCGTAATTAATAGCGGCTAGTTAACAGCTGTTCCACCACATTCCACCGATTCGATGGATTGGATGCATTCCGCGTATGCGGAGAATATTACCTTTCGAGGAACTACTCGGTTCCGTTCCATTACATAACCGAACACAGAATTAGCTCTAGGTGAGGAACGGTTTCGTTCCATTTCACTTGGTTCTGGAACCGAACACACCCCAAATGCTGGTCCTTAGACACCGGGTACAATACGATACACCGGCGCTTGGTGGCCTGGAAGCTGTCCACAGCGTGAGGGGAAGCAGGAGCGGAAGCTGGAGACTGGAACCTCACCTAGTACGTACACATCATGGGGGGCGCATGTGTCCCGTGCACTCTCCCAACGTGTGGCCTCACGGATGGTGCCGCTTGAAGATTTGCAACGGCGGGTTGTGCGGGAGAAAAGAGATGTGGTCATTGTTGTGTCGGACTTGCTGTCAATTGCTCGCCCTAGGCGGTAGGGCTGCGGGCGATTTTGCCGAAGAGGAGACAGTGCGACGGTAGCGTGTTGTTGGTTTAGTTTTGAGGGTAATGATAAACTTTTCCTGTCCGATCCATTTTGTGGGATCTATTGAGGGGCTGGAAACTACTCAAAAAGTGAAAAAGTTTTCCGGTTTTGAGCTATTATCGAACAGGGTTTTTTTTTCTCGGCCGGAATTTTGAAAATTCCGCCGGAAACCGTAAACCGCTAAGAAAAATCGGATTATTTGAATTTATGGTCAAATAGGTAAGGTATGCTAGTTCTGTCATAATCCTTGATGTTTCATAGTGGTAATACGCGGATGGTTTGGATGGAACGATCGTACCACTGTGTCAACCGAACAGATAGGCAAGGTTAACATAGAAATTTATTTGTTTAGTGCCAAAATAAATTTGAATTCAAATTTTGTTTGATTAACTCGGACGGAATAAACCCGAGATTTCCGAGATTTCGCGCTAACCCGTTTTTCCGGGGTGGGTCCACCGGTAAAAATCTGTTACCGACCAAAAAAAAAAACCTTGATCGGAATATGCTAGTGATGCTCTTACCAGCGCTGTGCAGAGGCCGAGAGCCTTCCCTGCGGTGATGTTCCTCTCGCTGTCGTCAAGGAAGAGCTTACAGAGCAGGGACGAGATGGATGTATTAGATTTATGTGATCAAGCAGCCAAACCACAAATGAAGCGCACGAACATGAGAACTAACGTACAAATGAACTGTGAGCAAATGCTTTGCACCAGTACACTGACAGACTTGAGAACACTCACAAACAGCAGGTCAGGGCGAAAAATCATGTAGGTACCGTTCGATTTGGGTCTGTGCCGGCCACACGAAGGGCGGCGACGATGGCGTCGACGGACGGTTTCAAGACCACAACCGCACGGTCGGCGCTGGCACCATCATCGTCTTCTTTCGCCTCAACGAAGAGGTGCGGGTTCATGGTCTCGAAGCACACAACGTCGTCGAAGCAGGCCTCCTCGACGCCGAGCCGCTCGAGCGCCTTCTTCATGTGCGCGCGATCCGAGTTGGTGAACAGCTGCGTATGATTAATCAATCAGCACCCACAGGCTCGCTCGTCCCCTGGGCCTAACTAGGATTGATCAAGATTTAATGTTTGGGAGGAAAATATGCATACAATCTTGCGCTGCGGGATGCTCTGCAGCAGCGCCGCGAGGCGCGGGTCAGCGGCGATCCTGTCGTAGGGGAGCCTCCCGTGCACGTAGCTGCACATAGAATTGAAACGGAAAATAAGGTCCATGAACTTTTCGAGGCCAGCCGGAGAATAAGCTCGACTAGATGAACTTCTGGAATTAAGGTGGGCGTTTGCGTGCGTCAGATGTTGCGTGCTGACCTGTGGTACTCGTCCGGGTGCAAGTCGTGGCCGAGTGCCTGCAGGAATACATAGCGGAAAAATCCAAATATCAGAAACGGATCGAGAAAGGCGAAGCCAAGGGGGGGAAAGTAATGGAGAGATTGGCGGAGTGTGCGTGCGGAGTGTGGGTGGAGCGTACGATGAGGCCGGCGAGGGTGCTGCCGTGGGTGCGGAAGAGCTCCACGCGGAGGGAGGCCGCCCTGTCCGCCGCGAGGCCGAGCCTGGCGATGAGGAACTCGTCGATGTTGCGCTTCAGAGCCGGCCCAATGCCGGTGCCGCCCGGGTACAGGGTGTCGTCCAGGTCTTCAGTGTTCATCGAGCAGGAGAATTCGCCAGAATTAATCAGATGGTTTGGTCATGAACGGAAACTGGTTATGCTATGAGGAAGAAGAACCGTGTGCCTTATAATAATTGGTTAATTTGTTTACCTAGGAGGACGCAGTCGAAAGGGGAGTTCATGGGGCACTGGAAAGCCATGGCCGGCCGGAAAGCTGCGAGAGACAGAACACGATCGGCGAAGGAGCAGGGGTATAGTCTCTTCCGAGTCAGGGCGTTTAAATAGAGCGTGAGGTGCGAGAGGACGACGAAGAATCTTTTTGTGCATACACTATGTGGGTGAGGTGGCATACCCAGTATCAACTTGAATATTCGGAATATTATATATTTTAAGTTAAGCGGCTCGTGTTCCTCATGACCGCACGGTGGGCTCTTCCAATTGTCCATTTCTGCCTAAAGTACCCCTGTCTCTCTTTCTTTTTTCTTTAATAAAAAGGCTTTATTATTTGAAAGGTTTGAAGCATTACATTTAGACTCTGCATAACTAAGATACACATGGATCATCCAAGGTTCAAATACATAAAAATAAGTGACTCGGAGAACCAACCTAAGGTTGGGTGGTTAGGAGGATGGTTGTATCCTAGCCCACCAGAGTTCAAACCTCAGGTTTGATATCTGTGTGTCTCATAAAAGGCGGAATATTCTTTCAGTGGGAGGCGACGTTCCCGTCGACAGCGAGGCGCCTGTGGTGACTTCGTCAATTTCAAGATCCAATCGGCCGGCTCAGTCTTCCGGAGGTGCTCATAGGGGTAGAGTGTGCGTGTGTACGTTCATAGGGGTGAGTGTATGCGCGTGTATGTGAGCGTCTGTGTTTGTACTATGTTTCTCAAAAAAAAAAGTGACTCGATACATGTAAACATAATGAAGTTGTAAGATAGTGGAGGTCAAATCCTGAGATTATACTTCCACCCATGTTGAATAATAAAATCACTCGTCCTTTCCTCCAACTGGGTAGAAACCTCTCTAAAAAGGTTGCGGTTCTCCATATACTGAAGAGACGACCATGAACGAAGCAGGGTGGTGCACCGATATATAATCAGCAGAAGCAGAGAATTTTTTATCATTAAACATATTTTCATTTCTACATAGCCAAAGCGACCAAATAACGACAAACGCTAGCTCCCATCCTAATAAGAATTTTAGGGACGTGGATGTACAATCTAGCCACACAGGTTTAAATCCCCAGGGACGAGAATTTAGGTTCTTATAATTTAAAAACAAAATCACTCTAGGGATTTCTCCTACCGTTTTTCTTTCAAAAAAGTAAGAGTTTTAAACTTATGATCCACCTCGTTAAGCTAATTGCCAAAAACTCCCTCTCTTTCTATACATGGATAATTGGTTCCCTGTTTCACCTAGGCTTGTGCTACTTAACTTTTTCCCAACGTTCGAAACTCTACTCTCTTTTATCCTTGAGGCTTTATCCTAGCCTTGTGAATACCTACACGGAGCATTTTCGTCTAGTTAAAGCTGTTTGCCGTTACGCCGCTGACAAATTGATGATGATGGGACTTCAAATGCAGAGTGTTGTGTCAGCGAAGTATTTTCCCCACAAGGTGACTCGAGGGTTTACGTCGAACTCACGGGGAACTGGATGGAAGAGTATTATATTCTCTTTTCTTCAAGCAATCATGCAAGTAAAATAAATGCTTGTGTCCCAAACTCCACCAACTGGTTGTCAAGCACAAGGTTTCGCGTAAGTAAATAACACAAGTAGTAATAAAACAAGTAGAAACTAAATTAGATAAAATAACTAATTAAACCTGTAAAAAGATTGATTGTTTTTTGTGTTTTAGATGCAAATAAGAAAATTAAATATTTTTTGTATTTTCGGATTAAAATAGTGCAGCAAATAAAAAATAATGTAAAATCAATGTAAAGGTGATTCTTATGATAAAAAGTGTACCAGGGTTCATGGGTTCACTTGACTATTCTCTCGTAAAGTTGCGGTGCACAAAAAAGCAATTCATCAATGAGATATGAAGATACAAATAATATTATATGTAAGTTCAGAATTAATATAGCCATCACGTCCTAACATAGAGATGATGCAACACACTTATCTTATGCTCCACAAGAAAGAAATTTCATCAATCTTGTATTAAGAATTAACAGAGCATAGCAATAAGTACCTTGGCATGAAGTTTAAATATCAAATATGCTACCTTAAATAAAAAAAATCATCATTGTTGTCACATGATGAACATAGCACGTGCATTCACTTTATTCCTCGTGAGGTCGCAAAGAAAGCAAAACCATAATAGATCATGAACATATTGTCACTGTCAACACCCGGATTTTTAAGTCCAGATGCCTATTATGCCATTCATCGCAATCCCAGGAATATTGTTTTTGCGAGACATAATAGATTGATATCACAGAACATCATTCATTACAACATCATAATAGTCTTACAACAAAAAGGATCACATGATCCAGTCTCATTACAACACTTGATCTAATGATCAATTACATAACACATAGCGGGAATACGTAGTAGAGGTCCATCTGTTCCACAGGCAACTGTTGACGTCAGGAGTAGTCCTAGTTCTCGTAGATGTCCTGCTGTCCTTCATCCTGGTACTGGGGCTCTTCTTCATAGTCTGGCCATTTGAATAGCCAGGGACACAGCCATGAGTACTTTAAAGTACTCGCAAACTAATACTAGTGTAAGCATTAACAACTATATTAAGGGGGTTCTAAGCTCTAGGTTCAGTTGCAGAAAGCCAATTTTATTTCATGAGCACTTTAGTAATAAAATATTCTTTGATTGTCTAACTAAACTCAAGTGGGAACATTAGTGTCATTCCCACAACTCTGTTGTGATTCAAAGTCAAACTCACCTTTCCATTCAAGTCACAAGTCACCATTCATATTTTGGAAAAGTTCTGATGACGGAACAGTATGGCCTTTCCAACTGTCCATGACCGCGGACGCGGCTATTCGAATAGTTTAAACTCTGCAGAGATCGTACACTTGTGCCACAATAATTGCAATAGTCCGTCAGGGTAACTGGCCCGGATTTATCGCACTCAGTGCGCGAACTACCAATCCTAACCTTCCATTTACATACCCTAGTATAGGCACCTCTCCCCATGAGCTTGGCCTACCGGTGAGAGCAAACTGCCAACCCGGGAACTGCACAGGGCTTGGGTAGGACATTCACCTCATTTCACGTCATTTCACTTTCGAGGGAGGCAGCCTCGGCATAACCCCTATGACGCTTTTTCAGAGGGAACCCATACTAAAATACATAAGTTTCCAGTTAAGCCTTACCCAGATTCAGGTATTGTGGGGATACTTAAGAGTTGGAATGGTATCGCATCCGAACCCAACCATCAGTTTTTGGTAAAATTCACCAAGTCATTCACCAATCATATTCACCTTCAAAATCTTTCAATAGAATGACTCATCATTCCAAGGTTTTCAAAGTCATTGGTTTTCACAAGTTCCCATCCAGAGTAGTCATTTTTAATCTTAGCACTAGCAACTAGTCATGAGAGGGGCTAACTAATTATAGTTTTCTAGGCTAAGTGTGATGCTCTTGTAGTACTCCATAACTAAACCAAGTCAATCATGAATCAAAAATAAACTTTGATAAATCAAATTCAATAAATCTTGTAAAGTAAAAACTTGGGATATGACCATTAAGCATAAAGTAAAAAGTGGTGATGCCTTGCTCTGGTAGAGCTTTGCACTTTGCAAGAATATTAGCTTGCCTTGGTTGGGGTAGTGATCAAAGTTCTCTTCTTCTTCTTGGTAGAAATCCTCCTCCTCTTGATAGTCTCCGGTACTAGCGTCTATAAACGAATACGAGGATACAAACACCAATCAATACTTAAGTAGACTAGTTTAGCCTTAAGGGCTCACTCAAGATGATCTAGCATCATTATTTTGCATTTCTTACCCAAAAATCATTCTAGGGTTTTCTTTCTTAGGGTTAGGAAAATAATTTCCTCTCAATGAAATGTGGATTAGGGTTTCTCTTTAGTTTGGAGAAATAATTTCCTCTCATTGAATCTTGTTAAGATTTAATCTCCTCAAATAACAATGTATGGTCATATGTTGACCAAGGTCAACACTTCACACTTATCATTTGAGAAACATGATTTAAATGAGGTTCTATACCTCATGCAATTTAAATCCTATTTGATTTGATATCCTCAAGTGAGCAAACATGAGACCATGCAAAAAGGATCATCACATTACTTCATACTACTTGGGAAGATGACTTAAATGAGGTGCTACACCTCATAGATTTGAAACCCTAATTTTGAAATAGTTTAAATGGGCTAGAATTTGACTACATAGCCAATACTTTGCTCTATCCCATGATCATATACAGTACCCATATTATATTTTTGCATAAACAATTAGAGTTTTTGAAATGTGAATTATGAGAATTTGAATCATCTCAAAATTCATCATGGTTGATTTTATAAAAAAAATTGAATCCTGAAAACTCTCTGTCTTGTTCTTTCTACTATTCAAAATCTACAACAGCTATTGGTTTGAATCCAGTGTGGTTGGATAGAGTATTTCATAGGCTTTCTAACAACATCAAATTCACTAAATTTGGTTGAGCAAATTTGAATTTATTTGATTTTTAGTAAAGCATCTGCAAGAAATTTAACTGAAAGATTTAATTTGAATTCAAAGTTTGGGCCTAGGCGGGAAAGCTTAACGGGCTGGTGAGAGAGAGAGAGAGAAGTGGGCTGGCCCAGTAACGCTTCAGCGCGCCGCAGGCCGTCTGACAGGTGGGGCATGCCTGTCAGCGAGTCTTAACAACCGAATCGGTACATTTTAACGTGGGCCGCAAGATTAGATGACGATCCGACGGTCGAGCGTCGTCGTCGTCGTCAACGAGAAGCGCGTACTGGCACGACGGAGGGAGGGGGTCGGCGGCGATCCTGGGCTCCGGCGAGGCTGGGCGTCGGTGCAGGAGGAGGTTGTGAACGAAGGCGAGGCGAATAGCGGTCGTGGGAGGAGCTGAGGTGGCGCCAATCGACCGCGCGATCGTTCTACTGCCGCGGCGGCTCCGGTGAAATTCCGGCGGCTGAGGGCTCAATCGAGGAAGGGAAGTGGTTTTGGCGAGCTAGAAGAAGGAGGAGAGGCGACTGGTGTGCTGAAGTCGTCCAGGGGCGTGTTCCTTTTATAGCTGGGCGAGGTGGCCGAGGGTGCGGGTGAGGTCGACCATGGCGTCGTCGATTCGGGCGGCAAAGGGACAAGCTGAGGTAGGCGTCCTGTAGGCGACGTCGATGCGGTGCTAACGCGCGTCGTGGCGCAACCAATGGAGGACGGAGCAGTTCGGGAGACGTCATGTACTGGCGCGGTACCGGCGGACGTCGTCGAAGATGACGGTGGCTACAGGGGTCCCGCGGTCCAATGGCGGTGTCTGGGAGGTAGGTGGTACCGTGGTGAGTGCGTAGGAGAGAGGAGAGGGCTGGGGGTGGTCGGAGTCAACGAGAGAAATCGGTGCCCTGTCGTGTCCAGTGACACGTCCTGGCGCGCTCTGGGCATCGTGGGCGCATCTGGGCGTGCGTCATTTTGACCAGTGCTGGCGTCTCCTTTATCGATGGTCGTGTCTAGCAGGTCCAGCAGAGCAAGGGGAGGCTATGTGACATGGTTTGGTTGGCTGGAGAGAGGGTGAGCATGGTGAGTGGCATGGTGGCCTCGGCATGGTTGAAAGATGATGTAATTGTGTACCTCAGGGTGTCTCTTGTGTTTGTCATGAAGGAGAGAGTACTAGAGAGTACATTTGATGACCAGAGCTTGCTGGTTTAGGCCAAGACCTGATGGGTTTTTGGGTCTAGGGAGTTGGTAGATATGATGCACACAAGGTGCTTGGTAAAATGGCCGCATGAAAGTAATTTTCGAATTCTGCAGTGAATTTTGGTGGGTTGTAATCATATAACATTTGAAGTCTAAAGGTGGTGGTGGTGCTCAAAATTGAGTTGATTTGCAAAATGCCAAATTGGGTATGATCTTGTTTTTGTTTCATGGTTGCTACTTGTCACCTTTATATTGGTCAATGTAGGTAGAGTCAACTCTGATGGTCAACACCAAAAATGTTCATCTTGGTATGGTCTTGGATGAGGTGGAAAGAAGTGAGAGGTTTTAGTTTAAGAATCTTCTAATCCAGGGGCTCAAAGTAGGCATGATGATATAAAAGTTCAATTTGACCATTATCATATGTAGTTGAATTTTGATCTTTCCTCTGCTTTGATTTGTTTTTCTTTGATGCAAAAGTGTTTGTTATTGATATATTGGGGTTTCACAAGCATTGGCACAAGTCATGGTGGCCTTGGTTAAGGATTTGCAAAAATGGCCATAGCCTCATATGAGGTGATATTCCACTTTTCCTTATTCTTCTATTTTGTTCCTCTTGCTTTACTTAGGCATGGTCTAGGGTATATTTAGGGTTAGATGGGGTTTAGTGTTGGTTTCAAACCATTTGGGCAAAGTAGAGGTGCATAGGTCAAGATTTGGTAATATGGCTATGTGCCACATATGCCTCTATGCATATGTTTATTTTATTTTTGTTTCTCACTTGATTTGGTTGGTAAGTACTAGGTTAGGTTTGTTGATGTTTTCAAAACATCTAATCAAGGTAGAAAACCCTAGGTAAAAGTTTTACCAAAAATAGCCATAGGCACATAGGCCTTTTCTTTTTAATTTAATTTCTTTTTATTTGTTTTTTAAAATTTGATGGTGAGAAGGAGAGTAAGGTTTAGGGTTTAGTGGGGTCTAACAAGGGTTCACAGCCATTTAGAAAGGTAATAAGGGTATTGGTCAAGATTTGCATACTAGGGCTATATGCCCACATATGTCTTTTTATTTTATTTTAGTTTCTTCATATTTGATCCTATTTGGTTTTGAGAAGGTTAGGGTTTAGGGTTTTGGAAATATGTTCAATGCAATAAACAAACAATCATGGCAATAACACAAGTATTAGGTAGGAGAACTATGCATAGCACCATATGTAATAAAAGTTTTTGTAGGTTCTCATTATTGGAAAAAGGAAATTCATTTTCTTCTTTGTTTGAAAATTTGGGATGTTACAAACCCTTCCCCCTTAAACAAATCTCGTCCCGAGATTTTAAGAAAAGTTAGGTTCCTAAGAGAGATTGAGGAATTGGATTAACAGGAAAACATACTTGGCATGGCCTGGGGTGTTTCCTGGGCTTCAGTGGCATTGATATGGTAGAGACGGCCGTTGTTGTTGTTCTGGTTCCTTCTGGCTGCGAAGCAGCGCTGTTGCTGGGCAGGTGCAGCGGTGTTGGGGGCAGTCTTGGCAAGTTTCTTGGGGAACTCGTTGGAGTAATGTCCAACAGTTCCACATTCATAGCAGGTTACCGTTGCCTTATCCTTTGGGGTGACGGGGATGGCATTGCTTCCAGTCCTCGGTCCAGTGTTGGTGTTGTTGTTGTTCCCATTGTTGTTGTTGCTGTTGTGGTTGTTGTTGTTGCTGTGGTTGTTGTTGTGGTTGCCTCCGGGCTTCGGGGGTCCTCCATTGTTGTTGGTGTAGTTTGGGCGACAAGTCTGAGTAGGTGTCCTGTTGTTTCTTGGGGCAAATCCTCCAGTTGAATTGTTGCGGTGCTTCTGTGTATGGTGGGGTCCATTCTGGTTCATCATCCTTCTCTTGCGGTTCTCTTTGGCTTGGTGCAGTTTCCCTTCCATCTGTATGGCTGAGTCTACAAGGGCTTCGAGGTCAGCGAACGGAATGTTCACTAACACAATTTGCATTTCATCATGCAGTCCATTCAGAAATCTCTCCTTCCTCTACTCATTGGTGTCGGTTTCATCCGGGGCGTACCTTCACAGGGTAAGAAATCTGTCGCGGTATTCCACCACGGACATTCTTCCTTGTTTGAGCTCGCGGAACTCGTCCCTCATCTTCTTGATAAGTCCTTGGGGCACATGGTATTTGCTGAACTTGAGTTGAAAGTCTTCCCAAGTCATCATCTGTCCTGCATTCATTGCACGGGCGCTTGTCCACCAGGTTCTGGCAGGTCCTGACAGCTAGTGGGTGGCGAACAGTACTTTCTCTGCGGCTTCTACTCCCGCAATTTCCAGGTTGTTCTCCATTGTCTAGAGCCAGTCATCTGCATCGAGGGGCTCTTCTGTCTTGCTGAACATGGGTGGGTTGGTGTTCTGAAAGTTCTTCAGCTTTGACCCAGGGTGATCATGGTTTCCATGGCCTTGATTGTTCTGAGCGATCTGCTGTAGTGCAGCAATGTTGGCTTGTCGTTCAGCTCTCTCGGCTTCGCGGTCTGCCATCATCATCTGCAGCATCTGCATCATTGCGTATTGGTTGGTGCTGCGGGTTGGTGGGGCCATCTGAACATTGAGGTAGGTGATAAGATAAGAGGGAAATTTCTATGGTTTGTTTGGTTTAAAGTTCAAAAAGTTCAAAACATGAAACAAAACTTGAGTAGTGTTGAGGGGGTAAAAACCAACAACACTTTTTCATTCATACTGATACGTCTCAAACGTATCTATAATTTCTTATGTTCCATGCTACTTTCATGACAATACTCACATGTTTTATACACACTTTATATCATTTATATGCATTTTCCGGCACTAACCTATTGACAAGATGCTGAAGCGCCATTGCTGTTTTCTGCTGTTTTTGGTTTCAGAAATCCTACAAAGGACATATTCTCGGAATTGGACGAAATCAACGCCCAGGGTCTTATTTTTCCACGGAGCTTCCAGAAGACCGAAGAGCATACGAAGTGGGGCCACGAGGTGGCCAAACCACAAGGCGGCGCGGCCAAGGAGGGGCCCGCGCCGCCCTGTGGTGTGGGACCCTCGTCAGCCCTCCGACTCTGCCCTTCCGCCTACTTATACTCTCCGTCGCGAAAACCCTATTACCGAGAGCCACGATACGGAAAAAGTTCCAGAGATGCCGCCGCCGCCAATCCCATCTCGGGGGATTCAGGAGATCGCCTCCGGCACCCTACCGGAGAGGGGAATCATCTCCCGGAGGACTCTTCATCACCATGATCGCCTCCGGACTGATGTGTGAGTAGTTCACCCCTGGACTATGGGTCCATAGCAGTAGCTAGATGGTTGTCTTCTCCTCATTGTGCTATCATATTAGATCTTGTGAGCTGCCTATCATGATCAAGATCATCTATTTGTAATGCTACATGTTGTGTTTGTTGGGATCCGATGAATATGGAATACTATGTCAAGTTGATTATCAATCTATCATGTGTTGTTTATGTTCTTGCATGCTCTCTGTTGCTAGTAGAGGCTCTGGCCAAGTTGATACTTGTAACTCGAAGAGGGAGTATTTATGCTCGATAGTGGGTTCATGCCTCCATTTAATCTGGGACGATGACAGTAAAGTTCTAAGGTTGTGGATGTGTCTGTTGCCACTAGGGATAAAACATCAATGCTTTGTCTAAGGATATTTGTGTTGATTACATTACGCACCATACTTAATGCAATTGTCCGTTGTTTGCAACTTAATACCGGAATGGGTGCGGATGCTAACCCGAAGGTGGACTTTTAGGCATAGATGCATGTCGGATAGCGGTCTATGTACTTTGTCGTAATGCCCTGATTAAATCTTATAGTAGTCATCATGATATGTATGTGTATTGTTATGCCCTCTCTATTTGTCAATTGCCCAACTGTAATTTGTTCACCCAACATGCTATTTTTTATTGGACAGACACCACTAGTGAACTGTGGACCCCGGTCCATTCTTTTACATCTGAAATACAATCCATCGCAAACTCTGTTCTCTCATCGTTCTTCGCAAACAAACATCATTTTCCACACCATATGTTTAATCCTTTGTTTACAGCAAGCCGGTGAGATTGACAACCTCACTGTTAAGTTGGGGCAAAGTATTGTGATTGTGTTGTGCAGGTTCCACGTTAGCGCCGGAATCCCTGGTGTTGCGCCGCACTACACTCCGTCACCAACAACTTTCACGTGGCCCTTGACTCCTACTGGTTCGATAACCTTGGTTTCTTATTGAGGGAAAACTTGTCTGCTGTACGCATCACACCTTCCTCTTGGGGTTCCCAACGGACGTGTGTCAACTACACGCCAGACAAGATATTTTCTCGGCGCCGTTGCCGTGGAGATCAAGACACGGCTGCAAGGGGAGTCTCCCACATCCAATCTCTTTACTTTGTTTTTGTCTTGCTTTACTTTATTTTATTTACTGCTTTGTTTGTTCTCTATATCAAAAATACAAAAAAATTAGTTACTAGTTTTACTTTATTTACTGTCTTGTTCGCGTTCTTTATATTGAAAATACAAAAAATTAGTTACTTGCATTACTTTATTTACTGTCTTGTTTGCGTTCTCTATATTAAAAACACAAAAAAATTAGTTACTTGCATTTACTTTACTTATTTCATCATGCTTCCTCCTAAGTTCACTCTGAAAGATATACCGGTAGGGCAAGGATCTATTATTGGAAGAGATAATATAGAAGAATTTTTCACTCATGTTAGTATGGTTGAAGATTTTGAAGGTAGACACTTGGTAAAAGTTGTTCCTACTTATGAAAGTGCTACTGCCTCTTTAGTACACATGTTGGAAACTAGATTTGTTAATCTCAATCCTATAATGCAACATATGTTTCTTACACTCTCTGATATGGAAATGGGAGAAACGAGAGATTTTGTTTTAGAGGTCCTTCTTAGAGAATTTGGTGATATAGCTAAAGAAGCTAGAAAAGTTTTTATTAAGCATAAGAGGCTTGGCTTTTGTACCGATTTTGCAAAAACACTTGAAAAGATGGACATGGATAGATTAAAGTACACTAATGACGTCAATAGTGAGGGGGAGATTAAAGTACCAATACCTAGTAAGCTTCTAGGAATGCATGAAGCTCTAGAAAATAACTATGCTTGGCTTGTTCCTGAAAATTTGTTTGATGAGAATAGTAAGCCTAAAAGCAATGAAAGAGGAGTTACTTACATAGATAAGATACAATGCATTGTTGAGAAAACTCCCAACTCCCCAAATTACGATGTTGATGCTTCATCGCTTGATAATACTTGATTCACACTTTCTGCGCCTAGCTGAAAGGCGTTAAAGAAAAGCGCTTATGGGAGACAACCCATTATTTTACTTCTGCACTTTTGTTTTATATTTGAGTCTTGGAAGTTGTTACTACTGTAGCAACCTCTCCTTATCTTTATTTTATTGCATTGTTTTGCCAAGTAAATTCTTTGATAGTAAGGTTAATACTAGATTTGGATTACTGCGCAGAAACAGATTTCTTGCTGTCACGAAATTGAGTAGCCCCGTCTGTAGGTAACTCAGAAAAATCTGCCAATTTACGTGCGTGATCCTCAGATATGTACGCAACTGTCATTCAATTTGAGCTTTTTCATCTGAGCAAGTTAAGTGCCCCTAAATAATTCGTCTTTACGGACTGTTCTATTTTGACAGATTCTGCCTTTTATTTCGCATTGCCTGTTTTACTATGTTGGATGGATTTATTTGTTCCATTAACTTTCAGTAGCTTTGTGCAATGTCCAGAAGTGTTAAGAATGATTATGTCACCTCTGAATATGTGAATTTTTGATTATGCACTAACCCTCTAATGAGTTTGTTTTGAGTTTGGTGTGGAGGAAGTTTTCAAGGATCAATAGAGGAGGATGATACAATATGATCAAGAAGAGTGAAAAGTCTAAGCTTGGGGATGCCCCCGTGGTTCATCCCTGCATATTTCAAGAAGACTCAAGAATCTAAGCTTGGGGATGCCCAAGGCATCCCTTCTTCATCAACAACTTATCAGGTCACCTCTAGTGAAACTATATTTTTATTCCGTCGCATCTTATGTGCTTTACTTGGAGCGTCTGTATGTTTTTATTTTTGTTTTGTGTTTGAATAAAATCGGATCCTAGCATTCCTTGTTTGGGAGAGAGACACGCTCCGCTCGTTCATATGAATACTGGTGTTCTTAGCTTTACTTTTAAGGTACATGGCGAAGGCTGAAACTGCTTCGTTCATTGTTATATGGTTGGAAACAGAAAATGCTTCATGTGGTAATTGGTATATTGTCTTGAATAATTTGATACTTGGCAATTGTTGTGCTCAAATAGATCATGTTTAAGCTCTTGCATCATGTACTTTGTACCCATTAATGAAGAACTACCATAGAGCTTGTTGAAATTTGGTTTGCATGATTGGTCTCTCTAAAGTCTAGATATTTTCTGGTGAAGTGTTTGAACAACAAGGAGACAGTGTAGAGTCTTATAATGCTTGCAATATGTTCTTATGTAAGTTTTGATGTACCGGTTTATACTTGAGTTTGCTTCAAACAACCTTTCTAGCCAAAGCCTTGTATTGAGAGGGAATACTTCTCGTGCATCCAAATCCTTGAGCCAAAAACTATGCCATTTGTGTCCACCATACCTACCTACTACATGGTATTTCTCTGCCATTCCAAAGTAAATTACTTGAGTGCTACCTTTAAAACTTCATTCCTAGTCTTTGCAATATATAGCTCATGGGAAAATAGCCTTAAAAACTAGGGATTTCTATTTTCGTGCCCTCGGTTCCTTAGTTGTGCTCAGTTTTCCCCAGCTCCTTAGTTTTTCCTCAGTTTTCCCCAAGTCCTTGTTTGAAACCCGCAGAAGCAGCTCAGACGGCAGGATTCCCGTTAAGTTGACCGTTCCGTGCTGATGTGTGGGGCCGCGTCGTGTGGCCCCGCATCGCGTGGGGCTGGTAGAAAGGGACTGCGTGGGACAGGACGAGATAGCGTTTGCTTGCACGTGAGCAGGAGCTGGGTTTTGTCTCACTCGGCCCAAATTGGCATTTTTAAGAGCACCTTTTTCCCTCTTTCTCTCTCTGTCTTTTTCACCAAATTAGTATCAAATCTAGAGAAGGTTCTATTTCTGTCTTTCTTCAATTATTTATGCCTTTTGGCCCTCATTTTTTGCCCAATATGGCAGAAAATCTAGTAGCAAATCTAGAAGCTAGTATATGATAAATTCACAGCAGCATAATCAGAAAACTAAGTATAATACATAAACTGCATACAGCAGCCAAAAGCAGCCAATAACGTTGTTAATGTTCACGACAAACTAAGCTGAAAAAAATACAAGACGCACGCTATGTATGGACAACAAGAAGATTAGGATACCCCAGGATGAATGAATTTGTTCTTCATTCCTCATATATTTCTTCATCGCTCCATTCGTGCATTACCCCAAGTAAATATTCATTGAACTCCTTCCGTCTGCAGTGTGCGGCCAATACATCCTCCAAACGGTATGGCCTGTGTTCATTTGTCATATTGTAGTTTCCTATTCTATCCACACGTAGTGGCCACTCATCCCAGGCCTTTGTATCGTGAGAGTACTCTCTGATATAACCCAAATCCGTGTAGTAGATGCAGCCAGGTCGAAGTGTCGGGTGCACTCTGGTGTCGATGGAGATACACCGGATATAATTCACGAAGAAGGCATTACTGCCAATGTCACTGACCGGATGGAGAGAGCGGCTTTGAGTGTCCACACGGTACACCAATGGTTTGCCCGCCAAAGCCAGGTTGACCAACAACACGCAGCAGATCACCATCCGACTTCACAAGGTAGAAATTCTCATTTCCAAGTTCTGGAAATGAAATTAGTGTCTCCATCTTGACCGTGCTCGCGCGCTGCTGCAACTGTACATTGGTGCACACTATTCTTCCGGACTCAAAATTGTCCGCAGCTACTGCATACAGTTCACCATTGAACGGGGTAATGCAACGCAGACAATGGTTCTCGATCGAAAATCTTTCTTCTCCCTAATATTCATATATATCCTTAGTTGGAGTGCTCTCATCGACCCAACCAATTTCCGGCGGGTAATGTGCAGCAACGAAGACCATAGTCGGGGATTTGATTACAGCGATCGAATCCAGTAAAAACAGATGGCATCTGCGCCTCAAACATAGTGTTCGATTTCTTTGTGAGTGGGTTCAGAAGCCGTATCTTGTGCGGCGGGTTCTTCTGGGCAAGCACGATGACGCCATGGCAAAAGCCGACGAAGTAGTATCTAAAATATATTGTGAAGATAACATTCAGCACTAAGATGTTTAAGATTGAAAATAAAAAGGTAGATTAACCCTATAGATATGGAGGAATTTGAACCTTGCATGAACTTCCGATAGATCTATGGTGACGTAGCATGATGTGCCGAGTTGGAGGAAGGTGAACTCAGCGACGCGTGGAAGGGCGTGGTCTAGCATGATCCATTCGTGCAGGTGCATGTCGGGCTCAGGTAAACCTGAGCGCCAATTTCTACAGACTTGCCTCATAGAAGAGTAGGTGTCCGCGTACTCCTCGTTCGCCAGTAAGCATTCGCTGATCTTGTGAAGTGGTCCATCAGTCGAGAGAGAAGCCCAGTTCACGGAGGCGCCGCGCTTGGATGCGCCGCCCTCGGAGGCGACGGGCTCGGCGGCGACTGGCTCGGCGGCAACGGGCTCGGAGGCGACGGGCTCGGATGCGACGGGCTCGGAGGCGACGGCCTTGGAGGCGACGGGCTCAGGGGCGATGGCCGCCGGCGCTTTCTTCCTCTCCATCGCCGGCAGGGCTCGTACGGCGGTTGGGGTTTTTCCTTCGATTTGGAGAAGTTGATGGGACATGAGAGGCGTGGTTTCGTGCGTGAGCGAGAATGAGACGTACTGTGTGCAGAGGGAGGGAGAGAGGGGCTTACGCGTCCTAAATGCGACCCGCGTCCCTACGCGTCCACTAGTGCACGTTTGCACCGCGACACGCGTCAACAATGGCACGTCTTCCACTTCTCGCACCGCAACACGCGTCCTCGAGTCTAACCCTGGAAATTTAGATATACCAGGTATACCCTCGAGTCATATACTAGCATTTTTTGTGTGCTCAGTTTTCTCCTTGAGTGCTAATACTGGCTAGTGCAATATACTCAATTTTACCCTCAAGTGGCTGGTCAACAGAGAGTCAACAAATGGGATTAACCAGTTAAATGAGTTATTTAATGTGCAAAAAATTCCGAAAAAGAGTGGCACTTACTCATGGAGTCTTTACCACAAATTGCCACTTCTCAAATCATAGATAAATCATAGATAAATCAAGTTTTACCACAAATTGCCACTTCTCAAATCACCTAGTAGCTATGAAGGTGCATGGTTTTCCACAATAAGACCTACCCAAAACAGCTTTCCCCAAAACATACTTTGTCTGAATGAGGCCATAATTTTCACACTCATGTATATTTGTATTGCAAATAGTTTGAGGTAGGCCAAGATGGGTTTCATTGTACAAAACATGCATTTTTCATTTTTTAAATCTCATATTTGAATCCCTTAGTCCGTTTACTACTCACTTGCCCTTGGTTTCTTGATACTACTCAGTTTTGCCCTCTTCCTTCACAAATTCTCACAAACGCCCAACATTGCCCTGATTGGTCTAGCCCATGTCACGCGGATCGTGCCCGCCGATTGTTGATCGTGCACGCTAAAGTTTGGTTTTCTGCATTATTTTTCACGAGCTAAGTTATAAACTCTTTTAGGCATTATTTTTCACGCAAAAAATGATAAACCATCACCGATTTGTACTTTTCACGCAAAAAATGATACACCATCACCCATTTGTTGTAGCCATTACTTTTCACGCAAAAAATGATACACCATCACCAATTTGTTGTAGCCATTACTTTCCACGCAAAAAATGATACACCATCACCCATTTGTTGTAGCCATTACTTTCCACGCAAAAAATGATGAACAATCACCGATTTCTTGTAGCCATTACGGTAAAATGATAAACTATCATGAATTACCATTTCTTTTAGGCATTACTTTTCACGGTAAAATGATAAACTATATCACGAAGTTCCATTTCCGTCAAGATAGTCCGCATTACTTTTTTGTTGAGATATACTCCCTCCGTCCACAAATAAGTGTACTTTTAGCTTTTGTACTAAGTCAAAAAATTTAAGTTTTGACCAACCGTAAATAAAAAAGTAGCAACATATATGATGAGATTTTGGTATAATTTGAAACTACATTTCAAAACGAATCTCGGGATGACTACCCCCACAACGGTCATGTCCTCCTTAATTTATTGTGTAAACCCCCACAACGGTCACCTCCTCCTTAATTTATTGTGTAAACCCCTACAACGGTCATCTCTCCCTTATAAACACCCACAATGGCCATCCCTTGTGTCAATAGGTTCTGCCTCTCTCTTCTTCGTTCACATACACTTGATCCATTGCCATGGCTTCCACGTCTCGGACGCGGACCGGAAGGGGAAGGGGAAGGGGTGGCCGGGGTGGTGGATCATCATCATTGCCACCACCACCGTCAACACTGCCATTGATCATAGAGGAGTTCTTCATCGTCGTCTATGAAGACCGTTTGGTCAAGAAGGTACGTAAGCGTTCCCACATATATGATGCATGTAATTATGGGCATGTTCCAAAAAACCTTTAATTTCAAACGATCGGCGCTCGATCTCTTTGCAGGCACTCCCAAAAAAGTTTGCGGACTATCTTGATGGCCAGGAGCGAGCTAAGGTGTATCTGCGAGCAGTTGACTGTGGTCCTCGTCTCTGGACCGTGGAGGTCCTATTTGACGGTCAAGGCCGGATGTACCTCGACAAGGGCTGGTTGAATTTCGCCATCGCGCATGGTGTGGATTTCGGCTGCTTCGTACACTTCAAATATGAAGGCGATGATGTGCTCACAGTGAAGGTGTTCGATGGAACAATGTGCAGGAAGTACTACTACTCGGACGATGAAGATACTGATGATGAAAGCGACGACGACGTGAAGCCATGCATCCACCCCCTTTAGATAAGGGGATTATGACCAAGAATATATATGTAGCTTCATATGCATCGATTTAGAGATCTAGCTATTTTCCTATATATTATGCATTTAAAAAATTATATCACAATTTCCACCATGATTCGAGCACCATAGCCTCCAAACCATGCCGATATCGGCATGGTCAGAACGGCTATGCTCGCCGCCACTGCTAGGTCACCATCGGGAAGCACCAAGTTTAGCATAAGATTCACTTTAGATTAAGCTGCGAAAATAGTCACCTGCCATTGGCTGAGGCGGCCCCACAGAGCGGCTCTATATGATATTCTAGAAATAAATAGACGACCCCAGTGGTCATTGGCTGCGGAGGCCCCACAGAGTGGGAATATATAATTTTCTCTAAATAAATAGAAGACCCCACTGGTCATTGGCTGCGGCAGCCCCACAGAGCGGCAATATATGTCTTTTCCTGAAAAATAGACGACCCGACTGGTCATTGGCTGCGGCAGCCCACAAAGCAGTTATATATGTCTTTTCCTGAAAAATAGACGACCCCACTGGTCATTGGCTACGGCAACCCTATAGAGCGGCCCCATTTGTCATTGGTAGCACCGCGTATACAATCAGGAAATAAAACGGCCCACGCATCAGCGACAGATGGATGGCTACCCGTCAGCACGAGACGGTCAGAGAGGAACTGCCCTCTGTGCAGCCCCACCCATCAGATTAACGGTAACGGTAAGGCCTCTGACCTGACGGCAACCCTCCCGTCCGAGCGTCTACGAGGGAGGGAGGAGAAAACTGAGGAAAAGTTAAGAGGCTGAGGAAAACTGAGCACAACTAACGAACCAGGGGCACGAAAATAGAAATCCCTAAAAATTATTGTGGTATTGAATATGTTACTTATGTATCTTATTTCTTATAAGTTGCTTGTTGAGCGGTAACCATGATTCTGGGGACGCCATCAACTATTTCACCTTTTTTGAATATCATGTGAGTTGCTATGCATGTTCGTCTTGTCTGAAGTAAGGGTGATTTATCATTATCAAATGGTTTGAGTATGCATATTGTTAGAGAAGAACATTGGGCCGCTAACACCAATCCTCAATCTCTTATGAGAATATTATCTGTTGTTGAATGCTTATGCATTAAAGAGGAGTCCATTATCTGTTGTCTATGTTGTCCCGGTATGGATGTCCTAAGTTGAGATCTATCAAAAACGAGAAATCAAATGCGATCTATCTCCTTGGACCTTTGTACGAGCGACATAGAGGTACCCTTTGTGACACTTGGTTGAAACATATGTTATGCAATGATAATCCATGTAAATCCAAACTAATTAGGACAAGGTGCGAGCACTATTGGTACTCTATGCATGAGGCTTGCAACTTATAGGATGTCTTATGCATAACACATATGAATTATTACTACCGTTGACAAAATTGTTTCTATATTTTCAAAATGAAAAGCTCTAGCACAAAAACAGTAATCCATGCTTCCTCTCGCGAAGGGCCATTCTTTTACTTTATGTTGAGTCAGTTTACCTATTTCCTTCTATCTTAGAAGCAAACACTTGTGTCAACTGTGTGCATTGATTCCTACATACTTGCTTATTTGCATTCATCATATTACTTTGTCTTGACAATTATCCATGAGATATATCCATGAGATAAACATGTTGAAGTTGAAAGCAACCGCTGAAACTTATATCTTCCTTTGTGTTGTTTCAAAGCTTTCTACTAAGAATTTATTGCTTTATGAGTTAACTCCTGTGCAAGTCTTATAGATGCTTGTCTTGAAAGTACTATTCATGAAAAGTCTTTGCTATATGATTCAGTTGTTTAGCCATTGTCTTTACCATTGCTTCGAATCACTTCATTCATCTCATATGCTTTACAATAGTATTGATCAAGATTATGATAGCATGTCACTTCAGAAATTATCCTTGTTATCGTTTACCTACTCGAGGGCGAGTAGGAACTAAGCTTGGGGATACTTGATACGTCTCAAACGTATCTATAATTTCTTATGTTCCATGCTACTTTTATGACAATACTCACATGTTTTATACACACTTTATATCATTTATATGCATTTTCCGGCAATAACCTATTGACAAGATGCCGAAGCGCCAGTTGCTATTTTCTGCTGTTTTTTGTTTCAGAAATCCTACAAAGGAAATATTCTCGGAATTGGACGAAATCAACGCCCATGGTCTTATTTTTCCACGGAGCTTCCAGAAGACCACAAATCATACGAAGTGGGGCCACGAGGTGGCCAAACCACAAAGCGGAGCGGCCAAGGGGGGCCCGCGCCGCCCTATGGTGTGGGCCCCTCGTCAGCCCTCCGACTCTGCCCTTCCGCCTACTTATACTCTCTGTCGCGAAAACCCTATTACCGAGAGCCACGATACGGAAAAAGTTCTAGAGACGCTGCCGCCAATCCCATCTCGGGGGATTCAGGAGATCGCCTCCGGCACCCTGCCGGAGAGGGGAATCATCTCCCGGAGGACTCTTCATCACCATGATCGCCTCCGGACTGATGTGTGAGTAGTTCACCCCTGGACTATGAGTCCATAGCAGTAGCTAGATGGTTGTATTCTCCTCATTGTGCTATCATATTAGATCTTGTGAGCTGCCTATCATGATCAAGATCATCTATTTGTAATGCTACATGTTGTGTTTGTTGGGATCCGATGAATATGGAATACTATGTCAAGTTGATTATCAATCTATCATGTGTTGTTTATGTTCTTGCATGCTCTCCGTTGCTAGTAGAGGCTCTGGCCAAGTTGATACTTGTAACTCCAAGATGGAGTATTTATGCTCGATAGTGGGTTCATGCCTCCATTTAATCTGGGACAGCGACAAAAAGTTCTAAGGTTGTGGATGTGCTGTTGCCACTAGGGATAAAACATCAATGCTTTGTCTAAGGATATTTGTGTTGATTACATTACGCACCATACTTAATGCAATTGTCTGTTGTTTGCAACTTAATACTGGAAGGGGTGCAGATGCTAACCCGAAGGTGGACTTTTTAGGCATAGATGCATGTCGGATAGCGGTCTATGTACTTTGTCGTAATGCGCCGATTAAATCTCATAGTAGTCATCATGATATGTATGTGCATTGTTATGCCCTCTCTATTTGTCAATTGCCCAACTGTAATTTGTTCACCCAACATGCTATTTCTTATTGGAGAGACACCACTAGTGAACTGTGGACCCCGGTCCATTCTTTTACATCTGAAATACAATCTACTGCAAACTCTGTTCTCTACTGTTCTTCGCAAACAAACATCATTTTCCACACCATTCCTTTGTTTACAGCAAGCCGGTGAGATTGACAACCTCACTGTTAAGTTGGGGCAAAGTATTGTGATTGTGTTGTGCAGGTTCCAGGTTGGCGCCGGAATCCCTGGTGTTGCGCCGCACTACACTCCGTCACCAACAACCTTCACGTGGCCCTTGACTCCTACTGGTTCGATAACCTTGGTTTCTTACTGAGGGAAAACTTGCTGCTGTACGCATCACACCTTCCTCTTGGGGTTCCCAACAGACATGTGTCAACTACACGCCAGCACATACCAACATCACACATTACAAAGCTAACACACCGTTGGTTTGAAGAACCATTCATTCGTTCTACGATACAAGGGGATCCTGATACAAACTCACACCTACTCAAGTGCTTTAGTGATACTATTCTTCAGGGTGGATTCCTTCGTCTTCATGGGTAATGTGCTTGGCGAAAGATGCGGGCATTGTCCAACTCCTTGCGGGTCTTGTACAACATGAAATCCAGATATGCCACATAGTGGTTCATCTCCAGATGCGGGGGCATGGTTATTGGTCTTCCCATGGGATCATGTCTTGGGTAGTAAATGAAGCGAGTGTTTTTGAGCTTGGTCACATTCTGTCCACACAGACGGGCAATTGCTTCCTGCATAGCTCCGGCTATTCCTTCCTTCTAAGTGTTTCCCGTTACAGAAAACCAGATTGTTTCCCAAGTTGGGGCTCCAAGTTTTCCTCTCAAATCTGCAGTAACTTCCCACCGAGGTTGTCCTCCCGAGTGATTATTGAGGGGTATTCCGAAGAACTCGGGATACGGGCGTCCTAGATATTCAACTAGTTGCTTCAAATCCTTCTCGAACATTAGGTTTCCTCCGTGGCCAAGCTGATAGGACTAACATTTGTACTCCATCTATGAACAATGAGGATGAGTAAGTTAGAGAAGTAATCAAGTGTGCAAAATTTTATGTAGAATTACAAGGAAAAGTGGAGCATGGAGTTCTCTTTTTGAAAAGATCTCAAGGATAAGAGTGAGAATAAGTTTTCATAAATATTCACTTCCTTTGTTTTGAAACTAAGTTTTTCAGACGTCCATTCTAACTAGGGTCTCCTAAGGTCAAACAATGGCTCTGATACCAACTTGTCAACACCCGGATTTTTAAGTCCAAATGCCTATTATGTCATTCATCGCAATCCCAGGAATATTGTTTTTGCGAGACATAATAGATTGATATCACGTGAACATCATTCATTACAACATCATAATAGTCTTACAACAAAAAGGATCACATGATCCAGTCTCATTACAACACTTGATCTAATGATCAATTACATAACACATAGCGGGAATACGTAGTAGAGGTCCATCTGTTCCACAGGCAACTGTTGACGTCAGGAGTAGTCCTAGTTCTCGTAGATGTCCTGTTGTCCTTCATCCTGGTACTGGGGCTCTTCTTCATAGTCTGGCCATTTGAATAGCTAGGGACACAGCCATGAGTACTTTAAAGTACTCGCAAACTAATACTAGTGTAAGCATTAACAACTATATTAAGGGGGTTCTAAGCTCTAGGTTCAGTTGCAGAAAGCCAATTTTATTTCATGAGCACTTTAGTAATAAAAGACTCTTTGATTGTCTAACTAAACTCAAGTGGGAACATTAGTGTCATTCCCACAACTCTGTTGTGATTTAAAGTCAAATTCACCTTTCCATTCAAGTCACAAGTCACCATTCATATTTTGGAGGACAAAGCAGTTCGGGAGACGTCATGTACTGGCGCGGTACCGGCGGACGTCGTCGAAGATGATGGTGGCTACAGGCGTCCCGCGGTCCAATGGCGGTGTCTGGGAGGTAGGTGGTACCGTGGTGAGTGCGTAGGAGAGAGGAGAGGGCTGGGGGTGGTCGGAGTCAACGGGAGAAATCGGTGCCCTGTCGTGTCCAGTGACACGTCCTGGCGCGCTCTGGGCGTCGTGGGCGCGTCTGGGCGTGCGTCGTTCTGACCAGTGCTGGCGTCTCCTTCGTCGATGGTCGTGTCTAGCAGGTCCAGCAGAGCAAGGGGAGGCTATGTGACATGGTTTGGTTGGCTGGAGGTGAGGGGAGAGAGGGTGAGAATGGTGAGTGGCATGGTGGCCTCGGCATGGTTGAAAGATGATGTAATTGTGTACCTCAGGGTGTCTCTTGTGTTTGTCATGAAGGAGGGAGTACTGGAGAGTATATTTGATGACCAGAGCTTGCTGGTTCAGGCCAAGACCTGATGGGTTTTTGGGTGTAGGGAGTTGGTAGATATGATGCACACAAGGTGCTTGGTAAAATGGCCGCATGAAAGTAATTTTCGAATTCTGCAGTGAATTTTGGTGGGTTGTAATCATATAACATTTGAAGTCTAAAGGTGGTGGTGGTGCTCAAAATTGAGTTGATTTGCAAAATGCCAAATTGGGTATGATCTTGTTTTTGTTTCATGGTTGCTACTTGTCACCTATATATTGGTCAATGTAGGCAGAGTCAACTCTGATGGTCAACACCAAAAATGTTCATCTTGGTATGGTCTTGGATGAGGTGAAAGAAGTGAGAGGTTTTAGTTTAAGAATCTTCTAATTAATCCAGGGGCTCAAAGTAGGCATGATGATATAAAAGTTCAATTTGACCATTATCATATGTAGTTGAATTTTGATCTTTCCTTTGCTTTGATTTGTTTTTATTTGATGCAAAAGTGTTTGTTATTGATATATTGGTGTTTCACAAGCATTGGCACAAGTCATGGTGGCCTTGGTTAAGGATTTGCAAAAATGGCCATAGCCTCATATGAGGTGATATTCCACTTTTCCTTATTCTTCTATTTTGTTCCTCTTGCTTTACTTAGGCATGGTCTAGGGTATATTTAGGGTTAGATGGGGTTTAGTGTTGGTTTATATCGAATGCAGCGTGTTGTGAAGCTCCAAGCAACTTGAGGGTTAGAAAATCTCTTGATGACGTTGGGACTCCAAATGCAGAGTGTTGCATCAGCGATGTATTTTCCCCACAATGGTGACTTGAGGGTTTATATCGAATTCTCGGGGAACTGGATGGAAGAGTATTCTCTTATCTCTTCTTCAAGCAATCCTGCAAGTGAAATAAATGCCTTGTGTCCCCGACTCCACGGTGTGGTTGTCAAGCACAAGGTTTCGCACAAGTAAATAACACAAGTAGTAATAAAACAAGTAGAACCTAAAATAGATGAAATGACTAAGTAAAAACTGTAAAGAGATTGATTGTTTTGGTGTTTTGAATGCAAGTAAGAAAAGTAAATATTTTTATATTTTCTGATTAAAAGAGTGCAGCGAATAGAAAACAATTTAAAAAGCAATATAAAAGTGTTTCTTTTGATAAAAAGTGGACCGGGGTTCATGGGTTCACTTGACTATTCTCTCGTAAAGTTGTGGTGGACAAAAAGCAATTCATCAATGAGATATGAAGGTAAAAATAATATTATATGTAAGATCAGAATTAATATGTGACAAGGTACTAAATCGTCAATGCCTATGGATTGTAGACTTAGGGTTTCGTAGAAAGTAGAGGGCAATTAGATCTCGAAGGTTTCAGCCGAACAAAGCTGCTCAACTATATATTACGGTGGCTAGGGTTACAATGATTCGATCCTTCTTTTTACCTCAGCGTCCCCTTTATATAGGAGGAGAAACCGAGGGTTACAACGTGTTGTACAAGTACAATCTTTCGGGCCACACTAGGTCTTTCCCGAAATTGATACAAATTTCCATAATAACTGTAGTTTCCTAATCCAAACATCTCCAATCTTCTGGGCCTCCAAAGCTTCGAGTCCATGGGCCTTTGGCTATAATAATAAACCATGGGTATTACCCCTTAGGCATGCCTATGTCAATATGGGCATCACGTCCTAACATAGAGATGATGCAACACACCTCTCTTATGCTCCACTATAAAGAAAATTCATCAATCTTGTATTAAGAATTCACAGAGCATAGAAATAAGTACTTTGACATGAAGTTTGAATATCAAATATGCTACCTTGAACAAACAAGATCATCATTGTTGTCACATGCATTCACTTTATCCCTAGTGAGGTAGCAAAAGAAAGGCAAAAGAATAATAGATCATGAACATATGGTTACTATCCAATCACTAAAACCTTGTTACTCCATCTCATATTACACACATCACCCAACACACGCTCTTGCATAGATGTTGGATCAGGACATGAACTTAAGAATGGGGTACATAATATGCATCTATCAATACATCTCGCAATATAATAAGTTCAGATCTCATAAAACAATATCATAGAACAAGGATCCACCACATAGGTATTAAAAATACGGCCAAAATCATGATAGGCAGCTCATATGGCACTAAGTACTATGAAAAACATGAGAGAAATAGATCAAGCTACTGCCACAAACATGAGAGAAATTGATCAAGCTCATATGGCATTAGTTCCCCGTTTTCTGCTGTTTTGTATTTCAGAAAAGTTGTACAGGAAATATTCTCGGAATTGGACGAAACAAAAGTTGAAGTCAATATTTTTCCGTAACAAAGATAGAGTCCAGAGGGGAGTCGAAGAGAGGCGGCAAGGCAGCCACGCCAGCCCTAGGTGCGGCCTGGCCCTAGCCCGCGCCTAGGGGTCATGTGGGCCCCCTGGCCTCCACCGACATCGCCCCTCCGCTTATTTAATCACGATCTCAGGAAAACCCTGAACACCCGAGCCTCCATGCACAAAACTTTCCATCGCGGCCACCATTGCAGACCCTAGCTCGGGAGAGTTCTGAAGCTCTCCCCGGCACCCTGCCGGAGGGGGAAACCATCGCCGGAGGCATCTACATAGCCATGCCTGCCTCCAAAGTGATGCGTGAGTAGTTCATCCCTAGACTATGGGTTCATAGCAGTTGCTAGATGGTTGTCTTCTCCAATTTGTGCCTAATGTTTAGATCTTGTGAGCTGCCCTACATGATCAAGATCATCCTTATGTAATGCTACATGTTGTGTTTTCTGGGATCCGATGAATATTGGGAACTATGTTGAGATCGATTATATATTCTTGTCATATGTTATTTGTGACCTTGCATGCTCTCCGTTGCTAGTAGATACTCTGGCCAAGTAGATGCTCGTGACTCCAAGAGGGGGTATTTATGCTCGATAGTAGGTTCATGTCTCTAGTTTTCTGGAAGAGTGACAATTACTTTTATCTGAAGGTAATTCTATTATTTACTTTACACACAATGCTTAATGCGATAATCTGTTGCTAGCAACTTAATACTGGAAGGGGTTCGGACGATAACCGAAAGGTGGATTATTAGTCATAGACGCGGTTGGATTACGGTCTATGTATTATGTTGTAATGCCCAAACGAGTCTCATAGTAATCATCTTGTCATCCATGGTCGATATTATGTCAATTGCCGAGCTGTAATTTGTTCACCCAACATGTTATTTATGTTTATGGAGAGACACCTCTATTGAACTGTGAACCCCGGTCCTTTCTTTTACACTGATAAATTCATGCACTGCAATCATGTTCTGTTTACTTTCCGCAAGCACTGTTCTCTTTAATTACTGCAAACTTCTCCTTCCACTCGATACATCTAATCCTTTGTGTTCGGCAAACCGGTGAGATTGACAACCTCACTGTAAGTTGGGTAAAAGTATTTTGGTTGTGTTGTGTGCAGGTTCCACGTTGTTGCTGACACCGGTAGTGCGTCCTGCCAATAGTCAGCTAGCAACACCTTCAGAAGTCACGCCTTTCTCATACTGGTCGATTTAACCTTGGTTTCTTACTGATGAAAAACTTGCCGCTGTGCTCATCACCCCGCTGGACTCATTTTAAATTCCTTGTTTGAGCTCCTCTAAACTCTGTTTTTTGAGCAACATAGAATTTTCGCAAAAACTTGAAGCGTCCTTGTTTTAGTTGTGTTTAGTTTTGTTTTGTTTTTGTGACATGACCTTCATAGTGAGTGTTTATAATGCATATGCATGAGCTACTGGACCAAACTCTTTATCTCTGAATGTTCAAAGTGAAATAAGTTACATGCTTTTAAAAGAAAAGGAGGAATGCCTAAAATCTGAAATTTATGTTGTGTATTGTATTTCTAGTTTCACATGCTATATTGAGTGATGAATTGTTATGTGCCTTATTCAGTGCTACTTCTTCCTATTATACATAGATGTTTAACTTTAAGTATCATTATGTTATGATGAATGAATAGTCTATGGATACTATTGCATGCTTTTAGATCTCTAGCTAGCCAAAAGATTTGATTTCTTACACAAGCATAGACTCGTTTCCAAGCTCAACTCCAATCTAATGTCCATCACACCTACCTACATAGCACTTGCTATTCCAAGTATAATGTGTGTGTTTTGCCTCCAATCTTTTCAATTTTTTTTTTTGTAATTTAAAGCTCATCAGAAAGTAAGGTTTGGTAGAAAATACCATTATGCATGTTGTTTGTTTGACTGATTATGTGTAATGAGCTAGACTGTAACCATGTTTATTGGGAAAGTCTTTCAACATTGCACTTTTGGGGTCTTGCTCCCTGCGTTGATCATCATTTATTTTGTTTTGTTGATGGCTATTGATACGTTGCAAACGTATCTATAATTTTTGATGCACTATGCTTGTTTTACACCAATTTATATATGTTTCATTTACACTTCGTGGAACTTTTATGAATTTTCTGGAACTAACCTATTGACAAGATGCCACAGTGCCAGTTCGCTGTTTTCTGCAATTTTTGTATTGCAGAAAAGTTGTACAGGAAATATTCTCGGAATTGGACGAAACAAAAGCCGAAGTTCCTATTTTACTGTAACGAAGACGGAGTCCAGAGGGCATACGAAGAAGTGCCAGGAGGCGGCCACGCCATGCCTAGGCGCGGGCCACCCCCTAGCCGCGCCGAGGGGTGGTGTGGTCCCCTCGGGCGCCCACCGACCTCGCCCTTCCGCCTATAAATACATCTGATCGGGAAAAACCTAAATACCCGACCTCAATCCACGAAAAGTTCCATCGCGGCCACCATCATCGACCCTAGCTCGGGAGGGTTCTAAAGCTCTTCCCGGCACCCTTCCGAAGAGGGAGAACAACACCGGAGGCCTCTACATCACCATGCTCGCCTCCGAAGTGATGCATGAGTAGTTCATCTCTAGACTACAGGCCCATAGTAGTAGCTAGATGGTTCTCTTCTCCAATTTATGCTTCATGTTTAGATCTTGTGAGCTGCCTATCATGAACAAGATCATCTTTATGTAACGCTACATGTTGTGTTTGCTAGGATCCGATGAATATTGAATACTATGGCTGAGATTCATTATATACTTGTCATATGTTATTTGTGATCTTGCATGCTCTCCGTTACTCGTAGATTCTCTGACCAAGTATGTGCTTGTGACTTCAAGAGGGAGTATTTATGCTCGATTGTGGGTTCATGCCTCTAGTAATCTGGGAGAGTGGCCATCGTGATCAACGCGGCTCTCATATCGAAATAAGTTCTAGTGTAGGCATCCCACGTACGGGGTGGCGTCTTCCACAACGTGTCTAACTCCTCTTTCAGCAGCCCGAGATACAAATGCATGTCGACACCTGTTTGTTTCGGCCCCTGAATGAGAATACTCAGGTGTATGTACCTTTGTTTGGTGCACAACCACGGGGGTAGGTTGTAAGGCCATACAAACACATGCCGAGTGCTATGCGTGCTACTCGGTTGCCGAACGGATTGAGTCCATCGGTGCTCATACCCAGCTCGATGTTCCTTGCGTCGCCCCCGAACCTAGGGAAGGCGATGTCCAATGCTTCCCACTGGCCAGCGTCTGAAGGGTGTGTCAGCATATAGCCCATCTCCGGATCTTCTTCGTGCTTCTCCCTTTCCGCGTGCCATTGCATGAGCTTTTCTTCTTTCGGGTCAACGAAATACCGCTTCTGACGGTGTCAACACCCGGATTTTTAAGTCCAGATGCCTATTATGCCATACATCACAATCCCAGGAAGATTGTTGTTGCGAGACATAACAGTCGATATCATAAGTCATCATTCATTACAAACCATAGTCGTCTTACAAATTCAGATCACATGATCCAATATTACACAAATAGTTGATCTAATGATCAACGAACACATTACATAGCGGAAGCGTAGAAGTAGTGGACTATCTAATCCACATGCCAACGCTTGACGTCAGAAGATACTCCTAGTTGTCGTAGACGTCCTGCTGGCCGTCATCTTGGTACTGTTGCTCTTCTTCATAGTCTGGCCATTCGAATAGCCAGGGACACAGCCGTGAGTACTTTAAAGTACTCGCAAACTAATACGAGTGTAAGTACTATCAATTCTATTAAGAGGGTCCTAAGCTCTAGGTTTATTTGCATAAAGCCAATTTTAGTTCACAAGCATTTAGTAAAGGGATTTCTATTTTCGTGCCCTCGGGTCCTTAGTTGTGCTCAGTTTTCCCCAGCTCCTTAGTTTTTCCTCAGTTTTCCCCAAGACCTTGTCCGAAACCCGCAGAAGGAGCTCGGACAGAAGGAATCCGTTAAGTTGGCCGTTCCGTGCTGACGAGTGGGGTCGTGTCGTTTGTGGGGCCGCGTCGTGTGGGGCTGGTAGGAAAGAACCGCGTGGGACAGGACGAGACCATGTTTGTGTGGCCGTAGCGTGTGGGGCCGTAGCGTGTGGAGCCGTAGCGTGTGGAGCCATGTGGGTCCGGGACATGGGCACGAGTGGTTTCTGTCTCTTTCGCCCAGATTAGCAGTTTTCAATGTACCTTTTTCCTCTCTCTCGCTCGATCTCATTCATATTTGATAGCCCAAATTGGTAGCAAATCTAGAGCAGCTTCTCCTTCTGTTTTTTAACGATATTCATTTCTTTATGCCTTCGTTTTTACCCAATCAGGTAGGAAATCTAGGGCACAAATCCAGAAAAAATATAGGATAAGCTGCATACAGCAGCCAACATAGCATAGATATATTCACGACGGATCCAACAGTAGTACCGATAGAACCCTACAACATAAGCTACATTTTACATGAATTTAAGCTGCTCTACAGATAGAGCAGTCACATACAGAGAGTGCAGTAGGCATGTTCAACGCCTCCAGGTTGCGCCTGTGACTCGCCTGGAGGTTGCGCAGTGAATCCCAAGTGCTTTGTGTTTGGCCATGAACGCATGCACGTTCACCGTCGTTCCAACTCTAGCGCCGCATCCGCCAATGGATTCAGCATGGTTCACCGGGCGGTTGAAGTCGGTGGCGCGGAGCTTCCCGTTGCGAAGGGGCACTTGTAAATGCCTCGAGCAAAGGGGCCATCGTAATGGCCGGACCGGAGCCTCTCGAGGACGTGACGAGTCTTGGTGTGGAAGGACTCGTCGTCGCTCGTCGACGTCGCTGCTCTGCACCTCGTCACGTAGCACCAAAGATCGTGCAAAAACACGGAGTCAATTGCAACGATGATGGAACGAGAGTGAACAAAGATCATGCATGATAATATGGGCTCGAAAAAAAGAGGTAGCCTCAGTTACATTGGACACACTTATATCCAGGATTTGAGTGAGTAAACCAAAGATCATGCACAACAAATTTGAACACACCAATTGTTTACTGACCAAACCCTGAATCAATTTGTGCCCAAATATTCATCATCATCGGCACAAATCTTAAACAAAAGCAAATCACAAGCACTAATAACGCAAGATCTAACACAAAAGGATTGAACTAGGAACGGACGCACCCTAATAACGCTAGATCTAACACAAATGGATTGGACTAGGAACAGACGAACCCTAATAACGCTAGATCTAACACAAAAGGATTGAAATGGGATAAGAACAAGGGAGCAAAGGGTTACCTCCGGCTCGTCGTCGACGATGCTGGTGTCGTAGGGGTTCTCCGGCGCGTCGTACGGCACTGGTTCGTACGGGTCCCAAGCGACGGGGGCCTGGACGGTGGCGGCGGCCGATGCGCCGGCGGCTGATGCGCCGGCTGCTACGTTGGAAGCAGCGACAGGGGCCTGGATGGGGGCAGCGGCCGATGCGCCGGTGGCTGATGCGCCGACAATGGGCATCTCATTCTTCTCCATCGCCTGCGGTTTTCTTCAGGGTTTTTTCTTCGGTTGTGGAGAAGATGATGGGACAGGAGAGGCGGTTGCAGTGAGAACGTGCGTCGAGGGAGAGGAAAAGGGCTCTATAAAGACGAAGGTGGGCGTGTACCGCAACACGCGTCCGCTATGCACGGCTGCAGCGTGCACCGCGACACGAGTCTAACCACGGGACGTTTGGTGTACTCGCTTATAACCTCGGGCCTTATACGTAAATTTTATCTCGTACTCGCTTTCCCCTCGAGTACTTAGGACCGGCAAGTGCAATATACTCAGTTTTACCCTCAAGTAGCTAGTCAACGGAGAGTCAACAAATGAGATTAACATATCTAATTGAGGCATTTCATGCGCAAAAAAATTCAAAAAAATAAAAACATAGTGGCACCTACTCATGGAGTCTTCCTACGCAACTCTGCCACCAAGAAAACCTTAACAAACATATATAAATCAAGTTTTACCACAAATTGCCACTTCTCGTAATCACTAGTGTAGCTATGAAGATGCATGGTTTTCCACTCAAACCCCTTTGCAAAACATCTTCCCCAAAAACATAGTTTGTCTAAATGATGCCATAATTGTCACACTCATGTATATTTGAATTGCAAATAATTTGATGTAGCCCAATATGAATTATAGTGTACAAAACACGCATTTTTCATTTTGTAATTCTTTTTGTTTGAATCCCTTAGTCTATTTACTATTTATGTGCCCTTGGATTGTTAGTACTACTCAGTTTTGCCCTCAAGTTCGTCACAAATGCTCTCGTAAGCCCAAACTTATCCTGATTGGTTGAGCCGTTGTCACACGGATCGACTCCATGAACCGTTGATCAACCGATCTAACGGGCAGCATACCCCTCCCCGTCTCTTCGTGGCCACCCCTCTCTCTCTCTCTTCGTGGCCACCCCTCTCTCTCGTCGGTGGATGCATTATTGTCACCCCTCTAACAATTATCAACTATCTTTCGCTTTCCTTTTTCTTTTAGGGGATATAGTTTTGGCATATAGTTTCGGTAATTTGAAACGGCCCAAAAGTGGTATAATTTCGGTATAAACATGAGGCATACATATTTGCGGATTTCGGTGAATGCATTATTGTCACCGCTCTAACAATTATCAACCATCTTTCGCTTTCCTTTTTCTTTTAGGGGATATAGTTTTGGCATATAGTTTCGGTAATTTGAAACGGCCCAAAAGTGGTATAATTTCGGTATAAACATGAGGCATACATATTTGCGGATTTCGGTGAATGCATTATTGTCACCGCTCTAACAATTATCAACCATCTTTCGCTTTCCTTTTTCTTTTAGGGGATATAGTTTTGGCATATAGTTTCGGTAATTTGAAACGGCCCAAAAGTGGTATAATTTCGGTATAAACATGAGGCATACATATTTGCGGATTTCGGTGAATGCATTATTGTCACCCCTCTAACAATTATCAACTATCTTTCGCTTTCCTTTTTCTTTTAGGGGATCCCATATAGTTTTGGCGTTTTAGTAATTTGAAACGGCCCAAAAGTGGTATAATTATCAACTTTTTTTAGCATTCCAATATAGTTGGTAATTTCGGTGAATTCACACACTAACTATGAAAACAACTACAAGTACATGTAATCTGAATAATGAATTTGTAACAAGGTATCCCTTGTAACAACTTCTAGCGCTCGGTGAGCAATGATAAGAATCCGATCGCAATTATACAACGAAAAACAACCAGCCATCGATTAGCTTGCTTCTTCAACTCGATCAGCTGCCTTAACCGCTTGTTCATTTTCTTCAGCTTCTCCCTTCACTTCCTCCAGTCCTACATTGGGAGCATTAGGCATAATCGGAACGGCTCCTCTCTCGCCGCCTCTCTGACGCAAGTCCCCCCTCCCAAATTGCGCTCCCCAGTAGCGCCAATTGATTCCTGCAATTGAAGCCTCCGAACGTACACATCGATCCACTCGAAATGCCTGCATTTCTTCAGGATCTGAAAACAACAACGGGAACCCTAAATCCCAAATTCGAGGGAATAGCAAGAAAATAGAGAGAAAACGAGAGAAATTGGAGCGAGATCTAACCTTATCCCCTCTCTCGTATGGCAAGCTCTCGCATGCAAGGAACTCACGTCCACGGTTGCCATTCTCGTCCGTCTTACGCGATCGACCGCTTCAGAGGCTCCCGGCGTGGGCGGTCGTGGCATCTTGTCAAAGGCACGGGTCCATACTGCGGCCATGAAGAACGGGAGGTCGAAGAGAAACTAGAAATCACCCGCCTGCCGAAGAAGGGCTGCCGCTGGCGGAGAAGAAGAACAATGGGGCGCGGGGAAAGAAAGGGGAAGCAATGGCACGGGCACGGGCTGGCTCGGGCTCCCATTTTGCAACGGTCACATGGGTAAGCTGTGGGTCCGGCGCACTAACGTGGACAAGTTGTGGGTCCCACGATGATCTGGATAAGTGAAGACGTGTCCACTGCGGGGCACCAACATCGGCCCCACTTGCCAGCACCAACCAACGTCAACTAAACGGGATTCCTTCCGTCCGAGCTCCTTCTGCGGTTTTCAGACAAGGTCTTGGGGAAAACTGAGGAAAAACTAAGGGGCTGGGGAAAACTGAGCACAACTAAGGACCCGAGGGCACGAAAATAGAAATCCCTTTAGTAAAAGACTCTTCAATTGCTAACTAACTCAAGTGGGAACATTAGGGCCATTCCCACAACTCAGTTGTGATTCAAGTCAAGTCACCATTCAAACCCTCAACCATTTTCAAGAAACCATCTGACAATGGAACATTATGGCCTTTCCAATCGTCTGTAACCGTGGACACGGCTATTCGAATAGGTTTACACTATGCAGAGGTTGCACACTTGTGCCACAACATTTGATTACATCCGTCAGGGATAACCCTGAATCATCGTAACTCAGTACACGGATTATCAACCATAACCTTTCACTTACATACCCTAGTATAGGTACCTCTCCCCATGAGCTTGGCCTCCTAGTGAAGACAAACACTCAGCCTGGGAACTGCACAGGGCTTGGGCCGTACATTCACCTCATTTCACATCATTTCACTTTCAACGGAGGCAGCCTCGGCATAACCCCTATGATGCTTGTTTAGAGGGAACCCATACTAAGATGCATAAACTTCCAGTTAAGCCCTACCCATAATCAGGTATTGTGGGGGTACTCTATAATTAGAAAGGTATCGCATCCAAACCAACCATCAGTTTTTATCAAATTCACCATGTCATTCACCAGCCATATTCACCTTCAAAAAATCTTTCAATAGAATGACTCATCATTCCAAGGTTTTCAATGTCATTTCACTTGACAAGTTCCCATCTAGAGTAGTCAATTTTATTTGTTAGCACTAGCAACTAGTCATGAGGGGTGCTTCTTAACTCATAAAGCTTTTAGGCTAAGTTTGATACTCTTGCTCTACTCTATACTTAGACCAAAGTTAACTATAAAAGGAAGCTTTGATAAACAAAGTAAAAGCATGCAATGTAAAAACTTGGGATTGGATCATTGAACATAAAGTAAAAGTGTAATGGTGCCTTGCTCTAGTAGAGCTTTGCACTTGCAAGAATATTAGCTTGCCTTGGTTGGTGTACTGATCAAAGTGGTATTCCTCTTCCTGGAAGTAGACCTCCTCCTCCTGGTACTCCTCGGTACTAGCGTCTAAAAACGGATACGAGATAACAATCACCAAACAAGTTTTAAGAGCTATACTAAGCACACCATTGGTTCTCACAAGCTATTCTAGCATTACCACACACATAACATATTGGTTGAGTTTGTTGCTTCTTTTAAGAAAAATAATTTCCTCTCATTACCAATATTGAATTAGGGTTTCTCTTTAGGTCTTTGAACAAATAATTTCCTCTCATTAAATCTTGTTAAGATTTAATTTCCTCAAACAAATCATGAATGACTCCAGGTTGACCAAGGTCAACAACTCATCATTATCATTTGGGGAAAAGATTTAAATGAGGTAGAGTACCTCATGCAATTTAACACTACCTTAATCATACTTTAATATCATCAAGTAATTCAATATGAGAGTTGGTAGACCATGGTCACTACCTCATGTTGAGTTACTTAAGACAAGACTTAAGTAAGAGAAACCTCTCATAAGACTTAATACATAGTTTTGGACAATATCACTAGACTAGAAATAGCCATAGAGCCATTATTTAATCTAGACTATGATCACACAAAGTAACCATGTGATATTTTTACATAAACATGTAGTGTAGGTGAGATGTGATTTATGACAGTTGAAATCAACTCAGAAGCATTTATGAGAGCTGAAATCAACTCAATAGCCATAGAGCCATTATTTAATTGTTTGAAGTTGCAAAAGTCCCTGCCTTGTTATTTTTGTTACATTAATTCTACAAAGAATCTTATGATGAGACCAGTGGGGTTGGGTAGATCTTTTCACAAGCTTTCCAACCATATGTAATTCATCAAATTTGGTTTAGCAAATTTGATTCTATTTAATTTTGAAAAAGCATCTGAGAGCAAACTGATTTAAAACTAAATTTCAAAATTTGAATCGTGGGCCAGCGCGAGAAACGTTACTGGGCCAAAACGATTCAAACGAGAGGAATCCAGCCCACCACGCGTCTCGCACGTGTGGGCTGTCTGACGAGGTGGCTCCACCTGTCAGCCTCTCTTCAAACGCGAAAGGGTACGGGCGGCTCTGGGACGCACGATTAGAAATCGATCCAACGGATCTCATTCACCATCGTCGACGGCGAGAGGAGCTTACTGGCGTGACGCAGGTGGGGGGTCGGAGGTTCACCGGCGGCGCGGCGATCGTCGGAGAAGTGCTACGACGGCGTTGTGGACGACGACGAGGCTCCGGGAACAAACGGCAGCTCCGGGGGTGGCTTCTGGCGTCTCCTCCTTTCGCGGCGGCGTCACAGGCAGCGATGTAGCAATTGGAGGGCGGCGGTGGCTAATGTCGAATGGCGAGTGGCTGAGGAGGGTCAGTGAGGAGAGGGGAGGGTGCTGGTGTGGTGAGTTGAGCGAGGGGAGCTCTCTATTTATAGCGGCGGAGGGGAGCAGGGTGCTACGGCGAGGTCGAGCATGGCGACGTGGCTACAGCGGCGTAGAGAGGTAGGCGAAGGCGCGACGCTGTTCAGCGTGTCCAGGCGGTCCTCCTGGCGGCAACGGCGCGGCTGAGCGGTGCCTAACTTGGTCGGGCGCGTGAAGAGTGCTGCATGTCCGTGGCGGAATTTTGTTTCGTCTCCGGCGACGGCGGGCGTTGGTCGGGGACAAGTTGATGTCCAGCGTGTTCCTGGTACCGTGGCGAGTCTCAGGGCGGAAGAGGGGGTCCTGGGGAGGTCTGCAGCGTCGGGGCGACGCGTTCCCGTCGCGTGCCCGTGGGCGGCGCCCATGCCAGCATCGGCATGCCCTGGACGTCATGGGCGCGATCTGGTCTGGTCGACGTGCTGCGTTTCTCCGACCGTGGCTAGTCTAGGCTGGTCCAGTCGTGCAGTGTGAAGCCAGGAGACAAGGTGGGCGAAGCTAGGGGAGAGAGGTGAGAGATAGCATGTGCATGGTGAGCATGGCCGGCATGGCATGGCATTGCCATGTCTAGCCCTTTCTAGGGTTGGGCAGCAGTGGCATTTGGTGTTAGAGGGGACCAGGGGACAGGGTTGAGCAAGTGGAACCAAAATTAGGCCAAACACTATTTGAAATAGTGAAGTTTGGGTTTGGTTTGATTTTGCTAACAAGGTGTTTGACAATATGGCCACATGAAATAAATTTTGAAAAATTTGAATGATCTTTGGTGGACTTGATTCAAATGATCAAGGACACACAATGGTGGTGGTGGTGTTCAAAATTAAATTGATTTGTGAAATTTCAAATTTGACACTAACTAGAATATGTTAAAAAGTTCCAACTTTGCTTGAGCATAACTTTTGATCTAGCAAGAATTTGAAGGGGTGTGCTTTACCAAAGTTGTTCACCTTGATGTGGTCTTGGATGAGGTGCAAAGAGTTGGATTTGTTTGGTTTGAAAATCTCCTAATACAGAGGCTCAAAGTAGGCATCAGGCTAAAATTGGCAGTTTTGACCATTAGTGCATGTGAGCACAATTTGATTTCAAATTTGAGTTGATTTGAGTTTCTTTGATTCCAAAAGTGCTAATAAGTGTTTAGTCACATTCTCCAACCATTGGTGCAAGCCAAAATGGTCTAGGTTGAGGATTTGCAAAAATGGCATAAACCATATGTGAGGGTTTTGTGATTTTTCTATTTTATTTCTTTTCTTCCTTTTTGATTTTCTTTGTGATCTTCAAAGGATCAATTTAGGGTTTTAGGTTGTAGCACAAGCACACAAACACTCATCATGGCAATCACACAAAGAATTGAGTATGAGCACTATGTATAGCCCATGTATTAATAAAAGTTTTTGTTGGTTCTAAAATTTGAGTAATTGAAATTCTTCTCCTTCATTGATTTGAAATTTGGGATGTTACAAACCCTTCCCCCTTAAAAAAATCTCGTCCAGAGATTTTAAGAAAATTTAGGTTCCTAAGAGAGATAGGGCAATTGGATTAACAAGAAAACATACTTGGCATGGCCTGAGGTGCTTCTGGTGCTTCTGTTGCATTCATGTGGTAGAGGCGGCCGTTGCGGTTGTCCTGGTTCCTTCTAGCTGCAAAGCGGCGCTGTTGCTGGGCAGGTGCAACGGTGTGGGTGGCAGTCTTGGCTAACCTTTTGGGGCACTCATTGGAGTAGTGTCCCAAAATTCCGCATTCATAACAAGTTATTGTTGACTTGTCCTTGGCGGTGACGGGGATAGCGTTATTTCCTGTCCTCGGGTCAGTGTTGGTGTTGTTGTTGTTCCCATAATTGTTGTTGCTATTGTGGTGGTTGTTGTTGTGGTTGTGATTGTTGTTGTTGTTGCCTCCGGGCTTCGGAGGTCCTCCATTGTTGTTGGTGTAGCTTGGGCGGTATGTCTGAGCAGGGGGCTTGTTGTATCTTGGGGTAAATCCTCCAGATGAATTGATGCGGTACTTCTGTGTATGGTGGGGTCCATTCGGGTTCATCATCCTGCGCTTGCGGTTCTCGTTGGCTTGGTGCAGTTTTCCTTCCATCTGGATGGCTGAGTCCACCAGAGCTTCCAAGTCAGCAAACGGAATGTTCGCTAACACAGTTTGCAATTCATCATGCAGTCCATTCAGAAATCTCTCTTTCCTCTTCTCGTTGGTGTCAGTTTCGTTCGGGGCGTACCTTAACAGAGTGAGGAATCTGTCGCGGTATTCCACCACGGACATTCTTCCTTGCTTGAGTTGTCGGAACTCGTCTCTCATCTTCTTGATAAGTCCTTGGGGCACATGGTATTTGCTAAACTTGAGTTTGAAGTCTTCCCAAGTCATCATCTATCCCGCATTCATTGCACGGGCACTTGTCCACCGGGCTCTTGCAGGTCCTGACAGGTAGTAGGTGGCGAACAGTACTTTCTCTACGGCTTCTACTCCTGCAACTTCTAGGTTGTTCTCCATGGTTTGGAGCCAGTCATCAGCATCTAGTGGCTCTTCTGTCTTGCTAAACATGGGTGGGTGATGTCTACGCACGCTTCTATTCCTGTAGACAGTGTTGGGCCTCCAAGAGCAGAGGTTTGTAGAACAGCAGCAAGTTTCCCTTAAGTGAATCACCCAAGGTTTATCGAACTCAGGGAGGTAGAGGTCAAGGATATCCCTCTCAAGCAACCCTGCAATCACGATACAAGAAGTCTCTTGTGTCCCCAACACACACAATACACTTGTCAGATGTATAGGTGCACTAGTTCGGCGAAGAGACAGTGAAATACAAGTGATATGGATGAATATGAGTGGTAATAACAATCTGAATAAAATATGGCAGCAAGTAAACATGCAGTAGAACAGTAACTAAACGAAGTTTCGATATTCGGAAACAAGGCCTAGGGATCATACTTTCACTAGTGGACACTCTCAACATTGATCACATAACTGAATAAACAAATACTACTTTCTCTACACTCTCTCGTTGGATGACAAACACCATTCATTGTGTAGGGCTACAAGAGCTCCCTCAAGCCGGAGTTAACAAGCTCCACAACATTCGGTGTTCATATTTAAGTAACCTTTAGAGTGCATGATAGACCATTGCAATTTAGACCGAGTACTAACATAGCATGCACACTGTCAACAATAGCTATGAAAGGGGGAATAGATCGCATCAATACTATCATAGTAATAGCTAACTTCATAATCTACAAGAGATCACAATCATAGCTTATACCAAGTACTACATGATGCACACACTGTCAACATTACATCATGGAGGAGGAATAGACTACTTTAATAACATCACTAGAGTAGCACATAGATGATATTCAACTAGATCACAAAGAGAGAGATGAACCACATAGCTACGGTAGAGCCCTCAGCCCCGAGGGAGAACTACTCCCTCCTCATCATAGGAGACAGCGATGGCGATGAAGATGGCGGTGGTGTCGATGGAGATGACTCCGGGGGCAATTTCCCGTCCCGGCAGGGTGCCGGAACAGAGACTTCTGTCCCCCAAATTGGAGTTTCGCGATGGCGGCGGCGTCCCTGGAGTCTTTCTGGAGTTTCGTCAATCGGTATCGAAGTTTTAGGTTACGAGGAGTCTTATAGGCGAAGAGGCGGAGTCGGAGGGGCCACGGGGGACCCACACAGTAGGGGGCGCCCCCCTTGGCCGTGCCGCCTTGTGGGGTGGGGCCCCCTGGCTCCCCTCTGGCCCCTCTTCGGTGCTCTGGAAGCTTCCGGGAAAAATAAGATATTGGGCGTTGATTTCGTCCGATTCCGAGAATATTTCCTTTCTAGGATTTCTGAAACCAAAAACAGCAGAAAACAGCAACTGGCTCTTCGGCATCTCGTTAATAGGTTAGTGCCGGAAAATGCATAAAAACGATATAAAGTGTGTATAAAACATGTGAGTATCATCATAAAAGTAGCATTGAACATAAGAAATTATAGATACGTTTGAGACGTATCAAGCATCCCCAAGCTTAGTTCCTACTCGCCCTCGAGTAGGTAAACGATAACAAGGATAATTTCTGAAGTGACATGTGATACGTCTCCGACGTATCGATAATTTCTTATGTTCCATGCCACATTATTGATGATATCTACATGTTTTATGCATACTTTATGTCATTATTATGCGTTTTCCGGAACTAACCTATTGACGAGATGCCGAAGGGCCGATTGCGTTTTCACTGTTTTTGCTTCCGAAAATCCTAGTAAGGAAATATTCTCGGAGTTGGACGAAATCAACGCCCGAGTCCTATTTTTCCACGAAGCTTCCGAAGTCCGAAGGGGAAACGAAGTGGGGCCACGAGGTGGGGACACAGTAGGGGCGGCGCGGCCCAAGCCCCGGCCGCGCCGGCCTATTGTGTGGTCCCACCAGGACCCTCCGAGGCTGCCCTTCCGCCTACTTAAGGTCTCCGTCGCGAAAACCCTATTACGTTCGACGAAACCGAGAGGAAACCTTCCGGAGCCGCCGCCATCGCGAAGCCAAGATCCGGGGGACAGGAGTCTCCGTTCCGGCACGCCGCCGGGACGGGGAAGTGCCCCCGGAAGGCTCCTCCATCGACACCACCGCCATCTTCATCAACGCTGTTGTCTCCCATGAGGAGGGAGTAGTTCTCCTTCGAGGCTCGGGGCTGTACCGGTAGCTATGTGGTTAATCTCTCTCCTATGTGCTTCAATACAATAATCTCATGAGCTGCCTTACATGATTGAGATTCATATGATGATACTTGTAATCTAGATGTCATTATGCTAGTCAAGTGGATTTTACTTATGTGATCTCCGGAGACTCCTTGTCCCACGTGTGTAAAGGTGACATGTAAAGGTCCTAATTAGCTTGGATTAACATGGATTATCACTGCATAACATATGTTTCAACCAAGTGTCACAAAGGGGTACCTCTATGCCGCCTGTACAAAGGTCTAAGGAGAAAGTTCGCATTGGATTTCTCGCTTTTCATTATTCTCAACTTAGACATCCATACGGGACAACATAGACAACAGATAATGGACTCCTCTTTAATGCATAAGCATTCAACAACAGATAATATTCTCATAAGAGATTGAGGATTAATTGTCCAAACTGAAACTTCCACCATGGATCATGGCTTTAGTTAGCGGCCCAATGTTCTTCTCTAACAATATGCATACTCAAACCATTTGATCATGACAATCGCCCTTACTTCAGACAAGATGAACATGCATAGCAACTCACATGATATTCAACAAAGGTAAAAGTTGATGGCGTCCCCAGAAACATGGTTACCGCTCAACAAGCAACTTATTAAGAAATAAGATACATAAGTACATATTCTTCACCACAATAGTTTTTAAGGCTATTTTCCCATGAGCTATATATTGCAAAGACAAAGGATAGAATTTTAAAGGTAGCACTCAAGTAATGTACTTTGGAATGGCAGAGAAATACCATGTAGTAGGTAGGTATGGAGGACACAAATGGCATAGTTTTTGGCTCAAGGATTTGAATGCACGAGAAGAATTCCTCTCAATACAAGGCTAGGCTAGCAAGGTTGTTTGAAGAAAACTCAAGTATAAAACGGTGCAGCAAGACTCACATATGAACATATTGTAAGTATTATACGACTTTACATCGTCTCCTTGTTGTTGAAACACCTTAACCAGAAAATATCTGGACTCTAGAGATCAATCATGCAAACCAAATTTTAACAAGCTCTATGTAGTTCTTCATTAATGGGTGCAAAGTACATGATGCAAGAGCTTAAACATGATCTATATGAGCACAACAATTGCCAAGTATCAAATTATTAAAGACATTATACCAATTACCACATGCAGCATTTTCTGTTTCCAACCATATAACAATGAACGAAACAGTTCACCCTTCGCCATGAACATTAAGAATAAAGCTAAGAACATATGTGTTCATACGAAACAGCGGAGCGTGTCTCTCTCCCAAACAAAGAATGCTAGGGTCCGAATTTATTCAAACAAAAACAAAAATAAAAACAAACAGACGCTCCAAGTAAAGCACATAAGATGTGACGGAATAAAAATATAGTTTCACTAGAGGTGACCTGATAAGTTGTCGATGAAGAAGGGATGTCTTGGGCATCCCCAAGCTTAGATGCTTGAGTCTTCTTAAAATATGCAGGGATGAACCACGGGGGCATCCCCAAGCTTAGACTTTTCACTCTTCTTGATCATATTGTATCATTCTCCTCTCTTGACCCTTGAAAACTTTCTCCACACCAAACTCAAAACAATCTCATTAGAGGGTTAGTGCATAATTGAAAATTCATGTATTCAGAGGTGACATAATCATTCTTAACACTTCTGGACATTGCACAAAGCTACTGAAAGTTAATGGAACAAAGAAATCCATCAAACATAGCAAAACAGGCAATGCGAATAAAAGGCAGAATCTGTCAAAACAGAACAGTCCGTAAAGACGAATTTTTTAGAGGCACTGGACTTGCTCAGATGAAAATTCCCAAATTGAATGAAAGTTGCGTACATATCTGAGGATCACGCACGTAAATTGGCAGATTTTTCTAAATTTTCTACAGCAGGGGCGGCTCAATTTCGTGACAGCAAGAAATCTGTTCCTGCGCAGTAATCCAAATCTAGTATTGACTTTACTATCAAAGACTTTACTTGGCACAACAATGCAATAAAATAAAGATAAGGAGAGGTTACTACAGTAGTAACAACTTCCAAGACTCAAAATATAAAACAAAGTGCAGAAGTAAAATAATGGGTTGTCTCCCATAAGCGCTTTTCTTTAACGCCTTTCAGCTAGGCGCAGAAAGTGTGAATCAAGTAACATCAAGAGATGAAGCATCAACATCATAATTTGTTCTAATAATAGAATCATAAGGTAACTTCATTCTCTTTCTAGGGAAGTGTTCCATACCTTTCTTGAGAGGAAATTGATATTTAATATTACCTTCCTTCATATCAATGGTAGCACCAATAGTTCGAAGAAAAGGTCTTTCCAATATAATGGGACAAGATGCATTGCATTCAATATCCAAGACAACAAAATCAACGGGGATAAGGTTAGTGTTAACCATAGTGCGAACATTATCAATCCTCCCCAAAGGTTTCTTTATAGCATTATCAGCAAGATTAACATCCAAATAACAATTTTTCAATGGTGGCAAGTCAAGCATATGATAAATTTTCTTAGGCATAATAGAAATACTTGCACCAAGATCACATAAAGCATTACAATCAAAATCATTGACCCTAATCTTAATGATGGGCTCCCAACCATCTTCTAACTTCCTAGGAATAGAAGTTTCAAGTTTTAGTTTCTCCTCTCTAGCTTTTATGAGAGCATTTGTAATATGTTTTGTAAAGGCCAAATTTATAGCACTAGCATTGGGACTTTTAGCAAGTTTTTGTAAAAACTTTATAACTTCACAGATGTGACAATCATCAAAATCTAAACCATTATGATCTACAGTAATGGGATCATTGTCCCCAACATTTTGAAAAATTTCAGCAGTTTTATCACAAATAGTTTCAGCAGTTTCAGGCAATTTTGCATGCTTTGCACTAGGAGTAGAAACATTGCCAACACCAATTATTTTACCATTGATAGTAGGGGGTGTAGCAACATGTGAAGCATTATCATTACTAGTGGTGGTAATAGTCCAAACTTTAGCTACATTATTCTCTTTAGCTAGTTTTTCGTTTTCTTCTCTTTCCCACCTAGCATGCAATTCAGCCATCAATCTAATATTCTCATTAATTTGAACTTGGATGGCATTTGCTGTAGTAACAATTTTATTATCATTATCCTTGTTAGGCATAACTTTCAATTTTAAAAGATCAACATCAGAGGCAAGTCTATCAACCTTAGAAGCAAGAATATAAATTTTATCAAGCTTTTCCTCAACAGATTTGTTAAAAGCAGTTTGTGTACTAATAAATTCTTTAAGCATGGCTTCGAGACCAGGGGGTACACTCCTATTATTGTTGTAAGAATTCTCATAAGAATTACCATAACTATTACCATTAGCAGAAGGATATGACCTATAGTTGTTACCAGAATTATTCCTATAAGCATTATTGTTGAAATTATTACTTTTAATGAAATTCACATCAACATGTTCTTCTTGGGCAACCAATTAAGCTAAAGGAACATTATTAGGATCAACATTAGATCTACCATTCACGAGCATAGACATAATAGCATCAATCTTATCACTCAAGGAGGAGGTTTCTTCAACAGAATTTACCTTCTTACCTTGTGGAGCTCTTTCCGTGTGCCATTCGGAGTAATTTATCATCATATCATCAAGAAGCTTTGTTGCCGCCCCCAAAGTGATGGACATAAAGGTACCTCCAGCAGCTGAATCCAATAGGTTCCGCGAAGAAAAATTCAATCCTGCATAAAAGGTTTGGATGATGATCCAAGTAGTTAGTCCATGGGTAGGGCAATTCTTTACCAAAGATTTCATTCTCTCCCATGCTTGAGCAACATGTTCATTATCTAATTGCTTAAAATTCATTATGCTACTTCTCAAAGATATAATTTTAGCGGGAGGATAATATCTACCAATAAAAGCATCCTTACATTTAGTCCATGAATCAATACTATTTACGGGCAGAGATAGCAACCAATCTTTAGCTCTTCCTCTTAAAGAGAAAGGAAACAATTTTAATTTTATAATGTCACCATCTACATCCTTATACTTTTGCATTTCACAAAGTTCAACAAAATTATTAAGATGGGCAGCAGCATCATCAGAACTAACACCAGAAAATTGCTCTCTCATAACAAGATTTAGTAAAGCCGGTTTAATTTCAAAGAATTTTGCTGTAGTAGCAGGTGGAGCAATAGGTGTGCATAAGAAATCATTATTATTTGTGCTAGTGAAGTCACACAACTTAGTATTCTCAACAGTACCCATTTTCTCAGTAGTAAATAAAGCAAACTAAATAAAGTAAATGCAAGTAACTAAATTTTTTTGTGTTTTCAATATGGAGAACAAGACAGTAAATAAAGTAAAGCTAGCAAATAATTTTTTTTTATATTTGATATAAAGAGCAAACAAAGCAGTAAATAAAGTAAAACAAAGCAAGACAAAAACAAAGTAAAGAGATTGGATGTGGGAGACTCCCCTTGCAGCGTGTCTTGATCTCCCCGGCAATGGCGCCAGAAAAATCCTTGCTGTTGGCGTGGTAGTAGTTAACACACGTCCGTTGGGAACCCCAAGAGGAAGGTGTGATGCGTACAGCAGCGAGTTTTCCCTCAGTATGAAACCAAGGTTATCGAACCAGTAGGAGTCAAGGAACACGTGAAGGTTGTTGGTGACGGAGTGTAGTGCGGCGCAACACCAGGGATTACGGCGCCAACGTGGAACCTGCACAACACAATCAAAGTACTTTGCCCCAACGTAACAGTGAGGTTTTCAATCTCACCGGCTTGCTGTAAACAAAGGATTAGATGTATAGTGTGGAAGATGATGTTTGCGAAGAACAGTAAAGAACAACTGCAGTAGATTGTATTTCAGATGTAAAGAATGGACCGGGGTCCACAGTTCACTAGTGGTGTCTCTCCCATAAGATAAACTAGCAGGTTGACCCGCGCATTCGCGCGGCTAGATTTTTTTTTTACTTATTTCTTCTTTATGTTTCTCACAGTTTGTTCATACTAATATGCATATATATTATATAGAAATTAGTATTATGAAGAAAATCCATAGAAAAAGTATACTAACTTTACTTGGGCAAGCGTCTTTATAAATTGATGAAAATGTTAAAAAAGCTTCAATTGCACACCTTCTATTAGATCTTCTATTTCAGAACGAAGCCATGGTATGCATTTATTTTTTCTGCCAATTTTCCCAAGTTGCAAAATGTTATTTGATTATGATTTCAAATATTAGAATAGACTGTAGCCAAGTGTTCATAAAACATGATATGATGTTAATGAAATTTTCTCATTAGGTATATTATATTATTCAAAGGTGACCATCAAAGGCCGCATGCAATGAAATCTCTATGTCCCTTCTCAGTATCACTTCAAGTTGTCTACCTTTCTATTAATAATTCTTTCAGAATTTATTAACAATTATTATTGTTACATATGAAATATATATCTTCTTTTACCAGCCTGATCACCAAACCGTCGACGGTATCTTACTTTAGACGATTTATTATTGGTTGTGAGAAATTTCCATCAAGAACTAAAACTAAATATTCATGGTCTATTTGTAGACAGTTCGTTGTTCCGTCACCCAATTCTTTAGTGAATGTGGTTATATATATTCTTATTATTCAATTATTTTGCCTTTATATGCTTCCACACATAGCCGCATTAATTACTTTTGTTGGACCAACGAATTGCTCACGTTATACATAAGACAATGTAGTTACCCTGTATATTTATTTACAAAAAACATCTTAAAACACTTCGCATTAGGTATGTTTTTCTTATTTTCTCTATCCGATTTGTATTCTAAGAGTGACTATCTCTTGGTCGACCTACAAATATAGTTATTTTTTAGTCCCCTATAAATAAATGCCATACAAAGATATCCCCATTCATCTTGTGCTTGAACTATAGTACAGTTGTGTGGCCGCTTCTCCTGTCTTTTGAAATAGTTAGTCATAGTATATTAGTCTTTTGACAATAGCAAACCCATATTTCTTTATTACAACTGAAATGTGTTATTATATATTGACATAGTTGTACTCTTTTCCGACTTTACTGTTGGCATAACATTGTGTATGGAACGCTTGCACATATCTTATTAGCATTCTCGTGTCGGTTCCTCTTGACGACTTCCTGCCTGCCTTGCAAGTGATCTTACGCATGTGTGATATCGCTGATTCTACTACAGTTAAGACATTTTGAGACATTGTCAAATCTCCTGGACAAAACAATTAATGGAAGTCTTACACATTGTGTTAGCCTAGCTCACTAACTCACTCCTTGCCTGGGTCAGGTGAGTGGATGTATAATCAACCCAATCGGGTTCATCAAGTCCTGCTAGACTACATGGGATTCTTTTGCTTCCAAAATTCGGATTTCTACTTTTAATTAAGAAATCTAATGAAACTTTCGCTGATGTATATTTTGTTTTCATGCCGAGGCCATGACATACATGTCGTTGACATGCATTTATGTTGGTCCACAGTGACTATATCGATTGTTATTGGGCAAAAGTAAAATCTCTCGTCTTATGCTAAAAAATTATAAAGGATTTGTTTTTTGTTGAATCTAATATGTAGATGAAACTGGTATTTTGTTAATGAAATTATCAAAAAATACAGATTTTAATGGACTATGCACGGAGTCTATTCTTATTTCTTGTTCTGAATTTTGTACGATAGAGTTATTTTTCTTAGCTAATTTTCAAATATAACTATATTTGTTTCAGCGTTCTAACCATATAATAATTTTTTTCTAATATATACATGTTTGGCTTATATGCTCTCTAGGTTTTTTCAAATGTGCAGTTTAATTATTTTTTACATAATTGCTCTGTTGCTAGCTGACACATCCCGGCCGGAAGCTATGTTGATCCAATTGAAAAGAAAAAATTGAAAGGAGAAAACATCTCTAACCTTCATGTGTCTGCTTGGGATCATATAGGCTCAAATAAAAAATTGCCTGGCTTGGTGCTATCCGATTAGGCAAAATCTAAAATAACTATATAATGTGGAAAAAAATCTGAGGCAGATGATTTCAGTTACCCACTGCATAAATTTGTAGGTCAGAAATTAGAATCTGCATTGTCGTTAGTTTATTGTAATTGAGCTCGTACCTTTGTCCATCGACATATCAATCAGTTTGATTCAGTTGGTAGAGTAGTTAGGCGGCCATGGATATCCCTGTAAATAGATCTATCTAATATATGCAGTACCAGTGATTCATTCGTTTGACAAAGCTCTAATTCAATTGATATGACAGTTTCAGTTACCTGACTGGCAGATTGGCTTTCCGTGTTGTGTAGCTGGAATTGGACTCAAAATTCAAGTAGATGCCCGTCGCTCAGTAATTAAACGGATCTCAATCTCTGCTTCCGTCGCTGTACTTTTGCGGCCTGGTGTCGCGACATGGTCTTTCGGCAGTGCCGCGCCATCGCTTATCATCAGATGGATGCCCACAGGACGGCTTGTGGTAGGCCTTGCCGTGAACTCAGAGATCTTGCAGTCATCCTACAGGAACACATCAGAGACTATACGACAGTTATTACATGGGACGACGCTGCCATATGAAGATCCCCTCGATTACTGATTGTTGTGTGTTTGGGCTGGTACCGGAAAGCCCCCCTAATCAATCTGCAACGACTCTTTCATGCACGTGATAGCAGAAACCGTTGGGGACGATTTTTGTATCCTTCTTCAAATCAATTTTCATTGCGCATCATATCTGCCCGATCGGATTTTTTTTTCGTCCATAGTAGCTCTGTTAAATCTGAGCGGTTCACTTCTTATACTTTTATCCGAGCCATTGGTTGTCTTGTGTTTTAATTATATAATAGATAGCATGTTGGGTGAACAAATTACAGTTGAGCAATTGACAAATAAAGAAGGCATAACAATGCACATACATATATCATGATGAGTACTATGAGATTTAATCAGGGCATTACGACAAAGTACATAGACCGCTATCCAGCATGCATCTATGCCTAAAAAGTCCACCTTCAGGTTATCATCCGAACCCCTTCCAGTATTAAGTTGCAAACAACAGACAATTGCATTAAGTATGGTGTGTAATGTAATCAACACAAATATCCTTAGACAAAGCACATCCACAACCTTAGAAATTTCTGTCACTGTCCCAGATTCAATGGAGGCATGAACCCACTATCGAGCATAAATACTCCCTCTTGGAGTCACAAGTATCAACTTGGCCAGAGGCTCTACTAGCAACGGAGAGCATGCAAGAACATAAACAACATATATGATAGATTGATAATCAACTTGACATAGTATTCAATATTCATCGGATCCCAACAAACACAACATGTAGGATTACAAATAGATGATCTTGATCATGATATGCAGCTCACAAGATCTAACATGATAGCACAATGAGGAGAAGACAACCATCTAGCTACTGCTATGGACCCATAGTCCAGGGGTGAACTACTCACACATCGATCCGGAGGCGATCATGGTGATGAAGAGACCTCCGGGAGATGATTCCCTCTCCGGCAGGGGTGCCGGAGGCGATCTCCCGAATCCCCGAGATGGGATTGGTGGCGGCGGCGTCCGATGGCGTGTAACTCACACGTTCGTTGGGAACCCCAAGAGGAAGGTATGATGCGCACGGCAGCAAGTTTTCCCTCAGAAAGAAACCAAGGTTTATCGAACCAGGAGGAGCCAAGAAGCACGTTGAAGGTTGATGGCGGCGGGATGTAGTGCGGCGCAACACCGGAGATTCCGGCGCCAACGTGGAACCTGCACAACACAACCAAAGTACTTTGCTCCAACGAAACGGTGAGGTTGTCAATCTCACCGGCTTGCTGTAACAAAGGATTAACCGTATTGTGTGGAAGATGATTGTTTGCGAGAAAACGAGTAAAGAACAAGTATTGCAACGAGATTTGTATTTCGAGTATAAAAGAATGGACCGGGGTCCACAGTTCACTAGAGGTGTCTCTCCCATAAGATAAAAGCATGTTGGGTGAACAAATTACGGTCGGGCAATTGACAAATAGAGAGGGCATAACAATGCACATACATGTCATGATAAATATAGTGAGATTTAATTGGGCATTACGACAAAGTACATAGACCGCTATCCAGCATGCATCTATGCCTAAAAAGTCCACCTTCAGGTTATCATCCGAACCCCTTCCGGTATTAAGTTGCAAAACAACGAGATAATTGCATTAAGTATGGTGCGTAATGTAATCAACAACTACATCCTTAGACATAGCATCAATGTTTTATCCCTAGTGGCAACAAGACATCCACAACCTTAGAACTTTCATCGTCATCGTCCCGGATTCAATGGAGGCATGAACCCACTATCGAGCATAAATACTCCCTCTTGGAGTTAAGAGCAAAAACTTGGCCGAGCCTCTACTAATAACGGAGAGCATGCAAGATCATAAACAACACATAGGTAATAACTTGATAATTAACATAACATAGTATTCTCTATCCATTGGATCCCGACAAACACAACATATAGTATTACGGATAGATGATCTTGATCATGTTAGGCAGCTCACAAGATCCAACAATGAAGCACAATGAGGAGAAGACAACCATCTAGCTACTGCTATGGACCCATAGTCCAGGGGTGAACTACTCACTCATCACTCCGGAGGCGACCATGGCGGTGAAGAGTCCTCCGGGAGATGAATCCCCTCTCCGGCAGGGGGCCGGAGGAGATCTCCGGAATCCCCCGAGATGGGATTGGCGGCGGCGGCGTCTCGGTAAGGTTTTCCGTATCGTGGCTCTCGGTGCCGGGGGTTTCGCGACGGAGGCTTTAAGTAGGCGGAAGGGCAACGCGGGGGCCACACGAGGGCCCCACACCATAGGTCGGCGCGGCCGGGGCACCGGGCCGCGCCGCCCTAGTGTGGCGGCGCCTCGTGGCCCCACTTCGACTCCCCTTCGGTCTTCCGGAAGCTTCGTGGCAAAATAGGACCCCGGGCGTTGATTTCGTCCAATTCCGAGAATATTTCGTTACTAGGATTTCTGAAACCAAAAACAGCTGAGAACAACGACAGCGGCTCTTCGGCATCTTGTTAATAGGTTAGTTCCGGAAAATGCACGAATATGACATAAAGTGTGCATAAAACATGTAGATATCATCAATAATGTGGCATGGAACATAAGAAATTATCGATACGTCGGAGACGTATCAGCATCCCGAAGCTTAGTTACGCTCGTCCCGAGCGGGTAAAACGATAACAAAGATAATTTCGAAGTGACGTGCCATCATAACCTTGATCATACTATTTGTAAACATATGTAATGAATGCAGCGATCAAAACAATGGTAATGACATGAGTAAACAAGTGAATCATAAAGCAAAGACTTTTCATGAATAGTACTTCAAGACAAGCATCAATAAGTCTTGCATAAGAGTTAACTCATAAAGCAATAAATCAAAGTAAAGGTATTGAAGCAACACAAAGGAAGATTAAGTTTCAGCGGTTGCTTTCAACTTGTAACATGTATATCTCATGGATAATTGTCAACATAGAGTAATATAACAAGTGCAATATGCAAGTATGTAGGAATCAATGCACAGTTCACACAAGTGTTTGCTTCTTGAGGTGGAGAGAGATAGGTGAACCGACTCAACATAAAAGTAAAAAGAATGGTCCTTCAAAGAGGAAAGCATCGATTGCTATATTTGTGCTAGAGCTTTTATTTTGAAAACATGAAACAATTTTGTCAACGGTAGTAATAAAGCATATGAGTTATGTAAATTATATCTTACAAGTTGCAAGCCTCATGCATAGTATACTGATAGTGCCCGCACCTTGTCCTAATTAGCTTGGACTACCGGATCATCGCAATACACATGTTTTAACCAAGTGTCACAATGGGGTACCTCCATGCCGCCTGTACAAAGGTCTAAGGAGAAAGCTCGCATTTTGGATTTCTCGCTTTTGATTATTCTCAACTTAGACATCCATACCGGGACAACATGGACAACAGATAATGCACTCCTCTTTTATGCATAAGCATGTGGCAACAATTATTATTCTCATATGAGATTGAGGATATATGTCCAAAACTGAAACTTCCACCATGAATCATGGCTTTAGTTAGCGGCCCAATGTTCTTCTCTACCAATATGTATGCTCCAACCATTAAGGTGGTAGATCTCTCTTACTTCAGACAAGACGGACATGCATAGCAACTCACATGATATTCAACAAAGAATAGTTGATGGCGTCCCCGTAAACATGGTTATCGCACAACAAGCAACTTAATAAGAGATAAAGTGCATAAGTACATATTCAATACCACAATAGTTTTTAAGATATTTGTCCCATGAGCTATATATAGCAAAGGCGAATGATGGAATTTTAAAGGTAGCACTCAAGCAATTTACTTTGGAATGGCGGAGAAATACCATGTAGTAGGTAGGTATGGTGGACACAAATGGCATATTGGTTGGCTCAAGGATTTTGGATGCATGAGAAGTATTCCCTCTCGATACAAGGTTTAGGCTAGCAAGGTTATTTGAAACAAACACAAGGATGAATGGTGCAGCAAAACTCACATAAAATACATATTGAAAACATTATAAGACTCTACACCGTCTTCCTTGTTGTTCAAAACTCAATACTAGATATTATCTAGACTTTAGAGAAACCAAATATGCAAACCAAATTAGCAAGCTCTAAGTGTTTCTTCATTAATGGGTGCAAAGTATATGATGCAAGAGCTTAAACATGAGCACAACAATTGCCAAGTATCAAATTATCCAAGACATTTTAGAATTACTACATGTAGCATTTTCCAATTCCAACCATATAACAGTTTAACGAAGAAAAAACTTCGCCATGAATACTATGAGTAAAGCCTAAGGACATACTTGTCTATATGCTACAGCGGAGCGTGTCTCTCTCCCATACAGTGAATGCTAGGATCCATTTTATTAAAACAAAACAAAAAACAAAAACAAACCGACGCTCCAAGCAAAGCACATAAGATGTGACGGAATAAAAATATAATTTCAGGGGAGGAACCTGATAATGTTGTCGATGAAGAAGGGAATGCCTTGGGCATCCCCAAGCTTAGACGCTTGAGTCTTCTTAAAATATGCAGGGTTGAACCACCGGGGCATCCCCAAGCTTAGAGCTTTCACTCTCCTTGATCATATTGTATCATACTCCTCTCTTGATCCTTGAAAACTTCCTCCACACCAAACTCGAAACAACTCATTAGAGGGTTAGTGGACAATAAAAATTAACATGTTCAGAGGTGACACAATCATTCTTAACACTTCGGACATTGCATAAAGCTACTGGACATTAATGGATCAAAGAAATTCATCCAACATAGCAAAAGAGGCAATGCGAAATAAAAGGCAGAATCTGTCAAAACAGAACAGATCCGTAAAGATGGATTTTATTGAGGCACCAGACTTGCTCAAATGAAAATTCCCATATTGAATGAAAGTTGCGTACATATCTGAGGATCATGCACGTAAATTGGCTTAATTTTCTGAGCTACCTACAGGGAGGCAGGTCGAAATTCGTGACAGCAAAGAAATCTGAAACTGCGCGGTAATCCAAATCTAGTACTTACTTTACTATCAAAGACTTTACTTGGCTCAACAAAACTCAAAACTAAGATAAGGAGAGGTTGCTACAGTAGTAAACAACTTCCAAGACTCAAATATAAAACAAAAATACTGTAGTAAAAACATGGGTTGTTTCCCATAAGCGCTTTTCTTTAACGCCTTTCAGCTAGGCGCGAAAAGTGTGTATCAAGTGTTATCAAGAGACGAAGCATCAACATCATAATTTGTTCTAATAATAGAATCATAAGGTAGCTTCATTCTCTTTCTAGGGAAGTGTTCCATACCTTTCTTGAGAGGAAATTGATATTTAATATTACCTTCCTTCATATCAATAGTAGCACCAACGGTTCGAAGAAAAGGTCTTCCCAATATAATGGGGCAAGATGCATTGCATTCAATATCCAAGACAACAAAATCAACGGGGACAAGGTTATTGTTAACCATAATATGAACATTATCAACTCTCCCCAAAGGTTTCTTTTTAGCATTATCAGCGAGATTAACATCCAGATAATAGTTTTTCAATGGTGGCAAGTCAAGCATATCATCATAGACTTTCTTAGGCATAACATAAATACTTGCACCAAGATCACATAAAGCATTACAATCAAAATCATTGACCCTCATTTTAATGATGGGCTCCCAACCATCCTCTAGCTTTCTAGGAATAGAAGTTTCAAGTTTTAGTTTCTCTTCTCTAGCTTTTATGAGAGCATTTGTAATATGTTTTGTAAAGGCCAAATTTACAGCGCTAGCATTGGGACTCTTGGCAAGTTTTTGTAAGAACTTTATAACTTCAGAGATGTGGCAATCATCAAAATCTAAATCATTATGAGCTACAGCAATGGGATCATTGTCCCCAAAGTTGGAAAAAATTTCAGCAGTTTTATCACAAGCAGTTTCAGCAGTTTTAGCAGTTTCAGGTAATTTTGCGCGCTTTGCCCTAGGAGTAGAAACATTGCCTACACCTATTATTTTACCATTGATAGTAGGATGTGTAGCAACATGTGAATTCTTAGCATTTCTAGTGGTGGTGATAGTCCAAACTTCAGCTACATTTTTCTCTTTAGCTAGTTTTTCATTTTCTTCTCTATCCCACCTAGCACGCAGTTCAGCCATTAATCTTATATTCTCATTAATTCTAACTTGGATGGAATTTGCTGTAGTAACAATTTTATTTTCAATATCCTTATTAGGCATAACTTTCGATTTCAAAAGATCAACATCAGAGGCAAGACTATCAACCTTAGAAGCAAGAATATCAATTTTATTGAGCTTTTCCTCAACAGATTTGTTAAAGGCAGTTTGTGTACTAATAAATTCTTTAAGCATAGCTTCAAGTCCAGGGGTGTATTCCTATTATTGTTGTAAGAATTCCCATAAGAATTAGCATAACCGTTACCATTATTATAAGGATATGGCCTATAGTTATTACTAGAATTGTTCCGATAAGCATTGTTGTTGAAATTATTATTTTTAATGAAGTTTACATCAACATGTTCTTCTTGGGCAACCAATGAAGCTAACGGAACATTATTAGGATCATCATTAGTCCTACCATTCACAAGCATAGACATAATAGCATCAATCTTATCATTCAAGGAAGAGGATTCTTCAACAGAATTTACCTTCTTACCTTGTGGAGCTCTTTCCGTGTGCCATTCAGAGTAATTAACCATCATATTATCAAGGAGCTTTGTTGCTCCACCAAGAGTGATGGACATAAAGGTACCTCCAGCAGCTGAATCCAATAAATTCCGCGAAGAAAAATTTAGTCCTGCATAAAAGGTTTGGATGATCATCCAAGTAGTCAGTCCATGGGTTGGGCAATTTTTAACCAAAGATTTCATTCTTTCCCAAGCTTGAGCAACATGTTCATTATCCAATTGTTTAAAATTCATTATGCTACTTCTCAAAGATATAATTTTAGCAGGGGGATAATATCTACCAATAAAAGCATCCTTGCATTTAGTCCATGAATCAATACTATTCTTAGGCAGAGATAGCAACCAATCTTTAGCTCTTCCTCTTAATGAGAAAGGAAACAATTTCAATTTAATAATATCACCATCTACATCCTTATACTTTTGCATTTCACACAATTCAACAAAATTATTGAGATGGGCAGCAGCATCATCGGAACTAACACCGTAAAATTGCTCTCGCATAACAAGATTCGATAAAGCGAGGTTTAATTTCAAAGAATTCTGCTGTAGTAGTAGGTGGAGCAATAGGTGTGCATAGGAAATCATTATTATTTGTGGTTGTGAAGTCACACAACTTAGTATTTTCAGGGGTGGCCATTTTAGCAGTAGTAAATAAAGCAAACTAGATAAAGTAAATGCAAGTAACTAATTTTTTGTGTTTTTGATATAGCAAACAAGATAGTAAATAAAGTAAAGCTAGCAACTAATTTTTTGTGTTTTGATATAATGCAGCAAACAAGAAAGTAAATAAAATAAAGCAAGACAAAACAAAGTAAAGAGATTGGATTGTGGAGACTCCCCTTGCAGTGTGTCTTGATCTCCCCGGCAACGGCGCCAGAAAAAGAGCTTGATGGCGTGTAACTCACACGTTCGTTGGGAACCCCAAGAGGAAGGTATGATGCGCACAGCAGCAAGTTTTCCTCGAAAAGAAACCAAGGTTTATCGAACCAGGAGGAGCCAAGAAGCACGTTGAAGGTTGATGGCGGCGGGATGTAGTGCGGCGCAACACCGGAGATTCCGGCGCCAACGTGGAACCTGCACAACACAACCAAAGTACTTTGCCCCAACGAAACGAGTGAGGTTGTCAATCTCACCGTCTTGCTGTAACAAAGGATTAACCGTATTGTGTGGAAGATGATTGTTTGCGAAAACAATAAAGAACAAGTATTGCAGCAGATTTGTATTTAAGTATAAAAGAATGGACCGGGGTCCACGAGTTCACTAGAGGTGTCTCTCCCATAAGATAAAAGCATGTTGGGTGAACAAATTACGGTCGGGCAATTGACAAATAGAGAGGGCATAACAATGCACATACATGTCATGATAAATATAGTGAGATTTAATTGGGCATTACGACAAAGTACATAGACCGCTATCCGGCATGCATCTATGCCTAAAAAGTCCACCTTCGAGGTTATCATCCGAACCCCTTCCAGTATTAAGTTGCAAAACAACAGACAATTGCATTAAGTATGGTGCGTAATGTAATCAACAACTACATCCTTAGACATAGCATCAATGTTTTATCCCTAGTGGCAACAGCACATCCACAACCTTAGAACTTTCTGTCATCGTCCCAGATTCAATGGAGGCATGAACCCACTATCGAGCATAAATACTCCCTCTTGGAGTTAAGAGCAAAAACTTGGCCAGAGCCTCTACTAATAACGCAAGATCATAAACAACACATAGGTAATAACTTGATAATTAACATAACATAGTATTCTCTATCCATCGGATCCCGACAAACACAACATATAGTATTACAGATAGATGATCTTGATCATGTTAGGCAGCTCACAAGATCCAACAATGAAGCACAATGAGGAGAAGACAACCATCTAGCTACTGCTATGGACCCATAGTCCAGGGGTGAACTACTCACTCATCACTCCGGAGGCGACCATGGCGGTGAAGAGTCCTCCGGGAGATGAATCCCCTCTCCGGCAGGGTGCCGGAGGAGATCTCCAGAATCCCCCGAGATGGGATTGGCGGCGGCGGCGTCTCAGTAAGGTTTTCCGTATCGTGGCTCTCGGTACTGGGGGTTTCGCGACGGAGGCTTTAAGTAGGTGAAAGGGCAACGCGGGGGGCCACACGAGGGCCCCACACCATAGGTCGGCGCGGCCAGGGCCTGGGCCGCGCCGCCCTAGTCTGGCGGCGCCTCGTGGCCCCACTTCGACTCCCCTTCGGTCTTCTGGAAGCTTCGTGGCAAAATAGGACCCTGGGCGTTGATTTCGTCCAATTCCGAGAATATTTCGTTACTAGGATTTCTGAAACCAAAAACAGCAGAAAACAACAAGCGGCTCTTTGGCATCTTGTTAATAGGTTAGTTCCAGAAAATGCACGAATATGACATAAAGTGTGCATAAAACATGTAGATATCATCAATAATGTGGCATGGAACATAAGAAATTATCGATACGTCGGAGACGTATCAGGCGTCTCTGGAAGGTTTTCCGTATCGTGGCTCTCGGTACTGGGGTTTTCGCAACGAAGGCTTTAAGTAGGCGGAAGGGTAGGTTTAGGGGCGTCACGAGGGGCCCACACAAAAGGACGGCGCGGCCCCACCCTTGGCCGCGCGGCCCTGGTGTGGCGTCGCCTTGTCGCCCCACTTCGTATCCTTTCGGTCTTCTGGAAGCTTCGTGGAAAAATAAGACCCTGGGCGTTGATTTCGTCCAATTCCGAGAATATTTCCTTTGTAGGATTTCTGAAACCAAAAACAGCATAAAACAGCAACTGGCTCTTCGGCATCTCGTCAATAGGTTAGTGCCGGAAAATGCATAAATATGACATATAATGTGTATAAAACATGTGAGTATCATCATAAAAGTAGCATGGAACATAAGAAATTATAGATACGTTTGGGACGTATCAAGAAACCTCATATGATTTAATACATAATTTTGGACAATATCACTAGACTAGAAATAGCCATAGAGCCATTATTTAATCTAGACCATGATCACACAAAGTAACCATGTGATATTTTTACATAAACATGTAGTGTAGGTGAAATGTGATTTATGAGAGTTGAAATCAACTCAAAAGCATTTTTGGTTGATTTTTAATAATTGTTTGAAATTGCAAAAGTCCCTGACTTGTTATTTTTGTCACATTAATTCTACAAATAATCTCATGATGAGACCAGTGGGGTTGGGTATATATTTTCACGAGCTTTCCAACCATATGTAATTCATCAAATTTGGTTTAGCCAATTTGATTCTATTTAATTTTTAAAAAGCATCTGAGAGCAAATTGATTTAAAACTAAATTTCAAAATTTGAATCATGGGCCAGCGCGGTAAACGTTACTGGGCCGAAACGATTCAAACGAGAGGAATCCAGCCCACCACGCGTCTCGCACGCGTGGGCTGTCTGACGAGGTGGCTCCACCTGTCAGCCTCTCTTCAAACGCGAAAGGGTACGGGCGGCTCTGGGACGCACGATTAGAAATCGATCCAACGGATCTCATTCATCGTCGTCGATGGCGAGAGGAGCTTACTGGCACGGCGCAGGTGGGGGGTCGGAGCCTCACCGGCGGCGCGGCGATCGTCGGAGAAGTGCTGCGGCGGCGTTGTGGACGACGGCGAGGCTCCGGGAACAAACGGCAGCTCCGGGGGTGGCTTCTGGCGTCTGCTCCTTCCGTGGTGGCGTCACGGGCTGCGATGGAGCAATTGGAGGGCGGCGGTGGCTAATGTCGAATGGCAAGTGGCTGAGGAGGGTCAGTGAGGAGAGGGGGGGTGCTGGTGTGGTGAGTTGAGCGAGGGGAGCTCTCTATTTATAGCGGCGGAGGGGAGCAGGGTGCTGCGGCGAGGTCGAGCATGGCGACGTGGTTACAGCGGCGCAGAGAGGTAGGCGAAGGCACGGCGATGTTCAGCGTGTCCAGGCGGTCCTCCTGGCGGCAACGGCGCGGGTGGGCGGTGCCTAACTTGGTCGGGCGCGTGAAGAGTGTTGCGTGTCCGTGGCGGAATTTTGTTTCGTCTCCGGCGACAGCGGGCGCTGGTCGGGGAGAAGTTGATGTCCAGCGTGTTCCTGGTACCGTGGCGAGTCTCAGGGCGGAAGAGGGGGTCCTGGGGAGGTCTGCAGTGTCGGGGCGACGCTTGCCCGTGGCGTGCCCGTGGGCGGCGCCCATGCCAGCATCGGCATGCCCTGGACATCGTTGTCGCGTCTGGTCTGGTCGACGTGCTGCGTTTCTGTTGACTGCCAAAACCCATCGGCGGGCAGCGGCCTTGTCAACACCGTAGAGCCGGGAAGAGCCTAGAGCTGCGGCTGGCTGAGA
>NC_061508.1:293878504-293941804 GCF_022539505.1 Lolium rigidum
ATCATCTCGCTTGCCGACGGCGCCCTTCATCTTCACACTCAAGGTTCGCATAAGAAGAGATATCATCTTCTTTCTTCTCCGTCGGCACATATGGAAAATCGCCTTTTATGATGCCGAACATATGGTCTTCAACGTCCGGATCATAGTTGTCCGTAATCGGGTCAGCTCTATCGTCCGCCATATGTCGATCCTGAAAACATGTAGTCAAAATAAATTAATTGTGTATATGCCAGCATTATCATATCTCTTCTACATATAAAGAGAGAGGGCGACGAGGGAGGCGAGAGGGGGGACGCAGTGATCGCGTGACCGAGAGAACGGTGGTGGTGGCGAAAGGGGGATGCAAGTGACCGCGTGACCGAGAGACCGGTGGCGGTGGCGAAAGGGGGACGCAGAGACCGGTGTGGCGGTGACCGAGAGACCGGTGTTGTTCTACATTTTGGACGAAATTCACTACGTATGATGTGTGTAATTGTTGTGTATGAGATTAATTGTTGTGTATGCAAGATAACTCGTGAGTAAATTAACAATGTTAACAATGTAAAATCAATAAGTTTACAACATTAATTTGTTCTACATTTTGGAAAAAATACTACATATGATGTTGTTGTGTATGCAAGAGAACTACTGTAAGTAAAAATAACAACGTTAACAATGTAAAATTTATAAGTTTACAATATTAGTTTTTTTGTATTAATTAATTAGCAACAAAAACAATTTTGTTAAGTTAAGTTAAATTTTTAGTTAAGTTAAAAAAACAAAATTAACAAAATTTAACAAAGTTTACGATTGTTAAATTTGTTAAATTTTAAAATTGTTAAATTTGTTAAATTTTGTTAACTTTGTTAAACTTTACGATTGTTAACAATTGTTAAGTTAAGTTAAATTTTTAGTTAAGTTAAAAAAACAAAAAACAAAAGAGAGAAGGTGGGGCGCCGCCGCTCTCTCTCTCTCTCCCCGCGCCCTCGATCTCTCTCTCCCCGGCCGGGCGCAGCGGGCGGCGGCGGCGGGCAAGCGGCGGGCAGCAGCGGCCGGCGGCGGCGCGAGCGGGGGGCGGCGCGCGCGCGAAGACCGGCGGCGCGCGCGGCGGTTGCGGAGATCGATCGGCGCGACGGGCCGGGGACGCGCGAGGATCGACGAGGGCGACGCACGGCGGCGCGAAGCGCGGCGACGGCGGCGTTCGGGCGGCGGCTCGGCGCGGCGACGGCGGCGTGACGACGGCGGCGACGGCGGCGAGGCGACGGCAGGGCTTCGGCAGCGGAGAAGGAGGCGACGGCAGGGCTTCGGCGAGGAGTCTGTCGCGCGGAGAAGAAGATGGCGCGGCGGCGGTTCGGCGCTGACATTTATAGTCCCCCCCCTTTAGTCGCGGTTGGGGAGGCGACCCGCGACTCAGGGGGTACTTTAGTCGCGGTTGGCCTCGCCAACCGCGACTAAAGGTATTTCGGCGGGTTTTCCCCGTTCCGCGCGCTAGAACTTTAGTCGCGGTTGGCGAGGCCAATCGCGACTAAAGGTATTTTTTCAAATTGCTTTTCTTTTTCAAAATCATAAAATACAAATAATATATCAAAAAAATCAGAAAAATAAAACTAATTCAATTCAAAATTTTAAAAATACAAATTATATATCAAAAAAATCAGAAAAATAAAACTAATTCATTTCAATATGTTAAAAATACAAATTATATATCAAAAAGTTAAGAAAAATAAAACTAATTCAATTCAATATGTTAAAAATACAAATAATATATCAAAAAAATCAGAAAAATAAAACTAATTCAATTCAAAATTTTAAAAATACAAATTATATATCAAAAAAATCAGAAAAATAAAACTAATTCATTTCAATATGTTAAAAATACAAATTATATATCAAAAAATTAAGAAAAATAAAACTAATTCAATTCAATATGTTAAAAATACAAATTATATATCAAAAAATTCATAAAAATAAAACTAATTCAATTCAAAATGTTAAAAATACATATAATATATCAAAAAATTCATAAAAATAAAACTAATTCAATTCAAAATCTTAAAAATACAAATAATATATCAAAAAATTCATAAAAATAAAACTAATTCAATTCAAAAATCTTAAAAATACAAATAATATAACAAAAAATTCATAAAAATAAAACTAATTCAATTCAAAAATTTAAAAATACAAATTATCAAAAATTCATAAAAATAAAACTAATTCAATTCAAAAGTTCGTTGGCCCCTCTTCCCGCCTCTTTCCGCCGACCCCCTCTTCCCTCCTCGTCTTCCCGCCATTTCTTCCCTGTCTTCCCGCCTCTTTCTTCCCGCCAATTGTTTCCCGCCACTTTCTTCCGGCCTCTTTCTTCCCGCCAATTTTTTCCCGCCAATTTCTTCCCGCCACTTTCTCCCCGCCTCTTTCTTCCCGCCTCCCCGTCTTCCCGCTCCCATTTTTCCCGCCATTCGTCACTACATATAGGTAGCCCGGCTTGGCCAGCATCACATCTCTACAATCTCTCATCACTCTCTCATGGCTTCCACCGCACCCACTCTAACCTACCAGCAGGTGGAGGAGCTTTGCGCCCTGAACCACCCTTGCCCTCCGGCTACCGCGGTCCCCGCCGGGCCGGAGCCTGAGCGCCGAGCGGCGTGCCGGTCCCTCCCGTCCCTCGTGGTACCGCACGCCGGCGGCCATCACGAACCACTACTACCTCGACCTCACGCCGGAGCAGCGGATGAATCCCCGCCGGCATCCCGATAACCAGCATACTTGGGACGCCTTCTTCATCAATCGGCGTGAGAGGGCGCCGCTGTGTGAGGAGGACTCGGCTCGCCTCCCGGAAACTTCCACGAGGCCGGCCGTCGGCTATGGTGGTACGGCCGGACTCGCGCAGCGTCATGGACTACATCACGGCCGGCGATATCCCCCGCCCGCGCTACCCTCGCCCGAGCCACGAGCGCCGCCCGACGACTTAGCCGACGACAAGCAGCGACGACGACGCACGCAACTTAGAAGGCGACTGACTACTGCACAACGGCGGCGGCTATGAAGACTACGAGTATGCATATTATACGCCTAGGCAGGAGTATGACTAAATCACTCCAAATTTCATGTATGCGTGGAGTATGACTTAGTCACTCCAAATTTCCTATATGCAGGAGTATGACTTAGTCACTCCAAATTTCATGTATGCATGGAGTATGACTTAGTCACTCCAAATTTCATGTATCATCGCTGCTATCTCGAGTCAATTGAATCATTCGAAAATGGACACCAAACACATCACTGGTAATATAATTCACATGATTCATTCAACAAAGTTTGGTACAATAAATTATTACACATCATTTCTTCCTTGTGTCCCTCGCTTGCTTACGATTGTGCCGTATCCATGGAGCATCCTCATCATTTAACTTAATGCTTGGGTCGGTGTTCACTTTGAAGGGCGGAATTTCAGCAAACATATTATAATCTTCCGACATGTCCGTCTTGTCCTCCACTCCCACGATGTTTCTTTTCCCCGAAAGAACAATGTGGCGCTTTGGATCATCGCATGATGTACCGATCGTTTTCTTATCTTTCCGTTTCCTCGGTTTGCTACTCATGTCCTTCACATAGAAAACCCGAGCGACATCTTTCGCTAGGGACGAATGGTTCGTCAAGGTAACCAAGATTGTTGAAATCCACCATTGTCATTCCGTATTGCTGGTCCACCTTTACCCCACCTCCTCGTTAGCTTGAACCATTTGCACCGAACAAAGGGACCCTAAAGGAGGGTCCATAGTCAAGTTCCCATATCTCCTCTATGTAACCATAATATGTGACCTTTTGCCCATTCTCAATTGTCGCATCAAAGCTTTACACCACTGTTTTGGTTGGTGCTCTTTTTATCTTGGGCGATCGTGTAAAATGTATTCCCATTTATCTCGCACTCTTGGAAAGTCGTTATAGTCGAAGATGGTGTCTTGGCCAACATGTACAACCTGATCTACAACCTTATTGTCACTCATTAAATGTTTTCTCAACCAACCGCCGAAAGTCTCCATGTGGGCCTTCCTAATCCAGGATTCGTGCTTCCTGTGGTTGTCCGAGCGTAAAATATTCTTGTGTTTCTCAAAGTACGGAGCCACCAAGCTGGAATTGGTCGAACCGTGTGGTGTGCTTCGCCGAGAATGGCCGTCCATACATATCATTGATTTCCTTCCGATCGTGCCTTTTCCACTTAGTCTCCTCGAGCCGCGATTGAGGAAGACCAATCGACTTAAGGTCAGGAACAAAGTCAACACAAAACTCAATTACCTCCTCATTTCCATAGCCCTTGGCGATGCTTCCTTCATGCCTAGCACGGTTACGAACATATTTCTTTAATATTCCCATGAACCTCTCGAAGGGGAACATATTGTGTAGAAATACAGGACCGAGAATGGAAATCTCATCGACTAGGTGAACCAGAGGTGCGTCTATAATATTGAAGAAGGATGGCGGGAACACCAACTCGAAACCGACAAGACATTGGATCACATCGTTCCGTAACCGTGGTAGAACTTCCGGATTGATTACCTTCTCGAGAGATTGCATTGAGGAATGCACATAGCTTCACAATGGGCAGTCGAACATTTTTCTGCACAGGAGCCCCCTCAAAGCAACCGAAGCAATTGCGTCATAATCACATGGCGCCGTGAGACTTCGTGTTTTGGAACTTTTTCTCCGCCATGTTTATTATTCCCTTTATATTGGACGAGAATCCTCGACGGGACCTTCATATCGCTTCGTGCATTCAAAAAAGATGACCTTCTCTTCTTTGGTCGAGCGTAGCCGGCACGACCTTGAAACCGTTCCTGATGCCGGCCATCGTGGTCTTTCAAACTTTGCCGGTCCTCGCCGTGCTTCCTTTGTATCATTTGACTTCCCATACACGCCCAAGAAGCTTAGGATGTTCACGCAAATATTCTTCGTAACGTGCATCACGTCGATTGCGTAGCGGACTTCTAGGGACTTTCCAATATTCTAGCTCCCGTAATATAGATTTCTTCTTCCACATGGCTACGTGCTCCGTCAGCCTTCCTTCGAACCGATTGTCCGCCAGGACCCTTTCCAAAGATGACTTTCAAACCCTTGACCATATCAAATACCTCAGCACCAAGCAGTGTTCCGCAGTCTTCGGCCGGTGATCTCGCCTTGCCGTTGAAATGCTTGCCTTTCTTTCTTACCGATGACCTTTCTAAGAAATCGACGATGCCCAAGGTACACGTTCTTCTTACAATTTGGCAAATGTACACTTTCGCCTCATGTAAGCAGTAGCGTGCATGCATTGTATCCCTTATTTGACGGTCCCGAAAGGTTACTAAGAGCAAGCCAATCGTTGATGGTTACGAAAAGCAACGCCGTAGGTCAAATTCCTCTTCTTTGTGCTCATCCCACACACGGACACTGTGTCTGCCCCACGAACTCGTAAAAGTTCATCAACTAATGGCCTTAGGTACACATCGATGTCGTTGCCGGGTTGCTTCGACCTTGGATGAGCACTGGCATCATAATGAACTTCCGCTTCATGCACAACCAAGGAGGAAGGTTGTAGATGCATAGAGTCACGGGCTGTGTACTATGGCCGGAGCTCGCTCACAAAAGGATTCATACCATCCGTACTTAGACCAAATCTTATGTTCCTTGCGTCAGCTGCAAAATCTTTGAACTCTCCGTCGATCTTTCTCCATTGCGTTCCATCTCGCGGGTGTCTCAACTCCCCGTCCGACTTACGGTCCTCTTTGTGCCATCGCAACAACTTGGCATGCTCTTTGTTCCCGAACAGACACGCTTCAACCGTGGTATTATAGGAGCATACCACATCACCTTGGCGGGAACCCTCTTCCCGGGTTTCTGGCCCTCAACATCGTCACTCGTGGTCATCGCCCGATCTTATAACGCAATGCAGTGCATACCGGGTATTCATTCAAATTCTCGTATTCACCGCAGTAGAGGATGCACAAGTTGATGCATGGCATGTATCTTCGTAACCTCTAAACCTAGAGGGCGGACAACCTTCTTTGCTTCGTACGTAGTGGCGGCAACTCGTTATTCTTTGGAAACATATTCTTCAACATTTTCAAGCAAGTTTTCAAATGCCGAGTCACCTAGCACCTGCCTCGTGCCTTCCATCTCAAAGAAACTAAGTAGTAGCCCAATTTTTCGTGACCATCATCGCATCCGGTACAGCGCTTTCCCGTGATCCTCTAACATGCGATCCAAATTCTCCCTCTCTTTTCAGCTTCGAAGAACGTCTCCGTGCATCAGCAATGGTCCGACCAAGATCATCAACGGATCATCACGTGCCTCTTCTTCACCTTCCCCTTCACCTTCAAAGATCCTTCATGAAAGTATCACCGAAATGAGCAAGATAGCTTTCATCATTGAAATCATCCCCTTCTTCATCTTCTTCCATTATAACCCTCTTTCTCCATGCTTGGTCCAACAATTATAGCTTGGCATGAAACCGTGCCGAAGCTGTGCATGTGAACATCGCTTGAGGAAGAGTAACCATTCCGATTCTTACATTTAACACATGGACAGATAACAAAACCCCCTCGCTTTGTTCGCATTGGCCACTACGAGGAAATCTTTCAAACCCGCACCGAACTCGCCGGAGAGTCGGTTACCGTACATCCATTGTCGATTCATCCGCATTATTATAATATAAAATATATAATTAACCATCATGCATTTGTTAAACTAACTAGCTACAAACAATATAAATTAAACAATGAACTACACACACATGCACATTTTATCAACAGTACATCAAAGGTTCAAGTTGCTAACCGCGATCGAGGAGGAAAATAAATGAGAAAGCTCAAGTGTGGCTCCAACACTTCATATCATGTTTGTTTCATGCTCTTGGGGCATTTCATCAAACACCTTATGTGCATAAGAGGAACCAAAAGCAAAACCTAACACCCACTTGTGAAGCTTGTGAAGAGAATGGCACCAAATGGCTAAGTGTTGGTTGCTGGATGGGTATATATAGGGGAGGGCTTAGCCGCGTTAGCCCGGCCAACCGCGACTAAAAGCCTTCGGCAGAGCCAACCGCGACTAAAGCCCCCCACGTGCACCAGCCCGGCCACCGTGCGCCCCGGGGCCATGCTTTGGTCGCGGTTCGCCAGACGAACCGCGACTAAAGACCCCATTAGTCGCGGTTCCTTTACCTTCGCGACTTATGGGGCTTCCCGGAAGCCTGTTTTTCCACCAGTGAAGGTGAAGCTGGATGGCATGGTGGGCAAGGATAGAGGGGAAGGAAGGGAGAGATAGCATGTGCATGGTGAGCATGGCCGGCATGGCATGGCATTGCCATGTCTAGCCCTTTCTAGGGCTGGGCAGCAGGGGCATTTGGTGTTAGAGGGGACCAGGGGACAGGGTTGAGCAAGTGGAACCAAAATTTGGCCAAACACTATTTGAAATAGTGAAGTTTGGATTTGGTTTGATTTTGCTCACAAGGTGTTTGACAATATGGCCGCATGAAATAAATTTTGAAAATTTTGAATGATCTTTGGTGGACTTGATTCAAATAATCAAGGACACACAATGGTGGTGGCGGTGTTCAAAATTAAATTGATTTGTGAAATTTCAAATTTAACACTAACTAGAATCTGTTAAAAAGTTCCAACTTTGCTTGAGCATAACTTTTGATATAGCAAGAATTTGCAGGGGTGTGCTTTACCAAAGTTGTTCACCTTGATGTGGTCTTGGATGAGGTGCAAAGAGTTGGATTTGTTTGGTTTGAAAATCTCCTAATACAGAGGCTCAAAGTAGGCATCAGGCTAAAATTGGCAGTTTTGATCATTAGTGCATGTGAGCACAATTTGATTTCAAATTTGAGTTGATTTGAGTTTCTTTGATTCCAAAAGAGCTAATAACTGTTTAGTCACATTCTCCAACCATTGGTGCAAGCCAAAATGGTCTAGGTTGAAGATTTGCAAAAATGGCATAAACCATATGTGAGGGTTTTGTGATTTTTCTATTTTATTTCTTTTCTTCCTTTTTGATTTTCTTTGTGATCTTCAAAGGATCAAGTTAGGGTTTTAGGTTGTAGCACAAGCACACAAACACTCATCATGGCAATCACACAAAGAATTGAGTATGAGCACTATGTATAGCCCATGTATTAATAAAAGTTTTGTTGGTTCTAAAATTTGAGTAATTGAAATTCTTCTCCTTCATTGATTTGAAATTTGGGATGTTACAGACGGGGAGTGATAGGAAAGTACCATACCACTTTTCGAGGTACCTTCTTGTTCCCAACCTTGTACCGTCCGTGGCCGCACACCGGACATGTGGTTCTGTCCTTGTACTCGCCCCGATAAATCACGCAATCATTGATGCAGGCGTGGTATTTTTCTTGCGGTAGGTCAAGAGCGCACACGACTTTCTTGGCCTTCTCGGTACTACTTGGCAATGTGTTCCCCTCCGGGAGACGATCGTGCCAGAATTTCAAGTTCTTGCTGAAGCTGGAGTCGGTCCACTTGTTCTGCGTCTTCATCTGCAGATAATCAAGCGTTACATGCAAGCGCGTATCCTGCGGACGGCACCCAGGAAAGACCGGAGTCATCCCGTCTTTCTCCAGTTGCGACAGCTTGGTTCTCTCTCTGGTTGCAGCTCTGTCGTTGCTTGTCTCCTGGAGGAGCAGATCTTGAACATGAGAGCCCCGCAAGGCCGAAATTAGCGGGGTCGCGCCGGAATCTTCTTCATCATCATGATGATCTTCTCCACCGGTGATGAAGATACGCCCTAGGGGGCCCATCACCCAGCTCACTCGCCAATTGAGAAGAGCGCAGGACAGCCCCAGTCGGCGGGCGACTGGGCCAAGCGCCCTAGCGACTGAAGCCAGGAGCGACTCGATCTGCACAAGGCCCATGAAGGAAGCGTAGTGGCCCAAGAGGCCTTATACCTGTAAACCCTAGGTAGCTCCATATATAAAGCCACCAGGGGAACCCCCACATATCAGCTCTCAGATTAGATACAATCTCCCCCTCCGCCTCCGACTGCTACTACAAAGCAAGTCGCCTAATGCTGGCGACAGTATGATCATAGTGATTTATAGCAGGACGTAGCGATCGTCCACCGAGGGGACGTGAACCTGGGTACATCGTGTGCCACACTCGTTTCCGGAATCTCCTACGCCGTCTTGCTCCACACCTCTCATGTGCTACCCCGTAGCATCTGCTGTGGTCAAAACCTCGACAGTGGCGCCCACCGTGGGGCAAACGGAGCTTGAAGTGGTGATCCGGGCGGGATCCCTCGTCATCAACAACCATCACGATCTCATCTGGGAATCATCCACTTCAACCTCACGCGCAGCGGTATGGAATTTGTCGTCAATGTTATCAGATCTAATCTAGCAATGCAGCCCCCAGTCGCTACAGTCGCCGCGGACGTACGGCCGTCATGTGCAGTTCATAGCACGGCAGCGAGTCCGCTCGACCTGCATGCGACTTCGCATCGTGAGGAAAAAAGCTACAGGTTCCGTGCCTCTGCATGATCTTGTTCCCAAGGCTATCATGCACGCACCACTGATCGGTTTATATTTATCTTATCATCTCTCCTTATTTACGTAGTTAATCGACTACTTCATTGAATGATTTACTTGAATTGATTCTAATCTCCAAACACATGTATCTTTATTTTCTATGCATGTCTAATGGCCCTGGCATTGGTGGCCTGCCGCGGACTCGCTCGGCGCTGACTCGTCATGTTCGGGAAGTCGCCACGCTCCGTACATCGTCAATTGCTAGTCTGTCTTCTCGCCACTCGCGACGCTTGAGGACTCTCCAGTCGTCAGTCTCCGCGGCCTCACCTAAACGCGGCCTCGCCTACCGCGGGCTCGGTAGACACCATCTTCATCCCGATCGTGGCGAACACTGCTGGCTGCGTGTACGCCGCCAAAGACTCCGACCGACGCGTGAACTCGCCCAGCGTGGACCCGTCATCGCGCACTCGCCTGCCGCCTACTCGCCAGGCTCAGGGCCTCGTTCGCCGTGGATTCGTCACCACCGGTTCGCCACGCTCGGGAGATCGCCCGCCGCGGACTCGTCATTATCGGCTCGCCGCGCTTGGCGGCTCACCCGCCACGTCGACTCTACCAGCATTTAACAGCTAAGTTTATTTATATTCGTACATGTTATATAAGTCCAAAATATACTCGCCTCTTGGTTCAATATACAAAGCCGATCACGCAGTCGCCTACAACCCTCTAAGGAACTACAAAACCATAATTGAGATCGGTTTCGGTTTTGTCTCCTGCTTATTCGCGTCCGGTCGAAGTAGTGAGACTGGGTACCAAAAGGCCAACCTTGTCTCTGGGTTCAACGGCTGGCATCGCGTCCCTGTTACCCGGCAAGCGTTTGATGCTGGAGGTCTACCTACTCATGAAAATACACGCATAAATCTTTCATGCTGCTAACTGATCCATTTAACAATGCACGTTTTATCTACAAGTCGCATGTCTTTACAAGTGTTTATTATATTTCATAAATACACCTTATTGCAGTTGTACTTGTTTCTCCTTCTCAGCAAAACGGTCTGGTGTCTTCCTCGCCACCCGCCACGCTCGGGAACTCGGCGCGCTACAGACAGCGCTACTCGCCGATCGCCCGTCGCCGCTCACCGCGCTCAGGGGACTCGGCGCGCTACAGACGGCGCTCCTCGACGGTCGCCCCACCTCGCCATTCGCCACGCTCGGGGACTCGGCGCGCTACAGACAGCGTTCCTCGCCGGTCGCCCGACCTCGCCTTTCACCACGCTCGGGGACTCGGCGCGCTATAGACCGCGCTCCTCGCCGGTCGCCCAACCTCGCCATTCGCCACGCTCGGGGACTCGGCGCGCTACAGACATCGCCACTCACCGGTCGCCCGAGCTCGCCAGTCACCACGCTCGGGGACTCGGCGCGCTCCATACAGCGCCTCTCGCCGGTCGCACGAGCTCGCCAGTCGCCACGCTCGGGGACTCGGCGCGCTCCAGACAGCGCCGGTCGCCGGTCGCCCGAGCTCGCCATTCGCCACGCTCGGGGACTCGGCGCGCTCCAGACATCGCCTCTCGCCGGTCGCCTGAGCTCGCCACTCGCCGACTGGCTCACGCCGACTGGGTCTCACCGACTGGCTCACGCTAACTGGTTCACGCCGGTTTGCCTACGCCACAGTCCATCGCCAAGACTCTCCGCGCCCTGCCTCAAGCCCGCGCCGAATCCACGATGCGCTCGGGGACTACTGATGGGGATACTCCCTAGGGGGCCCATCACCCAGCTCACTCGCCAGTTAAGAAGAGCGCAGGACAGCCCCAGTCGGCGGGTGACTGGGCCAAGCGCCCTAGCGACTGAAGCCAGGAGCGACTCGATCTGCACAAGGCCCATGAAGGAAGCGTAGTGGCCCAAGAGGCCTTATACCTGTAAACCCTAGGTGGATCCATATATAAAGCCACCAGGGGAACCCCCCAATATCAGCTCTCAGATTAGATACAATCTCCCCTCCGCCTCCGACGGCTACCACAAAGAAAATCGCCTAATGCTGGCGACAGTATGATCATAGTGATTTATAGCAGGACGTAGCGATCCTCCACCGAGGGGACGTGAACCTAGGTACATCGTGTGCCACACTCGTTTCCGGAATCTCCTACGCCGCCTTGCTCTACACCTCTCATGTGCTACCCCGTAGCATCTGCCGTGGTCAAAACCTCGACAGCCGGCATCTTCTTCTTCATGATGACCTTCTCCGCCGATTTCTTCTTCATGATGATAGTCTTCGTCGTCTCGCTCAGCATGGTCTTCATGCGCACCATTTGATGGGGCCGGCCGCGCCAGGTTGTCTTGCATGAAACCGCGCCTCAGCAGGTGCTCCTCCAGTTGTCCGGAATCAGGGTTGATCCAGCGCTCGAGTTTGCATGATCGACACGGACATCTTATCTGGCGCCGATTGTTCCGAATCATGTCCTCCTTCGCGTCTATCTTGTATCTAGAGATTCGAGCGGAACTCATCGAGAGGACCATGCTTGCCTGCCAATGGTACACATCGAACATGAAATTAGAACCGCAACACATGCACACACATGCATGGGTTGTACCTCTCCTCAAGGTATACATGGAGCGGAAAAATTCGGCATGACCTCTCCTCAAGGTAGGACATATGGGTAGTGCAAAAATTTGCCAAAAAGGAAATGAATCAATATTTCGGCAAACATTCATGCCCCACACCGGCACACACAAGCGCTTCACCTGCAACAAGCATCCATACACACGACGGCCACACAAGATCTACAAGCATATGCATGTCTCCTCCAAGCATATGTATGTCACCTTGTAGATTCGATACCGAGACGAGACCGCGTTCGATGAGTTGGAGAGGAGGAGAGAGTATGGAGATCCTTCTCCTCAACACCAATTATGTGCATTGATGTCTACGCACGCTTCTATTCCTATAGACAGTGTTGGGCCTCCAAGAGCAGAGGTTTGTAGAACAGCAGCAAGTTTCCCTTAAGTGAATCACCCAAGGTTTATCGAACTCAGGGAGGTAGAGGCCAAATATATCCCTATCAAGCAACCCTGCAATTAAGATACAAGAAGTCTCTTGTGTCCCCAACACACCTAATACACTTGTCAGATGTATATGTGCACTAGTTCGGCGAAGAGATAGTGAAATACAAGTAATATGGATGATTATAAGTACTAATTGCAATCTGAAATAAAAATGGCAGCAAGCGAACATGTAGCAGAACTTGTTGGAAACGGTGTTTCAATGCTTAGAAACAAGGCCTAGGGATCATACTTTCACTAGTGGACACTCTCAACAATGATCACATAACTGAATAAATAAATGCTACTCTTAAACACTCTCTTGTTGGATAACAAACACCATTCATTGTGTAGGGCTATAAAAGCACACCTCAAGCCGGAGTAAACAAGCTCCACAACTTCATAAAGGAATCACACACGATGCGCACACTGTCACCATCACACCGTGGAGAGTGAATCCGGAGTTCATATTAAAGTAACCTCTAGAGTGCATAATAGACCGTTGCAATTTAGACCGAGTACTAACATAGCATACACACTCGTCAACAATAGCTATGAAAGGGGGAATAGATCACATCAATACTATCATAGTAATAGTTAACTTCATAATCTACAAGATATTACAATCATAACCTACGCCAAGTACTACATGATGCACACACTGTCAACATTACATCATGGAGGAGGAATAGAATACTTCAATAACATCACTAGAGTAGCACATAGATTAATAGTGATACAAAGCTCCTGATCACATAAAGATCACACCATGGAAGAGAGAGATGAACCACATAGCTACCGGTAGAGCCCTCAGCCTCGGGGGAGAACTACTCCCTCCTCATCATGGGAGACAGCAATGGCGATGAAGATGGCGGTGGTGTCGATGGAGATGACTTCCGGGGGCACTTCCCCGTCCCGGCGGCGTGCCGGAACAGAGACTTTTGTCCCCCGAAACTTGTCTTCGCGATGGAGGCGGCTACGGAACTCTTCGTGGAATATCGTCGATTGTTTTAGGGTTTTCGCGATGGAAGGAATATATAGGCGAAGGGGCGATATCGGTGGAGTCCCGAGGGGCCCACACCACATGGCGCCGCGGCCAGGGGTGGGGCCACGCCCCCCTAGGGTGTGGCCGCCTCGTAGCTCCTCTTCTTCTCCTCTTCGGTGTTCTGGAAGCCTCCGTGGAAAATAAGACTGTGGGCTTTTGTTTCGTCCAATTCCGAGAATATTTCCTGTGTAGGATTTCTGAAACCAAAAACAGCAGAAAACAGGAACTGGCGCTTCGGCATCTTGTTAATAGGTTAGTACCTGATAGCGTGTATTTCACACGTTCGTTGGGCAACCCCAAGAGGAAGGTATGATGCGCACAGCAGCAAGTTTTCCCTCAGAAAGAAACCAAGGTTTATCGAACCAGGAGGAGCCAAGAAGCACGTTGAAGGTTGATGGCGGCGGGATATAGTGCGGCGCAACACCGGAGATTCCGGCGCCAACGTGGAACCTGCACAACACAACCAAAGTACTTTGCCCCAACGAAACAGTGAGGTTGTCAATCTCACCGGCTTGCTCGTAACAAAGGATTAACCGTATTGTGTGGAAGATGATTGTTTGCAGAGAAAACAGTAAAACAAGTATTGCGACGAGATTTGTATTTCAGTATTAAAGAATGGACCGGGGTCCACAGCTCACTAGAGGTGTCTCTCCCATAAGATAAAAGCATGTTGGGTGAACAAATTACAGTCGGGCAATTGACAAATAGAGAGAGCATAACAATGCACATACATGACATGATAAGTATAGTGAGATTTAATTGGGCATTACGACAAAGTACATAGACCGCCATCCAACTGCATCTATGCCTAAAAAGTCCACCTTCGAGGTTATCATCCGAACCCCTCCAGTATTAAGTTGCTAAACAACGGACAATTGCATTAAGTATGGTGCGTAATGTAATCAACAACTACATCCTCGGACATAGCGCCAATGTTTTATCCCTAGTGGCAACAGCACAACACAACCTTAGAACTTTCTGTCACTGTCCCACGTGTCAATGCAGGCATGAACCCACTATCGAGCATAAGTACTCCCTCTTGGAGTTAAAAGTAAAAACTTGGCCAGAGCCTCTACTAGAAACGGAGAGCATGCAAGATCATAAACAACACATGTATAATAACTTGATAATTAACATGAAATAGTATTCTCTATCCATCGGATCCCGACAAACACAACATAGAGTATTACAGATAGATGATCTTGATCATGTTAGGCAGCTCACAAGATCCGACAATGATAGCACAATGGGGAGAAGACAACCATCTAGCTACTGCTATGGACCCATAGTCCAGGGGTAGACTACTCACTCATCACTCCGGAGGCGACCATGGCGGTGTAGAGTCCTCCGGGAGATGATTCCCCTCTCCGGCGGGGTGCCGGAGGCGATCTCCTGGATCCCCCGAGATGGGATCGGCGGCGACGGCGTCTCTGGAAGGTTTTCCGTATCGTGGCTCTCGGTACTGGGGGTTTCGTCACGGAGGCTTTAAGTAGGCGGAAGGGCAAGTCGAGAGACGGCACGGGGGGCCCACACCATAGGCCGGCGCGGCCAGGGGTGGGGCCGCGCCGCCCTAGGGTTTGGCCACCCCGTGGCCCCTCTTTGTCTCGTCTTCGGACTTCTGGAAGCTTCGTGGAAAAATAGGCCCCTGGGCTTTGATTTCGTCCAATTCCGAGAATATTTCCTTACTAGGATTTCTGAAACCAAAAACAGCAGAAAACAGAAGCGGCTCTTCGGCATCTTGTTAATAGGTTAGTTCCGAGAAAATGCACGAATATGACATAAAGTGTGCATAAAACATGTAGGTATCATCAATAATATGGCATAGAACATAAGAAATTATCGATACGTCGGAGACGTATCAAGCATCCCCAAGCTTAGTTCCGCTTCGTCCCGAGCGGGTAAAACGATAACAAAGATAATTTCGAAGTGATATGCCATCATAACCTTGATCATACTATTTGTAAACATATGTAGTGGATGCAGCGATCATAACAATGGTGATGACATGAGTAAACAAGTGAATCATAAAGCAAAGACTTTTCATGAATAGTACTTCAAGACAAGCATTAATAAGTCTTGCATAAGAGTTAACTCATAAAGCAATAAATCAAAGTAAAGGTATTGAAACAACACAAAGGAAGATTAAGTTTCAGCGGTTGCTTTCAACTTGTAACATGTATATCTCATGGATAATTGTCAACATAGAGTAATATAACAAGTACAATATGCAAGTATGTAAGAATCAATGCACGGTTCACACAAGTGTTTGCTTCTTGAGGTGGAGAGAAATAGGTGAACTGACTCAACATAAAAGTAAAGAGAATGGTCCTTCAAAGAGGAAAGCATCGATTGCTATATTTGTGCTAGAGCTTTTATTTTGAAAACATGAAACAATTTTGTCAACGGTAGTAATAAAGCATATGAGTTATGAAAGTTATATCTTACAAGTTGCAAGTCTCATGCATAGTATGCTAATAGTGCCCGCACCTTGTCCTAATTAACTTGGACTACCGGATCTTTGCAATGCACATGTTTTGACCAAGTGTCACAATGGGGTACCTCCATGCCGCTTTGTACAAAGGTCTAAGGAGAAAGCTCGCATTTTGGATTTCTCGCTTTTGATTATTCTCAACTTAGACATCCATACCGGGACAACATGGACAACAGATAATGGACTCCTCTTTTATGCATAAGCATGTGGCAACAATTATTATTCTCATATGAGATTGAGGATATGTGTCCAAGCTGAAACTTCCACCATGAATCATGGCTTTAGTTAGCGGCCCAAAGTTCTTCTCTAACAATATGCATGCTCCAACCATGAAGGTGGTAGATCTCTCTTGCTTCAGACAAGACGGACATGCATAGCAACTCACATGATATCCAACAAAGAATAGTTGATGGCATCCCCAGAAACATGGTTACCGCTCAAAAAGCAACTTAATAAGAGATAAAGTGCATAAGTACATATTCAATACTACAATAGTTTTTAAGCTATTTGTCCCATGAGCTATATATTGCAAAGGTGAATGATGGAATTTTTAAAGGTAGCACTCAAGCAATTTACTTTGGAATGGCGGATAAATACCATGTAGTAGGTAGGTATGGTGGACACAAATGGCATGGTGGTTGGCTCAAGGATTTTGGATGCATGAGAAGTATTCCCTCTCGATACAAGGTTTAGGCTAGCAAGGTTATTTGAAACAAACACAAGGATGAACGGTACAGCAAAACTCACATAAAAGACATATGGTAAACATTATAAGACTCCATACCGTCTTCCTTGTTGTTCAAAACTCAATACTAGATGTTATCTAGACTCTAGAGAAACCAAATATGCAAACCAAATTAGCAAGCTCTAAGTATTTCTTCATTAATGGGTGCAAAGTATATGATGCAAGAGCTTAAACATGAGCACAACAATTGCCAAGTATCAAATTATCCAAGACATTATAGAGTTACTACATGTAGCATTTTCCAATTCCAACCATATAACAATTTAACGAAGAAGAAACTTCGCCATGAATACTATGAGTAGAACCTAAGGACATATTTGTCCATATGCAACAGCGGATCGTGTCTCTCTCCCATAAAGTGAATGATAGGATCCATTTTATTCAAACAAAACAAAAACAAAAACAAACCGACGCTCCAAGCAAAGTACATAAGATGTGGCCGAATAAAAATATAGTTTCGGGGAGGAACTCGATAATGTTGTCGATGAAGAAGGGGATGCCTTGGGCATCCCCAAGCTTAGACGCTTGAGTCTTCTTAATATATGCAGGGGTGAACCACCGGGGCATCCCCAAGCTTAGAGCTTTCACTCTCCTTGATCGTATTGCATCATACTCCTCTCTTGATCCTTGAAAACTTCCTCCACACCAAACTCGAAACAACTCATTAGAGGGTTAGTGCATAATAAAAATTCACATGTTCAGAGGTGACACAATCATTCTTAACACTTCTGGACATTGTATAAAGCTACTGGACATTAATGGATCAAAGAAATTCATCCAACATAGCAAAAGAGGCAATGCGAAATAAAAGACAGAATCTGTCAAAACAGAACAGTCCGTAAAGATGGATTTTATTAGGCCACCAGACTTGCTCAAACGAAAATGCTCAAATTGAATGAAAGTTGCGTACATATCTGAGGATCACTCACGTAAATTGGCATAATTTTCTGAGTTACCTACAGAGAATTAGACCCAGATTCGTGACAGCAAAGAAATCTGTTTTGCGCAGTAATCCAAATCTAGTACTTACTTTTCTATCAAAGACTTTACTTGGCACAACAAAACATAAAACTAAGATAAGGAGAGGTTGCTACAGTAGTGAACAACTTCCAAGACACAAATATAAAACAAAAATACTGTAGTAAAAACATGGGTTGTCTCCCATAAGCGCTTTTCTTTAACGCCTTTCAGCTAGGCGCAGAAAGTGTGTCTCAAGTATTATCAAAGGGTGGTGCACCTACAGCGGGGTTTGGAGTTTTCTCAACCATGCATAGTATATTAGATACATAAGTTTCAGCGTCTCCCTTTTCATTAGTCTTGGGCTTGCTACTCTCATCAAACAAATTTTCAGGAACAAGCCAAGCATAGTTATGTTCTAGTGCATCATTCATAGCTAGGAGTTTACATGGTATTGGTGCTTTGATCTCCCCACCATCATTAACATTATTAGTGTACCTTATCCTATCCATATCCATTTTTTCAAGGAGACCAACAAAATTAGTATGAGAACCAAGCATATTAAATTTAGCAAAGACCTTTCTAGCCTCTCTTGCTAGACCACCAAATTCTCTAAGAAGGGTTTCTAAAACAAAATCTTTCTTTTCCCCCTCCTCCATATCACCAAGTGTAAGAAACATGTGTTGGATTATAGGATTTAGATTAACAAATTTAGTTTCCAACAAGCGAACTAAAGCAGCAGCAGCAATTTCATAAGTGGGAGCAAGTTCTACCAAGTGTCTATCTTCAAAATCTTCAACGGTACTAACATGGGTGAAAAATTCTTCTATATTGTTCCTCCCAACTATAGACCCTTGTCCTACCGGTATGTTCTTTGTGGTAAAATTAAAAGGAAACATGATGAAATAAGTAAAGTAAATGCAAGTAACTAATTTTTTTGTGTTTTTGATATAGCAAACAAGACGGTAAATAAAGTAAAGCTAGCAACTAATTTTTTTGTGTTTTGATATAATGCAGCAAACAAAGTAGTAAATAAAATAAAGCAAGACAAAAACAAAGTAAAGAGATTGAGAAGTGGAGACTCCCCTTGCAGCGTGTCTTGATCTCCCAGGCAACGGCGCCAGAAAATATGCTTGATGACGTGTATTTCACACGTTCGTTGGGCAAACCCAAGAGGAAGGTATGATGCGCACAGCAGCAAGTTTTCCTCGAAAGAAACCAAGGTTTATCGAACCGGGAGGAGCCAAGAAGCACGTTGAAGGTTGATGGCGGCGGGATATAGTGCGGCGCAACACCGGAGATTCCGGCGCCAACGTGGAACCTGCACAACACAACCAAAGTACTTTGCCCCAACGAAACGAGTGAGGTTGTCAATCTCACCGGCTTGCTCGTAACAAAGGATTAACCGTATTGTGTGGAAGATGATTGTTTGCGAGAGAAAACGATAAAACAAGTATTGCAGCAGATTTGTATTTCGAGTATTAAAGAATGGACCGGGGTCCACAGTTCACTAGAGGTGTCTCTCCCATAAGATAAAAGCATGTTGGGTGAACAAATTACGGTCGGGCAATTGACAAATAGAGAGAGCATAACAATGCACATACATGACATGATAAGTATAGTGAGATTTAATTGGGCATTACGACAAAGTACATAGACCGCCATCCAACTGCATCTATGCCTAAAAAGTCCACCTTCGAGGTTATCATCCGAACCCCCTCCGGTATTAAGTTGCTAAACAACGAGACAATTGCATTAAGTATGGTGCGTAATGTAATCAACAACTACATCCTCGGACATAGCGCCAATGTTTTATCCCTAGTGGCAACAGCACAACACAACCTTAGAACTTTCTCGTCATCGTCCCGGTGTCAATGCGGGCATGAACCCACTATCGAGCATAAGTACTCCCTCTTGGAGTTAAAAGTAAAAACTTGGCCAGAGCCTCTACTAGAAACGGAGAGCATGCAAGATCATAAACAACACATGTATAATAACTTGATAATTAACATGACATAGTATTCTCTATCCATCGGATCCCGACAAACACAACATAGAGTATTACAGATAGATGATCTTGATCATGTTAGGCAGCTCACAAGATCCGACAATGATAGCACAATGGGGAGAAGACAACCATCTAGCTACTGCTATGGACCCATAGTCCGGGGGTAGACTACTCACTCATCACTCCGGAGGCGACCATGGCGGTGTAGAGTCCTCCGGGAGATGATTCCCCTCTCCGGCAGGGTGCGGAGGCGATCTCCTGGATCCCCCGAGATGGGATCGGCGGCGACGGCGTCTCCGGAAGGTTTTCCGTATCGTGGCTCTCGCGTCTGGGGGTTTCGTCATGGAGGCTTTAAGTAGGCGGAAGGGCAAGTCGAGAGGCGGCACGGGGGCCCACACCATAGGCCGGCGCGGCCGGGGTGGGGCCGCGCCGCCCTAGGGTTTGGCCACCCCGTGGCCCCTCTTTGTCTCGTCTTCGGACTTCGGAAGCTTCGTGGAAAAATAGGCCCCCGGGCTTTGATTTCGTCCAATTCCGAGAATATTTCCTTACTAGGATTTACGAAACCAAAAACAGCAGAAACGACAAGCGGCACTTCGGCATCTTGTTAATAGGTTAGTTCCAGAAAATGCACGAATATGACATAAAGTGTGCATAAAACATGTAGGTATCATCAATAATATGGCATAGAACATAAGAATTTATCGATACGTCGGAGACGTATCAGTACCGGAAAATGCATCAAAATGATATAAAGTGTATATAAAACATGTAGGTATTGTCATAAAACTAGCATGGAACATAAGAAATTATAGATACGTTAGAGACGTATCAAGCATCCCCAAGCTTAGTTCCTACTCGCCCTCGAGTAGGTGAACGATAAAAAGGATAATTTTTGAAGTGACATGCTACCGACATAATCTTGATCAATACTATTGTAAAGCATATGAGATGAATGAAGTGATTCAAAGCAATGGTAAAGATAATGACTAAACAACTGAATCATATAGCAAAGACTTTTCATGAATAGTACTTTCAAGACAAGCATCAACAAGTCTTGCATAAGAGTTAACTCATAAAGCAATAGATTCTTAATAGAAGGTTTTGAAGCAACACAAAGTAAGATATAAGTTTCAGCAGTTGCTTTCAACTTTCAACATGTATATCTCATGGATAATTTTCAATACAAAGTAATATGATGAGTGCAAATAAGCAAGTATGTAAGAATCAATGCACACAGTTGACACAAGTGTTTGCTTCTAAGATAGAAAGAAGTAGATAAACTGACTCAACATAAAGTAAAAGAAAAGGCCTTCGCAGAGGGAAGCATGGATTACTCATGTGCTAGAGCTTTTTATTTTGAAAACATGGAAACAATTTTGTCAACGGTAGTAATAATTCATATGTGTTATTCATAAAACCTCCTATAAGTTGCAAGCCTCGTGCATCGAATACTAATAGTGCCCGCTCCTTGTCCTAATTAGCTCGGATTTCCATGGATTATCATTGCATTACATATGTTTCAACCAAGTGTCACAAAGGGGTACCTCTATGCCACCTGTACAAAGGTCCAAGGAGATAAATCGCATTTGATTTCTCGATTTTGATAGATCTCAACTTGAGGACATCCATACCGGGACAACATAGAAAACAGATAATGGACTCCTCTTTAACGCTTTAAGCATTCAACAACAAATAATATTCTCATAAGAGATTTGAGGATTAATGTCCAAGCTGGAACTTCCACCATTATACATGGCTTTGGTTGGCGGCCCAATGTTCTTCTCTAACAATATGCATACTCAAACCATTCAAATCATGGCAAATCTCCCTTACTTCAGACAAGACGAACATGCATAGCAACTCACATGATATTCAACAAAGGTGTAACAGGTTGATGGCGTCCCCAGAAACACGGTTACCGCTCAACAAGCAACTTATAAGAACTAAGATACATAAGCAACATATTCTTTACTACAATAGTTTTTTAGGCTACTTTCCCATGAGCTATGTATTGCAAAGACAAGGAATGAAATTTTAAAGGTAGCACGCAAGCAATTTACTTGGAATGGCAGAGAAATACCACATAGTAGGTAGTTATGGTGGACACAAATGGCATAAGTTTTGGCTCAAGGTTTTGGATGCACGAGAAGCATTCCCTCTCGGTACAAGGCTTTGGCTAGCAAGGTTGTTTGAAGCAAACACAAGTATGAACCGGTACAGACAAAACTTACATAAGAACATGTTGCAAGCATTATAAGATTCTACACTTGTCTTCCTTGTTGTTCAAACACTTTTACCGAGAAAATATCTAGACTTTAGAGAGACCAATCATGCAAACCAAATTTCAACAAGCTCTACGGTAGTTCTCCACTAATAGGTTCAAACTACATGATGCAAGAGCTTAAACATGATCTACTTGAGAACTCAAAACAATTGCCAAGCATCAAATTATTCAAGACAATATACCAATTACCACATGAAGCATTTTCTGTTTCCAACCAAATAGCAATAAATGCAGCAGCTTTTAACTTTTGCCATGAACATTAAAAGTAAAACTAAGAACACCAGTGTTCAATATGAAAAAGCGGAGCGTGTCTCTCTCCCACACAAGGATTGCTAGGATCCGAATTTATTCGAGAGAATGAAAATAACAAAACGAAAATAAAAGCACACGAGATGCTCGCAAGTAAAGCACATAAGATGTGACGGAATAAAAATATAGTTTCACTAGAGGTGACCTGATAAGTTGTTGATGAAGAAGGGGATGCCTTGGGCATCCCCAAGCTTAGATGCTTGAGTATTCTTGAAATATGCAGGTATGAACCACGGGGGAATCCCCAAGCTTAGACTTTTCACTCTTCTTGATCATATTATATCATCCTCCTCTCTTGATCCTTGAAAATTTCCTCCACACCAAACTCAAAACAATCTCATTAGAGGATTAGTGCATAATCAAAAATTCACATGTTCAGAGAGGACACAATCATTCCCAACACTTCTGGTCATTACCCAAGGCTACTGAAATTTAATGGAGCAAATAAATCCACTCAAACACAGTAAAAGAGGCAATGTGAAATAAAATGCAGAATCTGTTAAAACAGAACAGTCCGTAAAGACGAATTTTTTCGAGGCACTTAACATGCTCAGATGAAGAAGCTCAAATTGAATGAAAGTTGCGCACATATCTGAGGATCACTCATGAATTTTTGCAGATTTTTTGGACTATACTACAGAGATATCAACTCAAATTCGCAACAACTAAAAATCTGTTTCTGCGCAGAAATCCAAATCTAGTATCAACTTTACTATCAAAGACTTTACTTGGCACAACAATGCAATAAAATAAAGATAAGGATAGGTTGCCACAATAGTAACAACTTCCAAGAAACAACAAAACAGTAGCAAAATAAAAACATGGGTTATCTCCCAAGAAGTGCTTTCTTTATAGCCATTAAGATGAGCTCAGGAATTTTAATGATGCTCACATAAGGATGAGTGTTGAAGCAAAGAGAGCATCAAAAAGCAAGTATGAAACAAATTTAAGCCTAACCCGCTTCCTATGCATAGGAATCTTGTACACAAATAAATTCATGAAGATCAAAGTGACAAGCATTGGAAGATAAAACACGAGTAACTTCAAAATTTTCAGCATGTAGAGAGGTGTTTTAGTACCATGAAAATTTCTACAACCATATTTTCCTCTCTCATAATAATTTCCAATAGCATCATGAACAAACTCAACAATATAACTATCACATAAAGCATTCTTATTCACATGCATAAAAGTATCATTACTCTCCACATAAGCATAATCAATTTTATTAGTAATAGTGAGAGTAAAACTATCACAACCATCATTGTAATCATCATAAATTGCAGGCATGGTATAATCATAATAAACATTATCCTCCATAGTAGGTGGCACCAAAATACCACTATCATTATAATCATCAATGGGAGGCAAAGTATCATCAAAGAAAATTTTCTCCTCAAAACTTGGGGGACTAAAAATATCACAACCAGCTTCCCCAAGCTTAAATTCTTCCATAGCATTAGCAATAATAGTGTTCAAAGAGTTCATGCTAATAACATTGCTACAACTATTTTGCAAACAAAGTTCCATGGGTTTTTTAATTCTCTCTTCAAACACATCGTGTCTTAATTCAATATAAATTTCATAAAGATCTCTAGTTTTGTTGTTGTTTTCCATTAAGCCTAACTAGTGAAAAATAAAAAAAGAAATAAAAAGGTATAATTGCAGGATCTAAAGGAAATAGCTTCGAGCACTCACACACCGACAACAGTGCTAGGAAATAGCTTAGTAGTCGGAGGATGTGAATACCTTTTACCTTACCTCCCCGACAACGGCGCCGAGAAAATAGCTTGATGTCTACGCACGCTTCTATTCCTGTAGACGGTGTTGGGCCTCCAAGAGCGAGAGGTTTGTAGAACAGCAGCAAGTTTCCCTTAAGTGAATCACCCAAGGTTTATCAAACTCGGGGAGGTAGAGGTCAAAGATATCCCTCTCAAGCAACCCTGCAATTAAGATACAAGAAGTCTCTTGTGTCCCCAACACACCTAATACACTTGTCGGATGTATAGGTGCACTAGTTCGGCGAAGAGATAGTGAAATACAAGTAATATGGATGATTATAAGTAGTAATTGCAATCTGAAATAAAAATGGCAGCAAGCGAACATGTAGCAGAACTTGTTGGAAACGGTGTTTCAATGCTTAGAAACAAGGCCTAAGGATCATACTTTTACTAGTGGACACTCTCAACAATGATAACATAACTGAATAAATAAATGCTACTCTTAAACACTCTCTTGTTGGATAACAAACACCATTCATTGTGTAGGGCTATAAAAGCACACCTCAAGCTGGAGTAAACAAGCTCCACAACTTCATAAAGGAATCACACACGATGCGCACACTGTCACCATCACAACATGGAGAGTGAATCCGGAGTTCATATTAAAGTAACCTCTAGAGTGCATAATAGACCGTTGCAATTTAGACCGAGTACTAATATAGCATACACACTATCAATAATAGCTATGAAAGGGGGAATAGATCACATCAATACTATCATAGTAATAGTTAACTTCATAATCTTCAAGAGATTACACACAGTCAACATTACATCATGGAGAAGGAATAGAATACTTTAATAACATCACTAGAGTAGCACATAGATTAATTGTGATACAAAGCTCATGATCACATAAAGATCACACCATGGGAGAGAGAGATGAACCACATAGCTACCGGTAGAGCCCTCAGCCTCGAGGGATAACTACTCCCTCCTCATCATGGGAGACAGCAATGGCGATGAAGATGGCGGTGGTGTCGATGGAGATGACTTCCGGGGGCACTTCCCCGTCCCGGCGGCATGCCGGAACAGAGACTTCTGTCCCCCCGAAACTTGTCTTCGCGATAGCGGCGGCTATGAAACTCTTCGTGGAATATCGTCGATTGTTTTAGGGTTTTCGCGACGGAAGGAATATATAGGCGAAGGGGCGATGTCGGTGGAGTCCCGAGGGGCCCACACCACATGGCGGCGCGGCCAGGGGTGGGGCCGCGCCCCCCTAGGGTGTGGCCGCCTCGTGGCTCATCTTCGTCTCCTCTTCGGTGTTCCGGAAGCCTCCGGTGGAAAATAAGACCGTGGGCTTTTGTTTCATCCAATTCCGAGAATATTTCCGTGTAGGATTTCGAAACCAAAAACAGCAGAAAATAGGAACTGGCGCTTCGGCATCTTGTTAATAGGTTAGTACCGGAAAATGCATCAAAATGATATAAAGTGTATATAAAACATGTAGGTATTGTCATAAAACTAGCATGGAACATAAGAAATTATAGATACGTTTGAGACGTATCATGCACCAACATGATCAGATGCAAGATGTGATAGATCAGGCCAAGAGAAGCTTTTAGCATCCTTTCTTTATGGAAGTTATGATGGTGGCATGCTGGAACATTTGGATAATCAGAAATGAGAAGATTTTCAGAAGCGAAAGGAGCTCCTTCGCTAAGTGGAGAAGCAAGTTCATCCATGATATCACTTTACTGCAATATAGGATTAAAGACAAACATAGAGATAGTCTTCTTTCTTGGATAAAGTCTCTACCTTAGAGGCTGATTTCCTGGGTTTTTTAGCTTTTTGAGTTTTTTCTTAGCTTTTTCTCTTCTTTTGTATATATTGCAGACTTTTTCTCTGCTTTAAATAAAGGAAAAAAATGTTGTGGGGCTTTTACCTCACAGTACAGGGTAAAAAAAACACCAATTATGTGCAATAGGTACCCAAGCAAGTAAAAAGTATGGCCAAAATGGTATGAGAGAGAAGGGGGGACGAGCTAAATGGAGGAAGAATGGCTTGGGTAGTGTGGTAGGTGGGAGGTTGGCTCTACTTTTGTTTATCTGGTTCGCTAATTCTGTGGCGCACAGGACACAGTGCGCCACAGAATACATTATTTTTGTGGCGCACCGGAGCCAGTGCGCCACAGAATAACTTATTTTTGTGGCGCACCAATGCCAGTGCGCCACAGAATAACTTATTTCTGTGGCGCACCAAGCACAGTGCGCCATAGAAATAGTGAAACCAATGATTGAGGGTGGCAGGGTGTGAGCCCAACCTAGTTTCTGTGGCGCATGGATCCTTGGTGCGCCACAAAATTAAGCTATTTTTGTGGCGCACCGTGCCATGTGCGCCACAAAATAACTTTCTGTGGCGCATTGTTGGGTGGTGCGCCACAAAACTAAGATCTCACATATAAGGCTTTTCCTACTAGTGTTGGCCCACAGAACCGCCATGAAAGCAGACTTGTGCATGCGACACCGCCAAGGCTTGGCTGAAACAACGGACATGGAAAGCAGGCTGGAACCCCAACGACCTGGCGAACAGAGAGAGGCGGCTAGGTACAGCACCGCACGCTGCACCGCCAAGGCTTGGCTTGGCTCAGGTGCACAGACATGGGTTCCAGGAGGGCTGGGACTGCTTGTCCCGCGGAACCGTCATGAAAGGCCGGGCAAGCACCATAGCAAGACGGGCAGTCTACTTGCAGACAACAACACCTCAAGTCACTCTCTGTTCGATAGCCAGGACAACATCAAGGTACAGCAACAAAAAGTGGTTGGCATTTCGTCGAACATCTTGCCCGCGCACTATTTCTTCCTCTATGTCAGCCTACACCTTCCTTGTTGACCAATCAAACTAGTGCGCCCAGCCTCCACGGAGCACCTTAATGCCAGAGCGGACCACCACATCTTGCAGCACTCTGGGCGGGCAAGGGAGGACGAGCACGCCGACATGCACCGCACAGGCGAGACTGGGCTCAAGCGTGCGGACGCCAGCGACGCAAAGACCTCTGCCTCCTCCCCTCGGGCAGGCAAAGCGTGGGCCGAGGAACCGCCGAACCGAAGAATTTAAATGGGCGGCGGCGATTCTTCGCCAGCGTGCGGCGCGTAGCCTAGGGTGGGCTCAGGCGCACATACATGGGAGCCATGATGAGAGGAGGAGAGCTGACTAGGTCAAGGTTGGCAAAAAAGCAATGGAGTGCGCAGCCGCCATCTCCTTGAATCGCGCCACCGCACCCGGAATTCCCTAGCCCTACCTGGATTCGCGCCCCTCCCCACACCGATGGGAGTCGCCTCAGCCGCCACCCGTTGCCTGTTGCCAACGAAGAGAGAGGAGCGGCCAGATTGGAGAGCAAAGCCGCCGCAGCCGGCAAGACCAGCCAGCGGACAAAGAGAGGATCGGCCGGAATCGAGAGGAACCAAGCGGCAACCAAAGAAGAAAGACCACCATGAATCGAGAATGCGGTCAGTCAAACCCCCCACCCAACACCAACGGAAAGGATAGAGCAGGCCCGAACAGAGCATGCGTCGACCATGCAGCACGGTGTGTGGCCAGAGCCGAACGGCAGCCCACACACCGACAATGGGCCCCATGGCGAAGCGAGCACCGTCCAAACGCGAGGATGCTGGGATCGCAACAGCCTTAACCTTTTTAAAGATGTTATTTACTAGTTCCTGCATTTATTTTTGGTACCTGTAAGATATGACGCAAAATCTTCCTCTGCCCAATGCGAAGGCGAAACATGCTGTCTATGTTTCCATTCCTAGCCGGGATAGAAAGATCTATATGAACAACGCACGTACACGTATATATCCAAAAGGCCTGCTTAATCTTCTTCATACTGTTCCCTAAAGACGATCTATGCGTGTGTGGTGTCCATTCTTCGTTCTCCACTGAACCAAACATAGAGGAAAGCAGATAAGAACCATACATAGATATAAGGAAATAAAATGTATAGCTATGATTTACCTAACACCTTACGTAACACACATTAATTTGACGTGTAACAATATGTCACATTTGACATAACCAAGTCTAAGTAACAAGTAATGAGACGTCAGCTTCAAAAAAAAAAGCAAAGACGTGAGCTACATGAACTGTTTTTAAACCAAAAAAAAAGTACATATATAGTATTTCCTCCGTTCCATATTAGTTGTCGCAGATGTGGATGTATCTATACATAAAATTTGTCTAAATACATCTTTATCAGTGACACCTAATATAAGCAGAGCGACGTACATAAGTGTTGATCAATATTGTGTGTGTATGTCTCATGGCACAATAAAATGTGTCTAAGTACATCTATATCAAGCCTTATCCCAATTCCCAATAGAACTCTCATGGCACAAAAAAAAAAGAATAGTCTAGCATCAGCCGTTGCCATATTCTGCACCAACACAATCCTATACTAAATGATCATAGAGGTTTTAGTTGACTAGTTATAGTCATAACATGGTATAAGCATGCACCAAGTCAACCCAATAAAGCATTAAAGGAGAATACCACAATATTATGCTTTTATGGTGGAACCAACACATGATTCTTTCAATGACACATTATGCACTCTCAACTATTTGAAACAAGTCATGTTACAACAATAAATACTAAGCATATAACAAGAATAACATCCAACATGACATGCCAAAATCTATACCACAGTCTAGGCAAGCTCCCTTTTTGCATCACTATAGTCGTGAAACATTTTATTCGTATCTAACACCAAACAACTTATTTGAAATAGCTCTCAGAGATGAAATACAATATGGACCAGAGAGCTAATCATACATAAATAATGAATACTAACGAGCTCTAAACAAAATCCGAATGAAAGAACAAGAGCAAAACGCAGTACCAGAAAACTAGAATACTCGCAGAACAATAACAGCGAAAACTAGAGCGATCTATACAATTAAAATGGAGCGGGTGTTTCTGCAAAATAGATGTGCCAGGATCCAACATATGCTACAGCAAAAAAAACAAAAAAACAAAGACAAAAAAAACAAAAATAAAGACGCTGCAAAAACAACACATAGCGTATGAAACAATAAAAATATAGCGCATAGAGAGATGACCTGTTGCTTTGTTGATGAAGAGGGGATGCCTTAGGCATCTCCAAGATTTGACGCTTGTACCTCTTTAATATTTCATGGGGCGCAGGGGCATCCCCAAGTTTAAGCTTTTGTCCATTCTTCACCTCATCACATCATTCTTGGGTTGATTTCTAACATATACCAAACCTCTATTAAATAATTATGTACTGTAGCAACTCTTCAAAAAAATCTTTGATCAAAATAACTTAAAAAGAAAGAGATTTGAGAGGAAAATTCAAATAGTGTAGAAATCTGTCAAAACAGAACAGCAGGTAAAGATAGATTTTTCTGAAAATCCTCTCTTACTCATATCGAAAAGTGGTCAACTAACGAAAGTTAGATAATAACCTGGGGCATAAGCATTAAAAATGGCAGCTCAAAATTCCGCTCTGGCCATTTGTACGAAGTTTTATGGTGACAGCACGGAATCTGTTTTCAGGACAGCAACTTCCCTAAATCTTACTTTCTTCCTATTAAAGGCTATTCTTGGCACGAAAATAAAATAAAAATAATAAGGAGAGGTTATTACAGAGGTAATAAATTTCAAGACTCAACAAAATAAAAATTACAGTAAATAAACATGGGTTATCTCCCAAGAGTATTTTTCTTTAACGCCTTTTAGCTGGGCGCAGAAAAAGAGCAAGTATCAAGTATTATCAAGTGAAGAAGCATTAACATCATAATTTTTCCTAACAATAGAGTCATAAGGTGACTTCTTTCTTTTCCGAGGGAAGTGTTCCATACATTTCTTGAGTGGGAATTGATATTTAATAATCCCATCTCTCATATCAATAGCAGCACCAACAGTTCTAAGAAACGGTCTTCCCAACATAATTGGACAAGAAGCATTGCATTCAATATCCAAAACAACAAAATCAACGGGGACAAGGTTATTGTTAACCATAATAAGAACATTATTAACTCTTCCCAAAAGTTTCTTTGCAACAATATCAACAAGATGAACATCTAAATAATATTGTTCCAATGGTGGCAATTCAAGCATATCATAGATTTTTCGAGGCATAACAAAAAATACTTGCACCAAGATCACATAAAGCGTTGCAATCAAAGCCATCTATTTTTCATCTTAATGATGGGCTCCCAGCCATCTTCTAACTTTTTAGAAATAGAAGCTTCACGTTTTAATTTCTCTTCTCTAATTTGCATAAGAGCATTTGTAATATGCTTTGTAAAAGCCATATTTATAACACTAGCACTAAGACTTCTAGTAAGCTTTTGTAAGAACTTAGAGATATTGCAATCATCAAAATAAAACTCATTATTATCAAAAGTAAAAGGACTCCATACTCCGAAAAATTTCAGCATACTTATCAGGAGCAGTTTCAGTTGTTCTAAGCAATTTTGTATAAGGAGCAGGGACTTTTCCTACAATAATTATTTTACCATTAATAGTAGAAGAGTGACTAGCATTTGAAACTTCATTATTGCTGGTGGTGGTGATGGTACAAACTTTAGTCAAATTATTATTTGTAGCAATTTCATCTTCTCTTTCCCACCTAGCATGCAATTCCACCAACATCCTAACATTTTTATCAATTCTAACTTGAATGGAATTTGTAGTAGAAAAGGGATTTTCTCTATCTCTTTCCGTTCAGCTTCTATTTATTGTCTACGTACACACCCGCATCTTTAAAATATCGGCCTAGATTAGTGTAACATATTTTCTCTCCACTTTTTTTATGTTAGATTCAACCACGCTATCTGCCTTCCATAAAAAAAAATACCTGTAAGCTATAAATACACGCTAGCTTCAACCATAAAATTGTAGCTAGGTTGAACGTGATGAAGAATGTATGGTACGACGTATAAATTAATGAATATACCTATATGAATTCGAGTATGTGGTATACATATGTGTATTTATGATTTGGTATACCAAATATAGTTGGAGAAAACACATTTTTTTAGTTTAGTACAAAACATGCAAAGGAATACTAATGTTTCAAAAATGTATTTTCTAAGATATTTACCGTATCCAAGAGTTTGAAACTTCTCGCCGCTATACCCAAATGACCTTAAAGGACCGAAATATTCCAATTTGCCGATGAAAAGTTCTTCCTTGGAGGGGTTTCTAAATTTTCTAAAATTTTAATCATCTATTGGCTATCAGTATAAAGAACAAAATATATAAATTAAGCTTAGGTTAATTTCTACTTATATTTATGTTTATTACTGTTAATTTAAGATAAATATTCATATACGAAACAATGCACTTATTGGAACATTGAATACGCGTTCAGCATATACGTTTTTTAGATGAGTATCATGTATTTAAAACGGGTATAGAAAATGATACAAAGAAAATTTCACACAAAGCAATACCATTTCGCATTTGTTACTTGCCCTAATTGTTAACAAATGGTAAATTATTTTATATTAATTGCATCATGGAAAAATTACTTTGCTATTGTATTCATAAAATTATTACACATTAAAGATGATACATGTAACATATAGACTTACTTTTCACACAAACACTACAATTATGCCCTCGCATATGCGAAGGCCATCTTGCTAGTTTATATAGAAATAAGATCAATATAAAGCATGTCAAAGGCTAAGAAGTCACATATTTCACAAAGGAGGATGAGCACCACATAATCCAGAACAGATGTAGTACAAGAGATAAAGATAGATCTGCACAAAATACAACATTAATTCTTGGCATGCCTATTAAATACTATATGATTTTTTGCCCGCTCGGTTGCCAAGAAAACCATGACAAAGATCTTCCTACTCCTCAGGTGGACCGTTATTATTATTTCAACCGTGACATATAGAATGTCATGGTAATCTGAACATTATTATCACATAATTATCTACTTGACTTCACACTATTGGCTAGCTCATAGTTTTAGCATTAGTACAACCTACTGATATAATATCTGGTACAGTATATGATGTTCAATGAAATGACATAGCAATCATTCGTCCCAAAATTAAGATTGTTTCCAACGCAAATGATATTGCTAGCTCATAGTTTTAGCATTAGTACATTTTTGTCGGTTGGAGATATATGATTTTGCGTGTACAACATAAATACATATAAAACCATCTCTTTATTGGTAGGCCATTTTCGACACATAACAGACGATGCCCTCGCTGTGACGCGCGTAATATGGCGCCAGCAGATACACACACGAGCCTAATATGGCTTTGTTTCAAACGCCGGCCGTTGCTTTTCTATTGTACTGGCAGCTGTGTGCCAATTAAGCGTATCTTGCATATGCAAGCCAAACCCATACATAATTAAGTAGCGGTCGTCCCCCGTTTTCTCGATCGGCCCCGCTCGCTCTCACAGCTCCGGCAGCGCCTCCCTGATGCTGTGGATGCTCTCAATCGAGTGATCTGCACCGATCACACGCTGAGAGGTGCCGACCTGTGGAGCACAGACCGTCACAACTTTGCACACTGCAAATTAAAGATTCAGATAAGCAGGATATGCCTGACGTACCAGCACCGTGCGCAGCCCGATCTGTTTTCCGGCCTGGATGTTCCGCACGCTGTCGTCGAAGAAAACCTGCAGCACGCACGCATGTAAGCAAGGCTTGGTCAGCAGCACACGGCCAGGCACAAAATTAATCGCACCGAAAACGTACCGCCGTGGAGGGGTTCACGTCGAAGATTCTTAGCGCCGCCTGCATGGCGTCGACGCTGGGCTTGCACAGGACGGGCGTCTTGGGCAGCTTGCCAATCCTGCCCCCTGACCAGGCGAGATGCCCTGCGATGTCGAAGATCTCGGTTCCGGCCATGTCCCACGGCTGCAGCGGGCAAGGCTTGTTCAGACTCTCGAAACATATGATGTCCTCGAAGCAGTCCTGCAGGCCCAGCCGCTTGAGGGCTCTCACCGTATGTGCCCTGTCGCTGTTGGTAAAAATCTGAAAGCATGTGTGTCAAAACACGTTAGCTAGCCTTTTATTCTTGCTGATAATTAATGTGCTTGAAATTGAAATTAACAGGAGGACACGTACTAGCTTCCGGATGCGAATGCTCTTGAGCATGTGTTTCAGAGCTGGGTCAGGCTTGATGTTGTGGTAAGGAAGGCTTCCATGGACGAAGCTGCATGCCAGACAGAGAAGGTATTGCTCCAGCATAGTACTCGTAGTAGAGAGAATTGACACGAGGAAGGGGTTTTTGATGTGGTGTTCATGATGCACGTACCTGTGGTAGTCGTCGTAATCAAGCTTGTATCCGATCGCCCTGAGGCCGGCCAAAGTTGTTCCGTAGTTCTTGTACAGAATGCCGCAGAGCTTTTCGACCTTGCTCTCTTCTATACCCAGCTTTTCCACCATGTAACACTCGATATTCTTCCCGGTATTATGTGCGATCCCGGAGTTGTGAGGATAGATCGTATCGTCCAGATCTGCATGTTTTCGTGGCAGAGAAACGTCAGAATGCAGAACCTTCGCATTTCGTTAAAAAGGAAAATGTTAAGAGTGGCGCAGTGGGTTACCGAAGAGGGCACACTCCATGGTACGCTGAGAGGAACGACGGATCGATAGGGAGGAGGAGGTGGATGGAGTAGAAATGAAGTGCCTGGATGGGTTTAAATAGGCTGGAGTGCCATGGGAGGGAGAGGGAGAGAGCCCGGTACGCATCTCTTCCCACAGATAGCTGTCTTTTTCATTTATAAATGTATAGAGAGTCGATACATGAACAAGGATAGAGAGATATTTGTGCAGAACACAGCTGATGTTCCATCTGTTCCGCTGGAAGAAGGCAATAACCTTGGCAATTTGGGACGAGGTGCTGCTCCCCAGTAGCGCTGACCGGTACCTTTCTGCTTTGGCTACTTTCCTGACCTTTCGCTGCTTGGATTTGAATTCCATGTGCTGCTCCTGCTCGTATCTTTGCATACTAGTTTTCGTGGTGAAATAAGAACTCTTTGGTTCCACTATATTCTTTCTGGTTTGTATTGTTTTGTAATCTTTCATGGTCCCGGGCGAGCCACAATACAACACCAATTCCCGTCAGGTCAAAATGTTAGATAGCTCCTCCACTTCTTGAAATGGCAGAAACAAAGAACTCACGCAATTAGAAAATATCAAAGCACCAATCATCCAGGCTCCAGCCATAATGATGTTCGTAACAGCCAGCCAAAAAAAAAAAACTGGCAGCAACTTCAACCTACAGCTTGACCCAGGATTTGCACACAGATGTAGCGCATTAACTCTGTTCTTTCCGAGTGCATTCCTTATGGTTTCAGCACGAGTGACCAAGCAGGGCTAGACTGTTGGTTGCTACTATAAAAGTGAGTGGCAGTACAAGCCACCCAATATTCGCTTGATCCCTTGATCTGATGGTACTCCCATCTCCATATGGCCCGATATGCTAAATCCACACGGGAGTCCACCGTCGTGCCCATTTCGATGGTGTGTTCCCCGTCCTTCTACAGATCACGCTTCTTTTTTGTTCTTCTTTCTCTTCTTTAATCACTCTTTATCTTTTTTTCAGATCCAATTTGAGAAGGACGGCTAGCAGATCGACGGCGCGGAGGATGGCTGGCAGAAGGCGCGGAGGCTCGCAGATGTTGGACGCGGAGGACAGCCAGCAGATGTTCGACTCGAATGACGACATGCACATAGACATAGTCCAAGACAAAGACAAAGACACAAACTCAACTATAGAGATGCAGCGTTCTATAACTTTCCTAAATAATTTTGAGATGAATAAAAGTAACAAATACGCAGCACCCCTTTGCCTAGCTATATCACGTGCCTCTAATTTATGTGATGACTTGGAGGATGATGAGGAACATATTATTGCTGATCAACTGGATGTAGTAATGCCACAAACAAGATACAAGCAAAAACGTAAAAAAAAAATGGTCTTATGACAAGCCGAATGTTAGGAGGAGTGACCAAATTAAGTTTAGAAGAAATAATAAATAGGTTTAAATGGAAGGTGTTGTTAGACAATGTAATAGGTCTCTCTCTCTCTCCGTATACCATACGTATTGTGTATTGGATACATTATACAATGTACTTGTGTCCCACTATATAACATGCAACCCGTACCAGCTCCACGTACGGTTCCCGTGACAAAGTTCCACATGGTATCAGAGCGACTTCTTCCCTGACCTAGCTGCCAAGCCGATCGCCGCCGCCGCTGGTTATCAGCCGCCGCCGCCGCCATCCGAAATCTCTGCCGCCGCCGCAAGCCATCTGCTGCCGCACACATACACGTCCAAATTCCAAAGCCCCACAATCAAACTCGCCGCTGCTGCTCCTTAGCCGCCGCCCAAAACCCTAAACCTTCCAGACAACAAATCTGCTGCTGCTGCTCATCTAGCCGCCGCCGCCCAAAACCCCAACTCCCAGAAACCAAAACATGTCGTCACTGCTCTTCTAGCTGCCGCCGCCCAAAACCTAGACATCAAAACCCATCGCTGCTGCTCATCTAGCCGCAGCCGACAGAACCCGCCGATAAATACCCCGATCTTCGATGGCTTCGTCCTCCTCCGCAACCGCTCTGGCTGCTGCTCTGGGTGCTCCTCCGACCCAGCTTCTCACACGGGACAATGCGCTCATCTGGAAGGCGCTGGTTGTCCCTACCCTCCGAGGTGCCTGTGTTCTTGAACTAGTTGAAGGTGAAGACAAGGCTCCTGAAGAAGTCCTTGAAACGGAAGATTCCAACGGCAAGAAGGTGACTATACAGAATCCCCACTATGCCTCCTGGATTGCTCGTGATCAACAAGTTCTTCGCTGGCTGTTGAATGCTTTGTCCCCGGATGTGCTAGCTCATGTCATTGGTCTTGAAACGTCTGCTGAAGTTTGGGAGGCTCTCAACACTCATGTCTCTGCCTCGTCAAAATCCCATGTGCAACATCTAAGGACAACACTTGTTGAGACAAAGAAGAACACCATGTCTGCTGAAAAATATTTCTCCAAGATGAAGACCATTGCTCAGGAGCTTGCTGCTGCCGGAAGCCCATAGATGGTGATGAACTTGTGTGGTATGTGCTGAAGAATCTCAGTGGGGAATATAACAATTTGATCACCGCTGTCCGTGCCAACCCAAGCACCACCCTTCCTGATTTGTTTGGCCAAGTTCAGGCGTTTGACAGAATGCACAAGACAGAAGATACAAGCTTCACCTCCTCTGCCCACCTTGCTCACCGTGGTGGTGGTGCTCCATCCCGGGGCCAGGATCGGTGGCATGATGACCGTGGTGGCCAGGACAGGTGGCGTGATGATCGCCCACACCGTCGTGATGATGGAGATCAGCGTGATGATGGGTGTGGCCGTGGTGGTGGTGGTCATCGTGGTGGCTACCAAGGCCGTGACAATGGTGGTTATCAAGACCGCCACCGTGATGATGATCGTCCCCATCACCGTGATGATGGAGATCGGCGTGATGATGGTGGGCGCTGTCGCGATCGCCAGCCCACCCGCTTTGTTGACACCACTTGTCAAATATGCACAATTTATGGTCACCCTGCAAAAGATTGTTGGTGGCGTTATGAGGAGGATCGTGAGTGTCGTGACAATGGAGATCATGGCCACAAGGATGCAAATTTTTCTTCTCATGGAGTTGATACAAACTGGCATTATGATACATGCACTACTGATCACATCATTGGTGAACTGATTAAGCTTTCCACTCATGATGACTACAATGGTCGCGATCAAGTCCGCACTGCTGAAGGCACAGGTATGCATATTAGTCATATTGGTCATTCAACTTTGCGCACTCCTCATGCTTCGTTTGATCTCAATGATATACTACATGTTTCTAGTGCATCTAAAAATCTTTTATCCGTTCATAAGTTCACTCTTGATAATCACGTGTTCATTGAGTTTCATCCTTTCTTTTTTGTCATCAAGGACCAAGAAACTCGACGCGTCCTCTTTAGAGGCCCATGCTATGGAGGCCTATATCCATTGATGCCCATTTCCACTGCGTCCTCCAAGCATGCATACATCACAATAAAGCCATCATCCTCTATATGGCACCGCCGTTTAGGACATCCCTCTTCGTTTGTGGTTCAACAAGTACTTAGGAAAAATAAGATAGCTTACACCCCAGAAAGTACCCCATATGTGTGTGATTCATGTCAATTGGCAAAGAGTCATCAATTGCCATATCCTATTTCTAGTAGTAGATCTACTGTTCCCTTAGAGCAAGTTTTTTCTGATGTATGGGGTCCTGCACCTCTCTCTGCTAGGAAACATTCATACTATGTAAGCTTTATTGATGATTTTAGCAAGTTCACTTGGATTTATTTGCTCAAAAGTCGTGCTGATGTTCAAAAATATGTTGAGCGTAAGTTTGATAGAAAAAATATAACAATGCAAACTGACTGGGGTGGTGAATATGAAAATCTCAAATCCTTCTTTCAAACATTTGGTATCACTCACCATGTCTCATGTCCTCATGCTCATCAACAAAATGACTCTGCTGAACGAAAACATCGTCATATAGTCGAAGTTGGTCTAGCTTTGCTTGCAAATGCATCTATGTCTCAAGTACTGGGATGAAGCTTTTCTTACTGCCACATTTCTTATAAACTTACTTCCCAGTAAAGTCATCAACTTTGAAACCCCAGCTGAACGTCTTCTTCATATGACACCAAACTATGATGCTCTTCGAGTTTTTGGTTGTGCTTGTTGACCCAACCTTCGTCCTTACAACACTCGCAAGCTTGCTTTCTGTTCCACTCGTTGTGTGTTTCTTGGTTATAGTCCTCTTCACAAGGGTGTAAAGTGTCTAGACATAAATATTGGACGAGTGTATATCTCTGGTGATGTTGTGTTTGATGAAAATGTGTTTCCTTTGCCTCATTGCATCCTAATGTTGGCCCTCTTCTTAGGAGAGAAATTCTTCTTCTTCCATCATTCACATATGAGTCTAATGAGGGTGCAAATAATGTTGAGGATCATGTGCATATTGTGCCTATTACTAATGTGTTGCGAGTTGCATAAAATACTGATGAAAATTTCAGACAAAACAGAGTTGAAATTCCTGCAGAAAATGAACTTGAACATGCGGCAAAAGAAGACAAAATCAGCGCTGAAATCCATGCAGATTCTGCTGCAGATTTGTCCGATCACGAGGAACCTCAGCCCGAGGCTTATTCTCCCGCCGTCGGGTCGCGCGGAGATGCTCCGGCTGCGTCTGTCGGCCACACGCCCCCGGCTCGTCCTGGCGCTCCACCTGGCGAGCGGTCCCCGGCGCTCTCGGCTGCGCGTGGTGGTCACGCGCCCTCGCCCAGCCCTAGTGCGCCATCTGGCAGCTCGTCTGCGTCGCCCGCCTCGAGTGCGACGCATGTTGTCTCCCCGCAGCCTGTTGCTGATCCTGTCCTCTCTGGATCGTCTGCGGCCGGCGATAGTGCGGACGATTCTGCGGTATCTTCAGAACATGAACAAGAGCAAGATCAGCCTACACCACATGCTTCTCATGCTGTTTCACCTCCGCGCATTCGTACTCGATTGCAGCAAGGTATAAGACAGCCTAAAAAGTATACTGATGGCACAGTTCGATATGGCTTGTTTTCTTCTACAGGAGAACCATCCACTCTTTCTGAGGCACTTGATGACTCACACTGGCGTCAGGCAATGGATGAGGAATATAATGCGTTGATGGAAAATAAAACATGGCATCTTGTTCCCCCAAGCAAAAACAAGAACTTGATTGATTGCAAGTGGGTATTAGTTAACAGTAAAACTCACCTAGCTAGGAGCCTTGACAGCGTTTTGCAGCTATCAGCCGTCCGATCAGGCCTATGCACACTCGGGATTGTTCGGCCGTTCCACAACTTCGCTTACGTCTCTGCCTCAGCTAGAGAGGCTGGCAATATATATCTGGGCCGCTACTCTGCAGGCCGACCTGGACGTCTTTACATTAATTGGGCTGACTAGCTGTGAAATATGTTGGATGGGCCGATGAGCTATGTACACGAGGCCCCTGTGCTTTTTCTGTTTCTCTTCCTTCGTACGGGAAGGCGAAGTGGCGGCAGGCGGTGGAGGAGGCCATGGAGAGGCTGCCGCAATTTATGAGAGAGAATTTATTGGCGCTATTAATGGAAACTTCCATTTTCTTTCCTCCCGGTGATGGTGGTGGACTACCGTTTTATAGATGCCCTCTCTCCAATTTCTCATATAAAGGTGCGCATAAATTTTCCTCTCTCCCTCTCTTCTGGCTGTCGACCTCCCAATCTCCCATCCCCATGTTCTTCGCCTGGTTAGTAGAAGTGCGGGTGGTGGGCGAATGGCGGCGGCTGTTCTCTCGCCAAACTACGGCTGTCGCCAAACATATTCATCTTACCCTGCTGACTGAGGAAGACCGTGGAGGTGTGAATAAGATGCAACAACCATCTAGATCCGCGGCCCGTCTTAACATAAAGCTGCATCCATCCATGGAAGATGAGGCCTCTGCAATCCGTGATGCCCGTGTTATCCAGCCATGAGCCATCTGTCTTCTCAAGCTCGTTGTTTTCAGCAGTCCAAACTGGCTACCTGCATGTGTAGGGATTGGAGTTACAGTAAGTGTTTGTTTATTCTGCATAAATCTTGGTTCGCTCTCCTTTGTTAATTTCTACTAATGAATATGCTAATGTCCGTGTTATCTTCTCAAATGATTTTCATTTCTTATATTCTTTTATCTTTTGTTCAGATGAATAGATTTTTGCAAAATGCGACTTCATGGAATGCTGCATCAGATTATTCTTGTGAGGACTACTGGTGAGCTTATGTGCAACACCTCTCTACCACCCCGAGAACACAATTAGTCTGCTCATCTACCTATTAATTATAGAACAGATCTTCGTAATTAGTATTATTCTCTTCTAGAATTATTCACATGAACAAATGGAGGTCCATATGGCATGAGGAATGTTCAAGGATGCCACTCTGATCGTTGCTCAGCTGGTAGGAACCTCTGATCCTTACTTAGTTGGTAACCTATATTTATGTCTTATCAAACAAGATATATGTATTTAAATATTTTGAGCATGCTAATTTTGGTTGCTTATTTCTATTCATGGATTGGCTCATCAGTCATGCTAATTCATAAAATTGCAGGATTTGTGCATCAGTTTATGCCTAGGATGGAGAGGCATTTCTGCATCAAAATTGCAGGCTTTTTCACACGAGTTTATGACCAGGTCGGGTGAGGCATTTCTGAATCGTTTAACCATTGGTAATACTAGCAAAGGCAGGCGCGGCGGCACGCCGCGCCCTTGCTGTAGCCAATAAATGAAAATTCTTTTGTAAGCGTGATTGGTTATTGCCGCCGCGCCCTTGCTGTGGCCAATAAATGAAAATTCTTTTGTAAGCGTGATTGGTTATTTTGGAACTGGTGGAACATGTTTTACTGGCCGGTAGAGTTGGGAAAGATGGTTTAAGTTCCGTGAGATGCTATGGGCATATTTTCTATAGCAAGGCATTGGTACAATTTGCATATAGGTCGAAATAGTTGCAGAGCTGACTGTGAACACTTCAGAGATGGAAAGTGACGGACAACATGGAAGCAGATAGTAGATGGTCATATAATGAACATGGTTTCACCAAGATGGTCCGATTAACAGAATTCAAATTCTAGTGGTGGTAATGCAGTCACCTTGCTGCTGAACCTTGTATGGCCCGTGGAGCAAAAGCAAGTAACTCCATCAATATGACATTCAGGAACACCATGATGCTAATCTTTTTTTTTTGAAGTAAAAGCAAATAACTTGGTATGGCACAGGGAGCAAAAGCAAATAACTTCAATGGCACGTAGCCACATATTGATGTCTAGGAAGACAAAATCAAATAGCTTGATGTTGACTAAATATACCAACAGGAGTTGCAATCCATTGCTTCGATGAAGTGGCTCACGGGATGTGGCCGATTTCTTAGATATAGGATATACATTTTAAGATTTCTGCAATTATTCTGTGTATAAGAGGACCACTTTTTTCTGAAAAAAAAAGTTGTTCACTTTTACCTATCATAGACTGTTAGAGAACATTCGACCACAACATCAAGCGGCACATGTTAGAAGTAAAGTTGGCTTTTCACCCTACTCCGAAGTCTAAACCGTAGTACATTGCATATTGTACCTTCATTGAGGAAAGAGTTCAGAGGCACAACACATCTAAACTTAAATAACTTCATTCAGTTAAACAACCAGTAGTATTTACAATGAAAATATGTAGCATCTAACTTGAACAAACAAAGTGCTTCAATAATCTCCAGCCATCAGTGCTCTCCACAAGAAAGCAACACTTAAACTTCTCGCGTAATTGACCGATTTCTGATACCTATTGACTAATATTCATCAGCGAATGCGACACCCTGCACATCTCAACCTACCTACAGTATAATCATGGTGTGGTAACACAGTCGCTAGCATCTACAACTAAGACTAAGCTGCTTATTTCGGATTCAGTTGCCCAAGAAATTTATGCACCAAGGTCCAGATAGAAAAGCTGCTTAGTCTTACTTATTGAGTAATTACAAATGGGGGTAGCAAACTAAAGACCAAGAAATCTCACCAATAGCAGCGCATGGCACACACATGCAAATGGTCTCTGATGACGGCAATGGCAAGGCCGGCCAACAGTATGTCCCAGTCTCCTTTTATAAGTTTTATCAGCTTGCAAGATAATTTCTTCCAAGAAGATAAAAACTGCAATGAATAGGGAGTGTTGTTGCCTGAATTGCTGGTGTTGTTATCTCCCATAGTCTTGATGACCCATTGCAACCTACTACAGAAAGGGCAGAATAGTTCAGAGTAAAATGTTCCTATGCACTGTTAGAAGAAAAACCATTCTAGGTTATAAGATAAGAGGTTAATAGCTGGGAGAAGGAAGCAAAGAAGCATGCGGAGCAGGCTATTTTATCAGGTGCAATAGATGGTCTGCTGGTGCAATGAAGGTATTTTAACTATCTGATGGACCCCACAAAATGAGAAAGTTACTGAAAAATGAAAGTTCCGAATCCATACCACTTACAGCTAGCATGCATTCATGATTCTCTACATATAAGATGCGTGCATCTTCTGTGATGGCAGAATAGTGCAAGTACCCATTTTAAGCATAAGCACCAGGCTAGCTCTGGGGACTTATATGGGCATGTTATGTGGCTGCTAGGGTTTGGGAGGGAGAGAGAGGGCTGCGAGGGCGCGAGAGGGCCGGCCGGGGGCCTTGCCCACGGCCGGTGGCAAGAGGGAAGGGATTTCCTTCTTAATTCTTGCTTGATTAGATTGATACATCTCCTCTCCATATATGAGAGGTTTACTTGACTCCCAAGCAAGGCTTACTTGACCCCTAAGCAAACCATAAGACTAACGGGCCCAGACCCATGACGTACTCTAACACTACACCCCACCTGGACATGCAGCTCGTCCTCGAGCTGCAACCTAAACAAACCATGACTCGACGCAACACAACCCTAACACCTAAAAACGAGCCTTTTACATCTCGGCTTGTTTTATTACTCTCAACCTGAAATAGATTGGGACGCTTTATTGTTGACCCCTGAACATAAAGTGGACACCATCCGCCCGTCGGACGTGCACCTGTACAACCACCTGGATCCCATGGAAACCAGCGGGACAAAAGGAGCTCGCGCGGCGGCCGGCGGCAGAATGCAGTGGTGCTACACGGTGCGCTCCTGTCGGTGACACCATGCCTTCTCCCCGCTGGATGACTGTCGATGGCGCAGACTTTGAGGTCGCTGCCCGCGGGAGAAACAGCATGTCCGCCGCCCGTGGGGGAAACCGCACGCCCAAGATCCTCGATGCGGCGGACGAGATCGAGGTCCCTTGCGCAACGAGCGCAACTTGGAGGAGGCTGCAGCTGCGGATCACGCATCTCCCGCACACGCCGACTCACTAGGAGGCCGCGCGCGGCAGCACGCAGCCTCGCCGCCGCCGATGCGTGGCGGATAGTGATCCAAGCCGGAAGCGGTGACGGCGACGGAGGAAGCGGACCTGGTGGAAGGGCATCCCGGGGCGGTGTCGATGTAGAGCCGGGGCCAAGGTCGCTCCCACACCGTCGAAAGGCGGGGACGACGTCGGTGGCGGCGGCGAGCCGCTGCTGCGGTGTTGGTGGCGACGGCAGCTGCTGCTGCTGCTGTTGTTGCAGCTGCCCACCGAACGGCGAGGGACAGCGTCGGTGAGGACAGCAGCTGCAGCGGCGTTGGTGGCGGCGGCAGCAGCTGCTGTTGTTGTAGCGTCCCGGTGGGGAAGAAGGCGGCCGACTGCCGGAGAAGAGGGACCCCGGGCGCCGAGGTAGGGCCCGGCCCGAAGATGGTGGACAGCGGCAGCGGGGACTGCAGCAGCCCGACGTCGGGTGGCGGCGACGACAGCAGCAGCGTCGGCTGCAGCGGCCCGGCGATCACAGCGGAGGCCGCCTGGTGCGTCGGCTGCCACGGCAGCAGCGCCGCCGGCGGCGGCGGCCTGTAGGGACCGGCCAGGAAGAGGCGGATCTCCTGGACAGCAGTGGTGAGATCGCGGAGGGCTGCGGAGATCTCCGCCGGGGAGAGAACGGCGGGGACGTCGGAGTGCGGCGGCGGCGGGTGGGAAGAACTCGGTGGAGGGTTGGACATGATCGAACGAGAGCTATCTGATACCAAGTGTTATGTGGCTGCTAGGGTTTGGGAGGGAGAGAGAGGGCTGCGAGGGCGCGAGAGGGCCGGCCGGGGGCCTTGCCCACGGCCGGTGGCAAGAGGGAAGGGATTTCCTTCTTAATTCTTGCTTGATTAGATTGATACATCTCCTCTCCATATATAGAGAGGTTTACTTGACTCCCAAGCAAGGCTTACTTGACCCCTAAGCAAACCATAAGACTAACGGGCCCAGACCCATGACGTACTCTAACAGGGCATAACCAAATCCAGTATTTATTTGTCTTGTTAGCACAACAAAACAGCAAGTTCTAAATCTGTAAACTTACTGGACTGAAAACTTCATAACAAACATGTTTTGTATAGCTCATATATAATTTCTGTAAATATATCTAGTAGCTCGGCAGTGAGTGGGTACATGTATCAACCTAAACTACCCAAATATTTAGAAGTTGCAGTTAGTTCGTGTATTCTAGAAATGGTTATTTATTCAGCAGGAGAGGAATTTTCAGAAATGCTATATCCATACAATGATAAGAATTAATCAGTTGGATAACAAACTTATTTTTCATAATTCACATCTAATTCTGTAAATCTAGTAGGTGGGCTATTAGTGCATACATGTATCAACCTAAATAACCTAAATAGTTAGAAGTTACAGCTTGTGTAGTGTAAAAACGGTTACTTATTAAGTTCGGGAGGAAATTGCTAATGCAAACAGCCGTAGTTATCAACTAAGTATATACAACTGATAAGGTTCCTGGAACCCGAAGACTTCGCAAAGTTCAATAATCCCAGTTAATCAATTACTCATGCAGAGAAGGAACCTAGGCACAGGCAACAAACCAAATAGGAATGCAGTGCAATCAAACCATTCACAATGCACTTCCCCAATATTCATAGAAAGATTCAATATTTGAAATTACTCATGTCCTAAATGGAAAGGCATACTAACACAACCTATATAGAGAAGGAACTTGAGCAAAGGAAATACAATAAGTAGAAACGGGTGTGCCGTTTGCACATTTCTTTACTACCAAAAGTACCAATAGTGTCAAAGATAAAACGACACTAATCCTTCTCAGGAGAACATGTGGTTTCATGTATTTTTTTATGACATAGTAAACCACATGAATATAAATTATGAGTGCCTAACCTTTGTATTAGAATATCATTGGCATATTTTCACAGATTTCTTGTACTTTCCATCTTGCAGTGTATTTGCAAATGCCAACTATACTTCATCTTGCCATTGAAACACAATCAAATGCTAATTAGAAAGGAAAACGGGATTACAAAGAGAGCATAAACTCAAATAGAATCAAAGCTTGACCTCTTTTTCACCAATGGCTTCCTTTTGCGGAATAAAATATCGCACTTCTAGAGAGGAAGAAAACATTGGCATGGTCAATTTCACTGATACTATCATAATACTGAACCGAGAATATAGCTACCATTTATGATATGTCTCTCCAATCTACTTCACTAAAACTACAAATGGAGAGCCAAACGCCCAAACCTAATGTCCATACAACAACATTGAAAAATCATTAAACAATGCATAGAAAAGGAGAATAGAGGCAGTCTTCAAGATCCAAGGAGAAAATAAACGAAGTAACCAAGATCCAAGCAGACCAATGAGAACATTTTGCAAGCTAAGTTCTTATTTTCTGAATTTTTGAGGATACACATCAGAAGCATTCGCAAAAAAATCAATAAGAAACGGAAACAGCGAGTTCAGTACAGAAATGAGCATCTTGGGACATGTACAGTAAAGAGTTGATTGACTAATGAAATAAATAAAATTATGCCATCATTGTATGACTCCCTGCTGCTTCATAGCATCCTGAGAATTTCTCAGAACTAAGAGTGATTGGAAGTGCATTGTCTTGTCAAATAAACAATACTTCAGTAAACTAAGATCAAAAGGTCATTTTTCTTTGGCAAATCCAAGTCTTCCTATAAAATTCTACAAACCTTCTGCTTACACATCAAAGTACAGAAATCTGCGTAAAAATGGATATGGTAACTACCTCTGTATCAGTCCCTTTTTGCATATCAATATTGTTCCTGCATAGAGCTTATCGGGAGTCAGGCCAAGACAAAAAAAAATCAACCTAAGAGATAGAAATACTTCTTATCGTTCCTTCTTTTCAGACATGTATGAGAGCTCACTTTTGCATGAGTTAGAAATGGTGTTTTAACCACATATGCTTCAGAAAATCCATGGCGCAAAACAACCAAGATGGGTGTCTCACAGCTCTAATAGGAACAGTATGTGATGATAATCAATAGTTATTGCAGCATTGCCATTCAACCCCTCAAAATTTTAATTAGCAGATCACCATTTGCAGATCTAAAGTTACCAACTTCATGATATAGCAGATTTTCCCTTTTCAAAACCAGTAAAGGTTACGTGCTTACAGTACTATAGCCTCTTGCTTTTTTCTTTTTATAGAGTGGTAAGTTAGTGCTGTTCTAAGGAAGTGGTAGCTGTTCCAGTACACAAAGAAGGGAGATTTGTGTAACCCGAGCTCTTTGATCAAGACGGTGTGGCCAAAGTCAATCCTTTGAGATAAAAGTCATGTATAGTGAACTGCCTGGAAGGTTTCATGTTTGTACATCTGTTTGATCGCAACCACGAGATTATGGTAGATAGCATAGATAATTGTTTACCTGTGAGACGACTTGCATGACATCGCCCTGGGCAGCCCCGTTGTTCGCGGGGTGGATCCAAAGCCTACTTGCTGCCCTGGGAGGATGGGATCCCTTGAGGCTTGGACTCGTTCTCGGCCATCCACCTAATGAAGAAATCCTCCTTGCTGGTCGCCGATACCTCCAGCTCTTCCTTGGTCTACATGTCCTGGGTGGACCTGGACATGGTCGGCTGCCTCCCCGAGTCGACTCCGGCGTTACCAGCTTGACGGCAAGGTCGGAGAAGCCGCCGCCGCCGCCATGCTCCTGTAACGCTGCTGTTGAGAAGAGTCGTACATCCATCGGGAAGACGACGACAACCTAAAAAAATGCACCTGGTTTGAACGAAGGAACTAAAACCGAATGTCACTCAAACTTAGGAGTAACTGAAATATACACTGTTGGCTCGGAAGCTTCATGTCAGCAGGTCAACTTCATAAAAGGCTCATGCCAGCACGTCAAACAGATCAGCAAATATAAATTATCATAAAAGGAGTTGGCTGACATAACTAAATAGGAAGTTCCTCTTCAGTAGCAAAAGAATGTTTGCTGCGAACAGTTTAAATTCAACTTGAGAAGTACACAAGCTGTAAAAAGAAAATAAATGTAGATGTACTCACAGCTCTAGAGCAACGACGGTTTCTGGAACATCTTCAAGTAGTCAACGGCCAGGTCGCTGTAAACCTGTGTCATGTTGGATATATGGTCAGAGCAATGCAACAATCATATACTTACTTTTACTACAGATGAATTAGTAAAAGCGGATGTTTCCACAATTTCACATGATCATACAAGGTAAACATAGTAGATTTATTATAACAAGGTAATGACAAACGATCCCAAAAAACCGATGTCCTGGTCGGATCAGCCAACTATGGACAGAGTTAAAGTAAACCAATTTTCGGCAGGCAAGAAACACGACTCTTCTCATCCTTCGCAGTTGGTAGTAGTATAGGACATGTAAATAGAAACCACGTAACCGAGATTACCACCCAATGATGAGAGGGTCGTCCGCAGACGTCGGCCTCATCCCGCTCGACGAAGCCAAATACAAAGCCGGGAATCTCCAGGCTGCTGCCACTGCTAAATACAACGCTGGACATAGGCGAGAGAACCTCACTTGGTGCACATAACCATGGAGCTCTGGCTCCTCCGTTAGGGAGCTCGGCGGCTAGCTCGGGATCGCCCCTTTCTCAGAAGCACGCCACGCCACTGTTGACCATGAGAACCATGTGCGGGGAGGCTGCAAAGGTGGAGATCGCGACCGCCACACTAAGATCCTCCTAGATCACCGTCTCTGCGCACACAAACGAAATCAGACGGCAACCAAGGACATGGCAAACAAAAAAAATAGGCTGTGAGGTGAGCGTCGGTGCACCAAAGGAGGCGTGCTGGGCAGTCGCACGCCCAGATTTGGCCCAGGCGCCAGTGCGCCACACGAGTCGGCATCCAGAAGGGCGATAGGGCAGGGGCTAAGCCGGCCTCGACAGCCGCCACGCCGCCCCGTCCCCTACCACAGAGACCGCCGCCGCTGCAGCCCGCTCGAATCCGGCATCGGGCGCCTCTTCCCGGTCAGCCACGACGTGGGAATTAGGGGGGTGCCGGCGACGGTGGCGCGGTGAAAGCAGTGAGGCGCGGGGCGCCCAGCGGTAGGGACGATTTGGGGCGTGGTGGCGTCGGCGTCGGCGTCGGCGTGTCGTGCTTCCGCGCTGGGGCAGGAGGCGGCGCCGGATTGTTTCTGCGCTAGGCGGTGCAGGTTGGCCATAGGGGGCCTGCCGGCGACGGAGTTGACCATGCCACCGGCGGGCTCGGGCTTCGCCTGCCCGTGGTGAAGTCAGCCCGTTCTTGACGGGATCCCCACGAGGCAAGGAGGTGGCGCCTGGTAAGTGGTCGTGCCGGCGGTGAAGAAGGCGACACGAGGGGAGGAGACGGCCGAGGATGAGGATGGTGCGGGTGCCGGCGCAGAAGTTGTCGGGGGGAGGAAGTAGGAGTGGTGGTGGTGGGGATTTGGTGGGGTGAGAGAGTGATGGGGCGTGTGCTTGGTGGATTTCATCGAGACCCGACGAGACCACCGGGGAGAGCAGGAAGAGATATCCCGCAAGCAAACCACTGTCGGTCATGAGGCGCGCCGCCCCGGTAGCCACGCCCGGAATCCTGAGCTCGCGCGCCTCTCCCCTTCTTTCCCGGAAGTTCCGGCCATGGCTGGCGGCGGTGGGGAGCTGGGGAAATTGACGGCCCAGCCGGCGGCGGAAGAGGCCTTGGGTAGACGACGGGGATGGGGATCAGGAGAAGAAGATCCAAGGTAGGTGATGCACGGAGAAATCCACAGCAGAGGAGCCGGCGGTTTCTCGCACGACGGAAGCTTTCTTTTTTTTGAGATGACGGAAGCTTTCTCGAGTGAACATAGACCGAAAGTCAAAGCGGTGCCGACAATACTCTAGTAAAACTGATGCTGGCCTACCGTAAACAGCAAAAGTCACATGATAAGTGACCAAAAAACGTAATAGCAATCTCACCGCGCAAGCACCTGCGCGAGCCACATAACCCATAAAATTGCTAGAGAGCACCAAAGCTGTACACAGCAAAATTCAATGAAAACTAAACAACCCAAATAGCATACGTGTCATCTCCATATTAATTCCCAGCAAGTCTCAAAATTATGAGAAAAAAGATGTTTGTTGCCATTTAATTTTATGTTTTCATTTTCATTAGAGCTCTATCGGTTGCCATCCCCATCCCTACCAAGATCATGCCTCCTCTGGGTTTACTGTGTATTGTCAATTTTACCCTGCTGCTCTTTAGGGAGGGTTCACTATGAAGGATATCAGAGGAGATGACATATGCAGCCACAAGGCCGTTCTATTGTTTCTGTTGTAAGTTGACTCCAGTTGTAATCAATTTGGTGGCTAAATGTTGTCACTAGCGCTCTATATGCTGCATCGAGAGCGTGCGAGCATAGGCCGATATTTGCATACTGCCACCGTATAGCCGACCATGTGATGCACCACGTCAAGTATTATGTCAAAAAAAAATTCCAAATATTTCCCTCTGTTTTTTCCACACGTTTGTTATTTCAATTCACCATATACAAATATTACTTATATTACTTTGACCTCGAAAATTTTCACATTTAATATTTTTCTAGAGCTTAGTACATAATCATTGTAAATTGGTAGTCAAGGTGAAATTTGGTAATTAGCATCTGTCGAGAGCATTGTACAAAATCATTTCTAGATATTTTCCTTGAGGATGTTTGATTGCTGCCATGAGCAAAACAAGCTTGCCTGGCTGAAGCGTGCTTGTTTTCAAGGCTGGTTTACTTCGTTGCCTATGTTTCTTATGTACATACTGCTTTTTCTCTATGTAATTGTGTGCAGCTGAAGCAAATAAAACAGATGAGCTCTCCAGCAGACTACAAGTGCAATTTGTCAAACAATTAAGTTATAATTTAAATTGTTCCAGCATTTTACAATGATTTTTTAAAATCTGTGTTAACTGATTTTTTTTCACACATGGGATTGACAACGTGGATGATTAACTAAAATTAACAACAAAACAAAATGATGGAATACATTTTGTTCTTTTACGGGATTATGTATTCTAAACATTATAGAAGTGACATTTCCAGTCCGCAGAGTGTAAAATAACTCAATCAAATGACCTATGCCAGTGTTGCCATATCGTTATGTCATGCAATATCACGATAGCTCACTGCACCAACGATATTTTGAATCAATTTGGAATTTATCTTCTTGACATGAATTCCTTGTTATTTTTTTACAGTGCAACTACCTGATTTTGTAAACAAATATGCCCCACAATCATATCCAAACACCATAATAAAAAATGGTCAAATCGAACTTTGCATCTCAAGTATTTTCATTGTTTCTATCAATATTTCTGTTAATTAAAAACCCATAACCTTTTGGAGATGGGCGGGCTCGGTAACGCGTGCATTTATGGTCTAGTACAGAATTAAGAGAAGAGCATATGGGTCTATTGAGAGATACAAAGCAAGATTAGTTGCAACAGGATTCAAACAAAGGTATGGCATTGATTATGAGGACACTTTTAGTCATGTGGTTAAAATTGCTACTATCAGAGTTGTTTTATATGTTGTTGTTTCTCCTGGATGGAATCTAAGGCAGCTAGATGTCAAGAACGTGTTTCTTCATGGTGTTCTGGAAGAGGAAGTCTATATGAGACAACCTCCTGGATTTGAAGATCCACATGCACCACATCATGTTTGCAGACTTGATAAAGCATTGTATGGTCTGAAACAAGCACCAAGAGCATGGTACTCCAGATTAAGTTCCAAATTATCTGCACTTAGTTTTACACCCTCAAAGGCTGATACATCACTATTTCTCTTTAACAAGTCAGGCATCACTATATTTGTTCTCATATATGTTGATGATATCATAGTAACAAGTTCTTCCAGTTATGCTATCACAGCTCTTCTTCGAGATCTAAATGAGAACTTTGCTATCAAGGATCTTGGTGATCTACATTTCTTTCTTGGTATTGAGGTTAAAGAGGTGAACAATGGTTTGCTCTTGACACAGGAAAAATATGCTATAGATTTACTCAAGAAGGTTGGCATGCAACACTGTAAGTCAGCTCCAACACCTTTGTCTACTTCTAAACAACTGTCTCTCACAAGTGGTACACCTCTTGGCTCTGATGACTGTACTCAGTTTAGAAAAATAGTTGGAGCCTTACAGTACCTGAGATTGACTCGACCTGATTTGGCCTTCTCAGTAAAAAAGTTTGTCAGTATCTTCATGCTCCAACCACTGAACATTGGATAGCTGCAAAACGTATTCTCAGATATATCAAGGATACAATAAAACTTGGAACTACTTTCGTACCATCATCATCCACCTTTTTGAGTGCATTTCCTAATGCAGATTGGGCAGGAGACATTGATGATCGACGCTCTACAGGTGGTTTTGCTATCTTTGTTGGACCAAATTTGGTCTCATGGAGTGCAAGGAAACAGGCAACAGTGTCTAGATCTAGCACAGAGGCTGAATATAAAGCATTAGCCAATGCTACTGCTGAATTGATTTTGGTTGAAGCTCTTCTCACTGAACTTGGAGTAAGATTGAGACAAAAGCCAACTATTTGGTGTGATAATCTGGGTGCCACTTATCTCTCAGTTAATCCTATGTTCCATGCTCGTACCAAGCATATTGAAATTACTTTGTCGGAGAAAGGGTTGCAAACAATCAGTTAGCCATTCACTTTGTTTCAAGCAATCAATTTGCGGATGGATTTACTAAACCACTTCCAGTTAAGAAGATTGTTGAGTTAAGAAGATTGTTGAATTCAAGCGTAATCTCAACCTGTCAACGGGTTGAGATTAAGGGAGGGTGTTGGACAATGTAATAGGTCTCTCTCTCTCTGTATACCATACGTATTGTGTATTGGATACATTATACAATGTACTTGTATCCACTATATAACATGCAACTCGTACCAGCCCCACGTACGGTTCCCGTGACAAACTTCCACAAGTGTGAGAGGTTTAACGTGGAATAGCAAAAGTTTCAAGGATCCGGGTAAGCATCTTTTTGTGAAAGAGGCGATTCGGGACCATTGTCTAGACTTTACTGAATAGGGAGATCCAATTATTCTGTTCCCTTTCTAACCAATCTTTTGGCGTGTAAGGATTTTGCTTGGTTTTTCTTACCACCACATGGCAGGTCGGGGGGGGGGGGGGATTCTTGTAGAGATTAATACCCAAACTCTTAATATAGAAAATGTTGATAATGGCGATTTCTGTGTAAAACCCCATATTCTATCTAAATTGGATGGGTTTGAGTGGGTCTTGGTTCTGTTTACGGTACAGCGCACAGGATGCTCATAAAGCAGAGTTATTTTCTGAATTAGTGTGTACGTGTTAGGCCGAACCTTTGCCAATGCTTTTAGCAGGAGATTTCTATATTTTGCGAAGAAAAGAAGAAAAATGTAATAACAATTTTAATCCTCAATGGCCCTTTATTTTCAATGCTATCATTGAGAATTTGAACTTAAGAGAGATTGCTCTCGATGGAAGACAGTTTATTTGGGCTAGCCCAAGACAACATCCGACATATAAAAAATTAGATAGGGTTTAGGCCACCGTTGAGTGGGAACAAAAATTTCCTCTTTTTTCAATAAGGGGCAGCACCACCCTCTGCATCAATTAATGCATACGCATTTTTATTACCTTATTAAAAAAATCAAATTTCAAAACCATTACAAATCACGGATCAGTCAAAGTCTCAACATGGATAAGCCAAAGGAAAATGGAAAAAAGTACTAGGTGCCACAAGATCTTCATGTAAGCCGCCTCTTAGAACACCAGCCGCACTGGCTGTATAAATCTGTGGTACCATCGCCAAGCGGTTGCACCGAATATCCATGTCCTGGGCACATCATCTGGCTGGAGATAAGACCACAAATGGATCCAATGGGTAACCAAAGGAACGACCTATAGAAAAGATGGGAAACTCTTTTTCTTAAAATAAAATCATTGCGTACATTCCAGATCGCCCATAATAAAGCCAACACACCCACTTGAATGTGTTATTTATCCTTCTTAGACACCAAAATATCATCTTGTCACTCTGAGGACGCTAACTAGAGCTTGTTCGGATCATACTCATTTGTTAATTGATACTGGACATCATGCTCACCACAGGAACAAGCCTAGATTTTCTTTTGAGCTTTCCTAGTTTCAACTAGAGGGGTTTCATGAAATGATAGTTGTCGAATGGGCTGATGTGTCTAATGGGACTGTTGGGGTTTCGTATCGCAAAAGAACACGGGTACCTCGACGAGACCCTTAAGGTTATCAGACCACACTGGGCTAGAAGGAACGCTCCAAGTTCACCGTGACCATGGCGACATCGGAGAACGTGTTGGAGATATGTCCGAGAGGCAATAATAAAATAGTTATTATCATATCTTTGTGTTTATGATAAATGCTTGCATACCATGCTATAATTGTATTAACCGAAATATTGATACATGTGTGTTATGTAAACAACAAGAAGTCCCTAGTAAGCCTCTTGTATAACTAGCTTGTTGATTAATAGATGATCATGGTTTCGTAATCATGAACATTGGATGTTGTTAATAACAAGGTTATGTCATTGGATGAATGATATAATGGACACACACACAAATAAGCGTAGCATGAGATCAAGTCATTAAGTTCAACTTGCTATAAGCTTTCAATACATAGTTACCTAGTCCTTCGACCATGAGATCATGTAAATCTCTTACACCGGAAGGATGCTTTGATTACATCAAACGCCATTGCGTAAATGGGTGGTTATAAAGATGGGATTGAGTATTCGGAAAGTATGAGTTGAGGCATATGGATCAAGAGTGGGATTGGTCCATCCCGATGACGGATAGATATACTCTGGGCCCTCTCGGTGGAATATCGTCTAATTAGCTTGCAAGCATGTGACAAGGTCACAAGAGATGACATACCGTACGATTAAAGATTACTTGTCGGTAACGAGGTTGAACTAGGTATGAAGATACCGATGATCGAATCTCGGACAAGTAGAGTATCACGTGACAAAGGGAATCAGTACCATATGTATATGATTCATTCGATCACAAAGTTCATCGTTGAATATGTAGGAGTCATTACGGATCTCCAGGTCCCGTTGATGATTATTGGTCGAAGAGGCGTCTCGATCATGTTTGCACATTCTCGAACCGTAGGGTGACACACTTAATATTTCGATGTTGCTAGGGGTAGTTTCGGGATTAAAGAAGTAGTTTTGAAGAGTTACGGAATTGTTCCGAGAAGATGATTAATGATTTATTAATTAATTGAATTAGTAAATATTAATATTAATTTATTTAGTAGAAATAAATGTGGGGCTAAAAGTAGTCTATGAGAAGTTTTGCTAATGGACTAATTAAGTAGCTCATGTAGACAAACTATTAAAGAAAAGAGGCAAAAGAAAAGGAAAAAAATGAGGCAAGGCTCGGCCAGCTGGGCCGGCCTGCCGGCCATGCACACGAGGCTAAGGGCCAATGCGGGGAGTTGCTCACGCGAGCAAGGGCCAAGGCGGGCTAGCAAGATGGCCATGTGTTTGCATGGAAGGAAAGGCAAAACTTGCCTTGCAGGCTGCAGCGATCGATCCGATCGATCGTTTTTTTGTGTGTTTCACGCCAACCATCAACCGCCTTCTATATCTATATACCTAATAATAAAGAAAATAAGGTTTCTTGTTCGTCCTTCTGTTTTTGCCCTTAATTTTTTTGCCTAAATTACAGATCATGCCACTGCCAGTCAAAGAGAAAAAAAAAGCTTCCGTGCTGAAGTCGAGTTGAGGCCTATTGAGTCCATCCCTGGCCCGTCGTCCGTTCACCAAAATCTGGCTTGGAAACAGAAATCCAATCTACCTCTTCCCAACCGCACACCACTGGAAGCAGATGCCACGGCATGGCGAGGCAGGACCCGCGCGGCCGTAGCAGCTGCAAATCCAGGGAGAACGACGGCGTTACGCCGACGATCTCCACGAACAGCACAGCACCTGGGGACGACGGCACAGGCGCTGCCAGCACCCGCGCCAAGACAATCCTAGGAGCAAGCTAGCGTCGACGACGAGGTCCACAGCTCGCCGGAGACCACCAATCGCCGGAGGCGATTCACTTCCAGATCTGGTCGGGTGGCGATCTGGAGGAGGAGGAAGCATTCGCAGAAACCGTGCGAATAGATCGATAGATCGTTGCACGGCGGTTCAGGCGGTGTCGGCGGCGAGGTCAGGGGCGGCCGGAGTTGGCTGGAGCATGGCGGCGACCATGGCAGCGACGCTATCGCCTCGCGGTCGCTAGAGAGATTAGGGTTTCATGAGAGAGAGGACCGAGTGAGTGAGTGAAGTGGGCCGGACCGGTTCGGTTCCACCGAACCGTTTTGGAAAGACCTTAATGGGCTGTCCAAATGGGCCTAGTTAGTGGGCTGGCCCAATTGGTCCAGGGGGTATTTTTGTCTTTTCAAAATTTGAATTAATCTTTGAATTCAACCAAATTGTAAATAATAAAATACACCCCTAAAAATCCAATAAAAATTGGTTTAGTGAATGAAAAATTATTCTTAACTAGAATAAAATAAGAAATAGAATTAAGAAAACAAATTCAAATTTTGGAATTTTTGAATTTGAATTTAAACTTGGAATTTTTAATTTGTAATTTTCCTTGGATTTAAAAAATCAAGGAAAAATTTCAAATAAGTTCAAATATTTGTTTTCAAATATTTTCAAAAGAAAATTCTATTATTCCAAGTCATTTCCTTTAACAAAATATTTTCCAAAAGGAAAATATTCTATTATTCCTATTTCTTTTATTTCTAAAATAAAATAAAATTCTATTATTTCAAATTATATTTGAAATAAATAATTTCCGAAAGGAAAATTCTATTACTCTTAAACTCTTTTCTTTATAAAGAGAAATTGATGTTAATGACTTTATAGTAATTATAAATTACTGCCAAAGGCACAAATCCTTAACTCAACCCTAAATCTTAAAACTCATATTGGGGTAAGGGTTTCAACAGAAAATAATACATCCATGCATGCATTATTTGGATTTTATAATATTGTCCTTACCGGATAATGATGCTTCTTTACAGAACCCGAGGTCCAGGTTCCATCCACTACATTGAACTGCACTATCTCGCAGACACCAGGCAAGTTCACCATAGCTCATGTCACCTTGATTATTTTATATCAATTTAACTGCAAAAGTACTATACTTATCATTCCTGCGTTTAAAATCAAATGTTACTTTTCCAATTATGAGTATGACTGTATGGTGGGCAATGGAACCATGGTATGTGTTGATATGGTGGAGGTTACATTGCAAGGGTTCTATTAATCTAGGACTAATCATCAATGCCGTCTAGTGATTCTAGCGTCGTACAATTCGCGTTAACCATAAGATCTACAATGGCTATGGGGAAGCCAGCTGTATCTTTTCCCTCCTGCACACCAACGGACTTGATAGGGTCTGGCGGGGTGTTGGGATAACACCGCCATAGGTTGGGAAATCCTTTTAAATCCCCATCTGTGTGGATGAGAGGCTCTACCGTCTATGAAGGATTGTCCGACGTACATCGGGGGTAAAGCCGTATGATCGGGAGATGTCTACCGGGGATGTACCGGTGGACAAAATGGTGGGTTTGCAGGATCGCGGAGAAGGCGGTGTGGGGTTGGTTCTTATTCCTGGCCTCACACCAAGGAAGTGTGAACGGAGACGAATTCTTCCGGTTGGCAAAAAGGATGAGTTCTCTTATGGGAAAAGTAACGCACCTCTGCAGAGTGTATCAAATTTGTGGGAAACTACGAACGCGGCAGGAAAGGAACTCCGTGAAGTTCTGGTCAACCTGTGAAGACGGGCGGGCATAGTTTTCAATGTAAAATCAATCTTTTGAAGAAATGTTTTCGAAACATGCATTGACCTTAGATTTTCTGATCAATGGTCGTAGCTAGTGCATCAAACACATTTTTCCTTTTGAGCTTGCTGAGTACCTCTGTACTCACTTTCTTTCGACACCCTTTCTAGACTGTGAAAATGAAGTGGAGGCTACCGACGGAGCACCGGAAGGCGACTACGAGCTGGTCTATGAAGAACCTGATCTGTCCGGAGGAGTGGAAGGCGTGGACTATGGGTTAGTCTGTGGGCCCGACAATAATGAGGCGGAGGAGTAGTGACATACCCTAGTATCATAGAGCTGAGCAGCGTAGAACTTACCTAAATAAATTGCTGAGCTCAGTTTTCTATTTATGCTGGTTTGTAATAACTTTAGTAGTATCTTAGGGTGTTCTCATGGGACCTGTGAGAATACCAACTTGTTAAGTCTGTGATTGTAATAATAGCTCGAGTGTTATGACCTGCAATATTTCTGTTGTACCACTCTGAGGGATGTGATATTTGTGAAGAAGTACCTTCATGAAGATCATATCAACGACTTGTATACTACAACATGCAGTGGTATGCTTGGTCATCGCACTCCAGGTACTGTATCAAGCTTAGACTTTGACATTGGGTTAAGCGTATTATAAAATAAGTGTAAAATTAACCAGTCCTTCATTCCATTCCTTGGACATTTCATGATGGCTTCTTTCATCCTTTCTCATGCAAGCGCTAGTGGCTCGCGGTCTTCTTGTCTAAAAACATGTAACGTTAGAATGGATCTGCATAGTCTTTGCCGGTGAAAAAAACTTAGTCATGAATATATTAATACATTCATCCCATGAAGTAACAGTGCCTTTAGGCAAAGCTAGCAACCAGTATTTTGCTTTTCCTCTTAGTGAAAAAGGAAACAAGCGTAATTTTACCACATTGGGGTCAACATATGTAATATGCATCATGTCACATATTTCAGTAAATGTATTCTAGTGCATACCTGAATACTCAGCGGCTGAGCCTCCAAATTGGTTCTGCTGAACCAAACTCAAATGGTTAGGCTTAATTTCATAGTTCTCCATTGTAACAGTGGGTTGAGGTATGGGTGCACGAATAAAATCATCATTGGAGATAGCGTATTCCCCAAGATTCTTTTCTGTCATGGTGATTATCTTTTTGGTATTTTCTCCTATGATTGTAAAAGAACAAGTAACTATTTTTTGGGTTTTCAAATAGAGAATAAAACATAAACTAATAACAATAAATAAAAACATAAAACCAAACTAAAACTGACTAACAAGGTCTCTAGTAACCTTATTGTTTCCCCGACAATGGCGACAATGTGATTTTATGTTTACCAGACCTATCTAGTTTACTTTTAAAGGGGTTGTGTTCAATGATGGAAAATATGCTAGGGTTAAGGTTTCTCCTGCAGCTATGCATACATATATAATTGAAGCTAGATGATTGTGTCATGATCCCGAATAAATCACTAAACATGTACCGTTACTTTCCCCTTTCTGTCACTGAGGTTTCACGGTAGCACGCCGTTCTCCACTCATCCCACCTCTTTCCTTGGTCGATCTGAATGATATGGGTACCTGCAGATCATCGAAACGTGGAAAGGAGACAGGGATATAAGATTGCAAAACTCATATTCAATCCTTACACATATTATAAGATTAGATGCACATAAATGCTGCGAGGATTCACCCCAAACCGCAGCCCTTGAGGACTACTCACACATAATATCAAGATCAATAACAAAGATAGAAATCATTGTGGAAAATACTTGGATTTAAATCACAATATTCTTATAATGGTCGCCAAGTCTCAAGGAAATCTCTATTACAATGGTGATGGCTATGAAGGAGATTGGAGATGGAATGGATGAACTATGGTGGTGGATCTTCTTCGGTGTGGTGGTAGATGGATCTGATGGATGACGGCTCTCTTTGGCGATGAATGACTCTGTTTTTGGCATCGGGGACCTTCATAGAACTTATAGGGTTTGACCCCGGAAAGGCTGCGGCACATGGTACGGGCGCATGGTACAGGCGGGGCTTGCCCGTACCGATGCCCGTTAAAGTCCTTGGAACCGCCTCTTCGACCGTAGTCAACTTTGTCGTACTCTTGATGCTATTTTCTTCAGTAATTGCAGGTCAATTTGTTATTATGACGTGATTTCCTACACACCATTCAAAGATAGAAGAGATTGCACATCTTTTCATTAATTAGTCATTAGTAGAAAATTGAGAGATAAACTTAGTCAATTTCTTGACTTAGATAAGGGTTTAAACGCGAGAAAAAGTGGCGTATTTCACAGCCATAACTTTGCCTCCAGGCACAAAGATCCAACCAGGCAAACAGATCCAACTATTTTTTGACCCGGGAGATCCAACTATTTAACCGTATTTCTTCTAGGGCCGCATTCAAGTATGATCCTTCCTACCGAGGCTGAGGAATCGCCCGTTTTCCGCCAATATAGTGGGTACGAAGCTCCCTAGTATGTTTCCATCGTCATGCCGTAGTTTCTTTACCTTTTGACTGGCTAGCAGATCCAATTATTTGATTGTCTTTCTTCCCGAGTCGCTTGTTCAAGTCTCGCTCTTTCTACAGGGCTGAGAAATCGCATGTGTTTATCAACGATTTTTTGTACGAACCTTCCTGTTATGTTACCATCGCCATGTCGTACTTTCTTTGCCTTCTAGCTGGCTAGCGGATCAAACTATTTAACCGTCTTTCTTCCAGGGACGACGATTCTAGCGTCACTCTTCCACCCAGGCTGAGAATTCGCATGTGTTTTGCCAAGATGGTGGGTACGAAGATCCCTGATATGTTCCCATCGACATCTGGCAAGTGAAGCCAACTAAACCGTCATTCTTCTAGGGCGACAGTTCTAGCATCCTGCTTTCTACAGCAGGATCCAGTTTGCAATTTGCTATGGATGACCCATTGTTTGACGAGCACTTGTTAGATTTCAGCAGAATTAGTAATGTATGCACTATCCATTGATTTGTTTGTCTTCCTCTTCATCTCCACACTGCATGATTCATTACTGGTGAATTTACGATGCAGGATGCGATTGTGAGATTATCTGCGGGATCCACAGAGATCAAGGGCAACAACACCAGCCTTCAGAACAGAAACATCCAACTCTTGGATAGGTGTGGTATCCTCAATGCATAATCAGAGGCGAATGCTCAGTATGCGAGAGAGGAGCTGCCAGTGCGCGTGTGCGCATCTTTGACCGTGTATGTTTCCATCGTCGTGCCACAGTTTCATCGCCCCTTTGCTGGCTGCCAGATCAAACTATTTAACTGTCTTTTATCCAGGGACGACGGTTCCAATGTTTTCCTTCCTACCCAAGTATCAAGTAAGGTGATTTATATGGACAAGGACTTTGCAGTTCTCCGAAAAATTCAATAGGTTGGCACTATATATTGTTTTTTTCTTCCCCTTCATATGTGCACGCATGCCTCATTGCTGATGAATTTGCAATGTAGGATGTGATGGCAAGATTCTCGGCAAAATTGGGCGAGACCAAAGGGCCACAAAACCATCCTTCAGAAGAAAATTTTCCACCTCGTGCATAGGTGTGGTGTCCTCTATGTCGCATCGGAGGTGAATCGTTTTGCGCGATCTTGTATTAAAAAGTACTCAGACGTTCTCGTTGAGTGTAACAACTTGAAGAAGGAAGTCGAGGAGCTCTGCGCCTAGCCACCGAGAGTGTGTTCATTGACAAGAGTGGTTAGTGTGATTGTAACTGTGACCGTGATAGACTCTGAGAGGAATTGGATTTGCATGCCAAATTCACGCAATATTTTGAGATAAAGTACTTGGAAGTTCGCGTTAAGTGCGGTAAGTTGAAAAGAGAAGTCGAGGATCTCCGTGCCAGCCACTGACCAGGGTGATGTCAATCGACCTGGGTGTGTAATGTGCAGCCACAACATTGCAATCGCTAAATCTGACGAAATTTGAATTTGGTTTCGCTGTGCAATATAGGAAGACCTCTTCCTCCTTCTTCGCCTTCGTTTTTTGGCATAATTGCTTTGTATTGAGTCTTAAATCATGAATGCGGCCGTATTGCGTTTTTTTAACTATATATGTGATGCTACAACTTGTATAGTTGTACTGTTTATGATGAATTTGATCATCAGTGTGTGTTGTACAAACATGGTCAAATGTAACAAATTTGACGATACATAGGAAGTACTAATTTGTGTCCAAAAAATTTAATAGACGTGTGGTGGAACAAACACGGCCGATCTCTAAACGCCATGACATTACAGCCCCAATCAACCAAAGCTTATTTAGGTTAGTTCTCGCACCAGCACTACCCACATGAATGGAGAGAACATCTTCCCCATATCCAGGTGGTAGCCTAACCCAGTAGAAAACTTCGGCCAAATTGGGAAGATCCAAACTATGTAACCAAACCTAAGAAATTGCTTCACATTTGCGCTTTCAGTGTCGGTTCACCATTCGTGTGTGGCCAAGCGTGAAGAATTGGCTTGGCTTCATGAAGTTCATCCAAGCTCTTGGTATGCTAGATGCTCTGTCAAAGATTGGTGGCTTGTGATCCACAGGCCTCACCATGAAAGAGAGGCCTTGGCTTTGCTAGCAACATTGATTTCTTGGGAAATTTAGAAGGAACAAAAATTCGCGTGTTTTTGTAAACAATGCTTCCACCGCTATCATACTTGTTTCTAGAATCAAAGATGAGGTCACTTCGTGGAGCAGAGCGGGTGGTAAAACTTTGAGTATGTAATGCTGGGAGAGTAGGCTTTTGCTATTTTTTGACTTTTCGGTCAATTTGGCTTGTAAGACTCTAAACTTTTTTCTCTCTTAATGAAAATGGTAAATCTTTTTTCGCGAAAACGCAAAAGACTTGCGTTTCGATGCATTGATAGAAAAGAAGGTTATATGTACAAGTTCTAGACCGGACGAACACCACGCCGTACAACTCGACCCAAGAAAAGGAAAAACCTAGTCTAGGGGAGCAGAAGGCACACACCCAGGGCTCCCGCGTCCGCCCATTGCCGCGCATCCGCCACGATGTCGTTGAATAGGGTCATCACCGAAGGCCGCGCGTTGTCGAAGACTGCCGCGTTTCGATGATTCCATATCCACCATGCCGTAAGCATGATAACCGACGAAGTGCCTTTGCGCAACTGGCGAGGGACGGTCCGCACCACCAGGGACCACCACTCCGCGAAGTCGCCCTCAGCCGTGGGAGGGCCTGAAGTGGATCGGATCCACGACAACACCTCAAACCAAACCATCCTGGAGAACGAGTAGCCTGTGAGAAGATGGCGCATGGTCTCCGTGGACTGGGTAAATCTTTTGCCTTGTTAAAAAAAAAACTTCAGCCAACAATTCCCATACAAATCGCGCCAAGCTACAGGTAAAAAGGCATATGGTCAGCAGCCTCAACCTGACCACATATATAAACAACAATGATCGCCCAGCCAGCCCCCCTCTTAACTCCCATGGAGAGTCAAATAGGGGTCATCCTTTCTAGCTAAGGAATTATTTACTTTGATCATTGCAGCTTCATCCACGCATAAGACAAAATCTATTGCAATGTAGCTTACTGCTGCTGCGAGACGTCGAGACCTCTTGCCGCGCGCAAAAGATATCCCACACATCATTCATCAACTTTACATACATTCGGATCAGAGAACCCCTGCAGAATCAGCTGGACGAACTGCAAATGGAGAATGATAAGAAAATGGCCAGACAGTATGCAGTACGACGATGAGATCGAATCTGCATAACCTAAAGATTTAAGAGCTGGATTCCATTTGTGGAGACTGGAGTACATGTCGCTGTATCAACCTCCAGAGAAACCCAACACGCAGGTTTCAGCCCTCTAGTGAATTCCACCCCAAAGAGATAGATGTGCATGGATAGAAGGATTACAGGTTGGCAATACTCGTTTTGAGATAACCAGGGTGCAACACTATCCAGAAAAAAGTAACAGATGAACCAGCGAAGCAAGTAGTATGGCATGAGAAGAGTGAACGTCCACGCTGAAGCTAGCATCCCCACGGCATATACTCCAGATCATCTAAATGGTCATTGCCGAATCTGAAGTCCCCTCCGTGCTTCTGAACCTGTGCGCGGTATACATCCAACCCTGACTTGACTCACAGCTTGAACCAGGTTTATTTATCATAGCAAGCTCAAATAAGGAAAACTATATGTTCAACATCCACGACAATCAGAAGTTCGCAAGCACCTAGAGACACAGTTTCTACATAATGTTATACAGTACACCTTTTTTTCTATGTTGCTTATAAAAAATACAGTACCCAAAACACTTCAAGGCTGAATTCAGGATAGTTAACAAAATGCCGGCCTCCAAAGATTTACCAGCTCCAGATCTCCCACTTG
>NC_061508.1:293941904-293972650 GCF_022539505.1 Lolium rigidum
GAGCGGGTCTCTTCCCTCTAGCTGCCCAAAACCCTAGCCGCCGCCAGCTCTGCCGCCGCCGCCGCTTCTCGCTACCATCGTCGCACCTGCCGCCGCCACCAAAACAAAACACACACGCTGCCGCCGTAGCCATCGTCTGCCGCCTCCGCTACACCAACAAATCTACAACCTACAAACCTAGCCGCCGCCGCTGCACTTGTTGCTGCCGCCGCCGCCTACACAACATATCCAAAACCAAAACCTACAAACCCTAGCCGCCGCCGCAGTTCCCGCTGCCGCCGCCGCCACTATCGACGTCGCCGCGTCTAAGCCAGATCCAATGGCCACCTCTTCATCGATGTCTGCTACCGCTCTCGCCGCCGCGCTCGGGACTCCTCCATCCCAGCCGCTCACGCGCGAAAACGCGCTTGTTTGGAAAGCGCTGGTGATCCCTGCGCTCCGCGGCGCCCGTGTTCTCGATCTGGTCAACGGCAAGGACAAGGCGCCCGACGAGTTCATCTCCACCGAAGACGCCAACAACAAGACCGTCACCGTCGTCAACCCCGACTACGAGGCGTGGATCTCTCGCGATCAGCAAGTTCTGCGCTGGCTTCTTAATGCGCTGTCGCCCGATGTGCTTGCTCACGTCGTCGGCCTCGACACCTCGGCTACAGTATGGGCAGCCCTCAACACCCATGTCTCCGGCCAGTCCAAGACTCGCATCCAACAGCTTCGCTCAGCCCTCAACGACACGCGCGAAGGTGATCTGTCCGCTGAAAAATATGTTGCCAAGATGAAGTGCATCGCCGCTGAGCTCGCCGCCGTGGGAAAACCTCTTGACGATGATGAGCTCGTCTACTATGTGCTGCAAGGCCTCGGGAGCCATTACAACAATCTCCGTACTGCCGTCAATGCCAACCCCAACACTGCCCTCGCAGAACTTCTCACTCAAATTCAAGCCTTTGATCGGGAGCACAAGACCGACGAGCCGGGGTTCACCTCTTCTGCTAACGTGGCTCGTCGCGACACCCGTCCACGCAATGATGATCGTCGCCGCGGCAGTGGAGCGCCGGGAGGAGCGCCCTCGCTACGATGACCGTCGCCCCGCCAAGATGACCGGCCCCGCTATGATGATCGGCGGCGCCAGGACCGCCCACGCCAGGAGTACCGCGACGATCGCCCACGTCGCTATGATGATGATCGTCGCCGCCGCGATGATGGTGGTCGCCGCCGTGACCGTCGCCCCACGCCCTACGTCAATGTCACCTGCCAGATATGTGACATACATGGGCATCCTGCTCGTGACTGCTGGTGGCGCAATGAAGATGATCGCTCCAACCGCCCTGACCGTGGTGATCGCGGCGACAAAGGTGCAAATTTTGTTGCTGCTCATGGAGTTGACACCAACTGGTACTATGACACGGGGGCTACTGAACATCTCACTGGTCAGCTGAATAAGCTCACCACATATGATCCATATCCAGGCGAAGACCGTGTGCGCACTGCAGACGGCACAGGTATGCGTATTAGTCATATTGGTCAATCAGTTTTATGCACTCCTCATAATTCTTTCAGCCTTACAGATATCTTGCATGTTCCTAATGCCACTAAAAATCTTCTATCAGTACATCGCTTTACTCTTGATAATCATATCTTTATTGAGTTTCATCATTTTCATTTTTTGATCAAGGACCAAGCAACACGTCGAATTCTGTTTAGAGGTCCGTGCTATGGCGGTCTCTATCCACTGATGCCCATCACCTCTGCCACCTCCAAGCAAGCCTTCATCACAATAAAGCCGTCCTCCTCCACGTGGCATCGCCGTTTAGGACATCCTTCTTCATTTGTCGTTCAGCAAGTTCTTAGAAGAAATAAAATAGACTACACCCCAAAAAGTACTCCCTATGTATGTGACTCTTGTCAGCTTGCCAAGAGCCACCAGTTGCCCTATCCCATCTCTACCAGTCGATCCACTATTCCTCTGGAACAAGTCTTCTCTGATGTATGGGGACCAGCACCTCTTTCTATTGGGAAACATGAGTACTATGTAAGTTTCATTGATGATTTTAGTAAATTTACCTGGATCTATTTACTTAAGAAGCGCTCCGATGTTTATCAAGCCTTTCTTAATTTCCAGCAATATGTTGAGCGCAAGTTTGATAGAAAAATTGTGACTATGCAAACTGATTGGGGGGTGAGTATGAAAAATTAAACTCTTTCTTTCAAAAGGCTGGCATCACACATCATGTTTCATGTCCTCATGCTCACCAACAAAATGGTTCTCGTCGAACGTAAACACCGTCATATAGTTGAAGTTGGTCTTGCCTTGCTTGCAAATGCATCGATGCCTCTTAAATATTGGGATGAAGCCTTTCTTACTGCCACGTTTCTCATTAACTTGCTCCCAAGCAAAGTTATTGATCTTCAGTCTCCAGCTGAACGTCTTCTCAATATAATGCCTAACTATGATGCACTTCGTTTTTTTGGTTGTGCTTGTTGGCCCAACCTTCGTCCTTACAACAAACGCAAGCTCGCTTTCCGCTCCCAACGGTGTGTTTTTCTTGGCTATAGCCCCATGCATAAAGGAGTCAAATGCCTTGATGTATCTACAGGACGTGTATACATATCTCGTGATGTAGTCTTCGATGAAAATGTTTTTCCCTTTCAAGCCCTCCATCCAAATGCTGGTGCTCTTCTCAAACGTGAAATCCTTCTTTTACCTACACATACTTCTCATGAGAGTGCCTCTATAACTGATGATCATATGACTACTATTGTGCCTGTCACGGTTTCTCTCCATGATGCTTCACAGGATACTGTCGCTACTGGTGAAAATTCTGCCCAAAATGATGCACCCACGCCATCGCAATCTCTCTCTGGTGATTCTGTTGAGGGTGGCTCACATACGGCCTCTGGCGCTGACTCTGCCGACCCCTCTGTCGGCATGGATCCCGAGGAGGATCCCCCTGCGTCGCCATCGCTGGGTTCCCGCGCCGCGTCGCCAGCTCCCGAGGAAGATCCGGTGGCGTCGGCGCAATCCATCCCCGCCACGTCGCTGTCCCATGCGCGTGGCGCCTCGTCTTCCCCGCCTCGGACGCCCGCGACTGCCGCTACTAGCGCTCCTGATGGAGCCTCGGCCGTGCAGCCGACTGCTCCTGCTGCACCTCTGCCTCGCCCTCGTACACGGCTTCAACAAGGTATTCGACAACCGAAAAAATACACTGACGGTATTGTTCGCTATGGCATGCTTGCCTCTACAGGCGAACCTCGGAATCTCCCTGCAGCTCTCAGTGATCCTAATTGGCGTGATGCGATGCAAGAAGAATATAATGCGCTTCTGGAAAATAAGACATGGACTCTTGTTCCCTCCAGCCCAAATAAAAATCTCATAGACTCGCAAGTGGGTTTATCGTATCAAGCGTCGTGCTGATGGTACAATTGATCGTTATAAAGCCCGTCTTGTTGCCAAAGGTTTTAAACAACGGTATGGCATTGATTATGAAGACACGTTCAGCCCAGTTGTTAAAATTGCTACTATCAGAATTGTTCTTTCTATTGATGTCTCTCGTGGTTGGAGTCTTCGGCAGCTAGATGTCAAGAACGCGTTTCTTCACGGTGTTCTGGAAGAGGAAGTCTATATGAAGCAACCACCTGGTTTTGAACATCCTGATACTCCACATCATGTTTGCAGACTTGATAAAGCTCTCTATGGACTCAAGCAGGCTCCTCGAGCATGGTATTCTCGGCTGAGTGCCAAACTACAAGATTTTGGATTTATTCCCTCCAAGGCAGATACCTCGTTATTTCTCTACAACAAGTCTGGTGTTACTATCTTTGTTCTGATCTATGTGGATGATATTATTGTGACAAGCTCCTCTGATCGTGCTATAACAGTTTTGCTTCAGGATCTCAATGCTCACTTTGCTATTAAAGATTTGGGTGCCCTTCACTTCTTTCTTGGTATTGAAGTCCAACGGACCGCTGATGGTCTTCTCCTCACACAAGCAAAATATGCACATGATCTCCTTGCCAAAGTTGGAATGCTTGACTGCAAGCCGGCCCCTACACCCCTGTCTCCATCTGAGTCGCTCTCCTTACATGAAGGTACTCTTCTTGGTCCCGAGGACAGTTCTCAGTATCGAAGCATTGTTGGTGCTCTCCAGTACCTCACTCTTACTCGTCCGCGACCTGTCTTTTCGGTAAACAAGGTCTGTCAATACCTTCATGCTCCTACTACAGCTCATTGGACTGCAGCTTAAACGCATACTTCGCTATGTCAAAAATACACATCAGCTTGGTATTACCTTCCGAAAATCTTCTTCTACACTTTTTAGTGCCTTTTCGCATGCCGATTGGGCCGGCTGTATTGAGGACCGCCGCTCCACTTGGAGGTTTTGCTATTTTCATTGGTCCAAATTTGGTCTCCTGGATTGCTCGGAAGCAAGATTCCGTGTCTCGTTCTAGCACCGAAGCTGAATACAAAGCGCCGGCAAATGCTACTACAGAACTCATATGGGTCGAAGCTCTTCTTCGTGAACTTGGGGTGCGTCTTCGCGAGAAGCCCTGTTTATGGTGTGATAATCTGGGCGGTACATATCTCTCGGCGAATCCTGTTTTTCATGCCCGCACAAAGCACATTGAGATAGATTATCATTTTGTTCGTGAAAGTGTTGCACACAACCGTCTTGCTATCAAGTTCATCTCCACCAAGGATCAAATAGCTGACGGGTTCACTAAAGCTCTTCCTGTCAAAAGCTTAGATGAGTTTAAGCGTAATCTAAATCTCTCCCGCGCTTTAGATTAAGGGGGGATGTTAGCGTATGTAATATGGTATGTGTATATGTACGGAGTAGTACTCCGACTATACACGTACGTCTCATGTATTGCCACGTAGGGGGCTTTTCCCTACTCTATATAACACGCAATCGATGGCCCGAAAGGGTACGCATCGTTACACCAAAACCAACAATCCGAAGTGGAGCGGAGCTCGGTGGTCAGACAGAACTGCCCGGCGTGCCGCGAGAGTAGGAGCCAGTTCGACGTGTCCCAGGCGGTAAGTATGCCGCCGGAGGCACCGTCGGCATCGATGTATTCATTCGCGGAGAGGGGGCGGGGCAGGATTGTTTTGAGCTTGAAGCTAGTGGGGGCACGCAACTTTATTTCTTGGAGACAAAAGATGGCGGGAGACATATCAGCGACGGCGGAGCTAACTACAGTGCACTTATCATTCCAGATCCCTACCACTAAATTTCTCAAACGAGGTGTACTCATGGGGGATACAGACACACACCTAATATACAACGCAAACTCTTACAAGCCCAGGAAGCTACGCTGTACAGGGACTTCGGAGAAGAGGGCACAGCTAAAGCTACGGTGAGGGTAACCACGGGACGCCGCGACCAAAAATGCCGGCGCAGAGGCCGAGCTGGCGCCAGGGGCGATGAAGGCGGCCAGGCAGGCCGCATCAGTCAACGTCGGCAATCACCGGGGACGCCGCGGCAAGGTGGCCGAGCGCGACATCGGGGAGGTCACTGCCACGCGCCAGGGAGTGGAGGAGCTCCATGGGCAAGAACGGTGCAGACACGCCAGCGGAGGGGCGCGGGAGGGGGGCACCCTCGAGCTTGTGCGCCTTGGAGAGCGGTTGCTTTGGAGGTGGCGTCTTGGTAGTTGCCGGCGGCGGCGTCGTGGATCCTCTTGCTACGGCGCTCGCCGGTGTCGAGCCGTCACAGCCCGTCGGGGGTGCTGGAGTGGGTCGAAACGCTCCGCAGCAGCACGCCGGCCACGACGGAGGGGGCCGCCCACCGGTGCGAGGGGCTGGCGGGGCAACATCATGGGACAACGCTCCTGGAGGTACTGTGGCATCTGTTTCGCCAGGACGAGGCCGGGGGATGGCGTGATCACCGCCTCGGCGAACACGTCAGTGGAGATCGCCATGGGGCGGCCCTGAATCTTTGTCGCCGTAGCGATCAGCCCCATGGAGCCAGTGAGCAGGTTGACGTGCATCAGCCCCTTTGGTCCAACATCTGGCCCAGTGGGCCCGTATCGCCGAGGGATGCGGAAGAAGCCCAGCTCACCCGCCGGCCCAATCGCCAGCAGGTGGAAGAAGCCCGGAGAGACAGCAACGTGCAGGGTCGAGGGGCGAGGGACTCCCCCCGGAGTGATCATGGCGAACGGTGCCGTGCCCGGCGCATCGAGGAGATCACACGGAAGCTCGTCGTCACCGGCAGCGGGCGCCACGTCGGAGCCGCGCGCAGGAAGAAGCGCAGCGAAGGTCCCCGGAGCGCGACGCGCCCCACGCCGGCGCGCGGACCTGGAGAGCGACCCCGGCGGGAAGTGGCTCCCGCCACTCGGCCCATCGTCATGGGGGCCGTGCGAGCCACCACCGAGCACCGTAGCCTCCGCCACCACCTCCTGGGCCTCCTCCACCTCCTCCAGGGCCACCAGCACCACGCCCCCAGGCTCCACCGCTGTAGGGCGGGGAGTGCGGAGGTTCGTCGTCGGCGCCCTCGCCGATGTCCCAACGGCGGACGCGGAAGACATCGACGAAGGTGATCCTGCCGTCGTGGGCCTTCACGTGTAGCTCATCAGGAATAGCATGATAGTCATCGAACTTGCCCATCACGACCACCGCGGTGTATTCGGCGCCGGTGAGGCAAAACTCTTCAATCCGCGAGGGGTTGGAGGAGCCGCTGACGGCGACATGGATGTGCCCGCGGTTCCAATTCTCGACGGGGTAACCCACCATGGAGAGGGACACGAAGCCGCGGTGAAGAAAGGTGGAGCGGTTCTCGGCGTCCTCGTGATGCTCGAACCAAACGGTGTGCTCCTGGAACGGGAACGGCCCCTCGAGGGAAGCCCTTAGGCGGCTCTGCGGTGTGCGGAAGGCAACAAGATGGGCACCGTGAGCGGACGCCGCCATGCGAGCCTCGTGGCCGCGGTGGACGTAGGTGAGCAGGGCGCCGCGGACGAGCGCCCCATTGTTGGGACTCTCCGGATCGACAAAGGCGAAGCCGTAATGCGCGAAATCTTCCATATTGACAGGCGGCATGTAGACATCCATGAAATCAGGATGGGTGGGCGGCAGGAGATCCTCTGCGTCTGGGGGCTCCGACGGGTCACCAAGGGAGGCTGGAGGCGTAGCCGGAGAGGATGGTGGTGCAGGCGGATCGGGTGGACCACCAGAGGGCGGTGGAGGAGCGGCATTGGGGTATGGAGTCACGGGGAAGGCCGCGCCATTGGCGACGCGCCGCGGAGGAGGGTGGTCGAGTGGGGATGTGGGAGAAGCTCCGCGCGCAGGGGAGGGTGTGGCGGAAGGAGAGCGAGCGCGGGGAGAGGCGGAGGGGGGTGGGAGGCCGGGCATGGCGTTGGGGTAGCGGTCACGGCGCAGGCCGGAGCGATGGCCAGAACCACCGCAGACAAGGCAACGGATTGGATCACGGCATTCGCGGACTGGGTGTTTGGGTGAAAGGCACCGAAAGCAGAGTCTCTTGCGCTTTATAACTGAGGCGGACGGAGGCTGCGAGGCGAGGTGGGTCGGCGACGAGGTGCCCAAGGCCGGCGAACAGCGGCGACCGGTGAGAGGAGAAGTCGAGAAGGGCGCTGTGAAAATGGCCACACCACGCCAGGCGCCGCTGGGAGCCGGACGATCCCGATCCGAGGGCGATCGGGCGAGCGCTGCCGGGCGGCCCGGTAAAACGTGGAGCGTTGACAGGCGTCCCGGGCGACACGCAAGGGGCAGGAGGTGCGGCACGTGGAGGCGGTGGGGGCGGTGGTGGGGGCGTTGTGGCAGCTGTAAAGGAGGTGGGCGAGTTTTCTCCTGGAGAGCTCGCGACATGGTTCACTGATGCGGGGGGGCCCAGTGCCCAAGCGAACCACGTCGGCAAAGGAAGGACTGGGACGGTTAGGCGAGGTGGGCCACGCAGAGGTGGACTTTCCATCGTTGACAAACGCATGATTTTGAAAACGGAGATGGCGCCGGGCAAGGTCAACGGAGGAGTGACAGAGGAGAGCCAGGCCGGCGTAGTCGAAACGGCCGCGGCGGAGGACCGCGGCGGCGACGCTGGCGGAGGCCACGGACGTGGAGAAGATGCCCGGCTCGGGCTCCAGAAGGGAGAAGCGGTCGGCGCGGGAGGTGAAGTGGTAATTGAGGGCATTGAGCACGGAGAAGAAAGGAGGAGAGAGGCGAGATGGGCGCGCAGACGCTCGAGTGGAGAGCAGCCAGGCAAAAGTGCATGAACGCATCGCCGGGGCGGCAGAGCGGAGCAGCGGAGCCGTGAGGCACGCTGGCAGCGCACAACAGCGCCGAGGAGAGGACAGAGCGGGCGGGGGCTGTCGGTGGATGGCTGGGGAGGGGCAGGATGGGGGGTTGCAGGGACGGTGGCGGCGGGAGGCGCCGTGGGCTCTCAGCTCTCGCGGCTCTCATCTTTTCGCCCCCAGAAATATATTAATATCAAGATGATACCAATTACATCTGGCCTCTACAACAACATACATAATGACATGATCAAATCTTGACATTAAAGATGCACACAACCAAATTATATAAATTTAAAAAAGAACATGACTCCGCCAAAGCGATCAAAGGCTTGCAGCAGCTGAAAACCTGAAGGAAGGGACGCTGCACATGAGTTTCATATAAAGATGATAGATATGTATGTCCGACAGAAGCTGATCTTTCACGGCCATAGCTAATACTCGCTTCGGTTCTTGCGACTTGAATCTAAACTAACAGTGTCTCCATCTATGATTGCAAACTAAAAGCAGCATACGCATATAAACGCTAATAGCTAAGTAAAATTTGCGAGTGAGGGAGGGAGTACCTGACACAGAGATAGGTAGGATCAGAAATCTGCACAAAAGGAACTCCTGATTTTGCCGATCAATCACGAAGCTGGGCAAGAGACGACGGACAGGAGGAGAGCTAACGAGGAAAGGAAATTGGGACGAAGTTTGGTAGAATGCGAGGAGAAGGAGTCCTCACCCACACCCACCGGAGCCTATATTGATGGCTTGAGACTGACCCCGCGGAAACGAGAGAACGGAAAATTCAAAGCAGAGAAAAAATCAGCGCCGAGCGGGCCACCACCCGAGAAAATCTGCCCAGCCTTCGCCAGCGACAGCCCTGAAGGCTGCAGCCACACGAAGCGGCGGTGCCTTGGCTTGGTGGAGCGCGGCGCCGTACGATGCACACGGCGAAGCGGCGCCGCCGAACGAGCCCGACGGCCGGAAATCCGTCCCTATTGCCACCGCATTTGAGTGAAGAAAAGCGTATCGCCTCGCCGGCGGCGGGACGTGTCGGCCAGGGCCAGCCAGCCGGCGAACTGGCCGGAGGCGGTCGCTAGGTCGCATTCGGCTGTTCGACCCGGCCTCGACCGTAACATCCGCAGCCTGTACATCGGGCCATCTGGCCTGGCAGGAGATGGGATTAGGATCTGATAGGTAGGCCTACTCAATGCAGACTGGGCCTTTTCTTGTCCCCGCTAAAACTGGGCCTTTTCGAGAAAAAATTCTCGTACCCTTGGTTGTGCAACCTAAAAACAAATAGCCTCTCTCAAAAAAAAAACCCAGCTAAACCCTAAAAAAAAGTGTCCCCTCTGCTTAAAACATGGATTCCATGAGCAACAACGAGCGGGAGGTGCTCGTCTGTGAAGTGACCACGGAGGCGCCTCCCTAACATTATTATCGCTATGAGGACAGTCTTTGTCAGAGCCTTAGGAACTTGATTAGGGCTAGACATTTCGTTGTTCTCTCTTGACTTAAGTATGATGGTCAACAACATTGGTGCTGAGGATGGATGACACATGGGATGGAGATGATGTTAAAATGATGGGTGTGATGGTGGAATGACAGTAAACCTCAAGTACCTGAGAAAGGGAAAAGGAGAGTGGAATGTTTGTATAGATTTTAGGCACATAGAATTTGTAGTGTTCAACAAATTTGGGGAATTGATGATCCACGAATGATTAAAATAAAAAAAATTGGCCACGTAGAGTAATTGCTAAATTGGCACCAAATTAACATCATTAGGCTCGTGATGAAATATACTTTTATCATACAGATATTTGGTTTCATAAATATCGTTATGATTCCGTATAACCTCAGTCAAAGATTGAAAAGGTTTGATTTTCTAAAAAAAAGCTGGAAATACACTTCTTCGTATACGAGATTTCGTCAATCTTGAAGCTCGCCATGACGCATCTTCAGAGCATCTCCAGTCGCGTCCCCCAAACCGTCCCCCAAAGCGCGCCGGATTGAGCGTTTGGGGGACGTGTTTTGTTCGTGCCGCGTTTGGGGGACGTCGCTCCCCAGCCGCGTCCCCAAACGCCGCCCCCAAACATTTAAAATAATTTTTTTAACACATAAACCATTTATATCAAATGTAGCATATGAAAAAAAATGTTTTCGAGGATTGTTTTCAAATTAAATTACAACAAACAATAAAACAAGTAATCAAATATAATAAAAAGGGCTAGATGATACATCAAGGTGCCACGGTATTTCCTTTGATCCTCCACAAATGCTCAACGAGATCAGCTTGAAGTTGCTCATGCACATTGCTCGTCACGGATCTCTGCGTGCATGACCACAAAATCAGCAAAATCTGCAGGCACCTCATGATCAACCTCCGCGAGAGGTCCTTGACACTCATAGGGACCAACATGTGACCTAACATGATTCTTGCGGTCATCCTCGATGATCATGTTGTGCATGATCACACAAGCCTGCATCACCTCCCACATTTGGTCGTGAGACCAGCTTAGAGCAGGAGTGCCGGACAATGGCAAATTGTGCTTGAAGCACACCAAATGCCCGCTCGACATCCTTCCCGCAAGCCTCCTGTCGTGTAGCAAAGTGAGAATTCTTCGGACTCGATGGATTCGAGATTGTTTTGACAAAAGTGGCCCATTTTGGATATATACCATCGGCTAGATAATAGCCTTTGGTATATTGGTGGCCATTGATCTCATAGTTGCATGGTGGAGCATGCCCTTCCACTAGTCTCGCTCGAACACCGGAGACCGCTCGCAACACGTTGATGTCATTGTGTGATCCCGCCATGCCAAAGAAAGAATGCCAAATCCACAGGTCATAATCTGCCACGGCTTCAAGCACCACTACTGCAATATCCATGACGCCCTTTGTATATACCTTGCCAAGCAAACGGGCAGTTCTTCCATGCCCAAGTGCATGCAATCGATGCTTCCAAGCATTCCAGAAATCCTCCGGCAGCATTTTGTGCCATGATCCTTGCGATCTCTTCCTCGCTTGGCTCCTCTCAAGTAGTATTTGCCAAACTTTCCCACCACAGCTCGGCAAAACTTGTACATGCACTCAATGGCGAGTAGACTCACTCATGCGAAGGTAGTCGTCCCGTGTATCGGCGGAGTGCTCCGTATGCAAGCATCCTCATGGCGGCGGTGCACTTCGAATGGATGAGAACCCGAGAACGCCTACGGCGTCGAGCTTGAGCTTGAAGTAGGGGTCGAACTCTCGAACGCCGTGGAGGATATTCATGAACAGGCCCTTGCTCATCTCGTACCGGCGCCGAAAATTGTCGGCATGTGTTGCCCCGTCGGCGAAGTAGTCGTTGTGCAAGCATGGCATGCCCCTCCATCCTCCGCCGGGCTTCGACTTCCTTCTTCCCGGCCTTGATCCTCCGCGGCGCGGCCTCTTCCTCTTCTCCGCCTCGGCGTCAAGCATGTCCCGGAGGGAGGCGATGATCGGCAAATGCTCCCGCAGGTCGTCGCCGAACGCTTGCTCGTCCTCCAAGCAGCAGGGCAACCATCTCATCGTCGCCGTCCATGGCTAAAGCAAAATCAATGGTTAAAATTGCGCCGAGGCGGACGACGCAACAAACAAGCGACCAATCGCGCCTACCGGCAAGTCGTCGAGCACCTTCCGTGCGCGGAGGTGGGGGCGGATTTGACGGCGCGTTCCGGGAGGCGCCGGCGACGCGGCGGCGGCGGCACGACCGGCGGGAGCCCCGGCCGCGACAACGGTGCCGACTCGCAGCACGGATCGGACGCCCAAGCGGCCGGGAAATCCGGCGGCGGCGGTGGGGTGGGGAGCGCGGGAAGGAAGGAGCGACGAGAAAAGAGGCGCGAACCAACGGTTTATGCAAATAGTCGCCGACATGCGGGAGCCCGCCTCGCTTCGTTGTGTCCGGCGCCCCCGGTGCGTCCCCGTGGGACGGGGACGGGCTCGGGCGCCGGACACCGTATCGGGGCGCGCCGGACAAAAAAGGGCTTTGGGGGACGCGGCTGGAACGCTTTTTTTGTCCGGCGCGTCCCAAATCGCTTTGGGGGACGGTTTGGGGGACGCGACTGGAGATGCTCTCAGTATGTGTGAAGCTGAGAGCCTATCGTCTTTGTGCCTACGTTGTACTCTGCGTTTGATTTTCTTTTTTGATGTTCTCGTTAAGATCCTCGTGTGTTTGTCTCGTTGTCTTTGTACGCCGATCGCATTTATAATGCTGAAACATTTACAATGTGAGCTGTAGATGCCACTGAGCCGACGAACAGTCACAGTCCTACTCTACTTGGGATGCCCTTGGCGCGTGAAACGGATCACCTCTGGCTACGGTGCAGTAGTACGAGCTATGCTCCGACTAGCGAGATCGCGTTTGGATCCTCGGTGTACCTGCTCGCTCGATCTGCTCATGTGAAGAAAGCCGACCCAACATGAAGAGCCCGGTCCGTAGGCGGCAGGCGGTAGCACGAGTAGAGGAATCAAATCGAGCTCAAGGACACACAAGCACACAACCTACTAAAGTTTCCCCAACTCCTCCAACCCACACCGACTCCTCACTCGCTCCACACACAAGCGTTCAAGCAGAAGAAAAACGCCTAGCGACAACAATTTTCTGAAAGTTTTTTGAATAAAAAATAATATTGATATCGTGAAGATATCAATTACATATAACCTCTACATCAACATCATATCATAATAATAGTGCGAATGCACACAGCCGAAAAAAAAAGTTAAAAAAAAGTCCCACTATAATGTCTGAGTCGTGGCATCAGTAATACAAACAACAACATAACAAGTTGACAATAACTAAAATTCAAATTCTCCAAAAGCCCACCGTCGCCACACAACCAGCCATCATCCCAAGGTCGACAACGTACGTTCTGCAACCGCGGGCCACATGACCCAAATCAGGACCACGCCGCTTAGATCGAGCTAGCGCGCTTCCTAAAACGAGCCAGCCCGACCCGTCGCCGGCTATCGTCGACATGCATCCCCGGTTCAAGCCACCACATCCCGTCACCAACCCATCACCCCGAGAGCGTCGCCACTGTGCACCCACTGAAGCTTCACCTCCGCGTGAAGAGGATCCACCCGACGTACCTCCTAACCCTCCGTCTTTCACGACCGGGCGCCGCCACCACCGGCCACAGTGGCAGCAGCCAAGGAAGCCACGAGAGGAAGGTCTTGTGCTGGGGCTGTTGCCTTCCGGAGCCACCGCCTTGCGGGCGACCCAGGAGGAGGGAGGGTCAGCTGGGAGGAAGGAGGATGGAGGGGTGCGCCTAGCAATTTTCTGAAAGTTACCGTGCATCGTTGCAACTTGCAAGACTACTGAGCGAAATGGGATGTTTGAGGGTGCGCGGCATGGAGGAATGTCACGTTGCCCAGTTCCAGTCCAGGTCCTCGAAAGGCAAGCCGCTGCGCGCGGTCTGCTCGCCGTGGCAGCAAATCCCGATAAAGTGAGCGCAGAAAGGGCGTGGCGAAAGCAGGCCCCCGTTCTGCTCCCATGTCCCACTGCCCCTCCTCATCTTTGACTCCCTCGCCACCACAGTCCAACCCCAACGCAAACAAACACTGCGCTGCCCTGCCCGTTCCAGGAGTCCAAGAAACTCGCCAAGAACAAAGCACCACCGCAGCCAAGCCCCCCTCTTCTTTCCTCTTCCTCCAGCCCGCCGCAATCACTCAAACACTTCCATCCAATAGTGGCACCGGCCAGTGATCACCACGCCGGGTGTGGGCACCATGATGAGCTCTCTGCTGCTCCTGCTCCTCTTGCTGCCGCTGCTGGTCTCCGGCGCCAGGTTCGGCGGCGGCGCAAGGCTGGGGGGCAATGGCGACTACGAGGACTGGCGGCTGGGCACGGCCACCTACATCAAGGAGTCCCAGGGCCACCCGCTCAACGATGGTATGCGTTCCTGTGTTTCTCATTTCGCTTTCTTGTTCGCAGCATCAGGAATGAACATATCAGCGTGTTGTGTCCATTCTCTCTGTTTTGTCCCCCTTTCTTTCTGCATTATTTTCTGGGTGGAGATTGGAGATGGTAAATGTTGTATGTTGGGGAACACGAATGGTCTGGGATTAGGCAGATCCGGCGTATTGGGCAGGAAAATGCTAGTGTTGAGTTGCAATAGAAAGTAGGGGACAAGATTCCCTCCTGAAACTTGGTCCCTTTTACTACTTGTTTAGACGGATTTTGACTCTTGGAACCGAACATTCCGTGGATGTTCTCTAGATGATGATGATAGAAGTATTTCCATTGCGATTTGTGAAAAAAAAGGTGGAAAAGGGTTTCTTTGATAACTATAGAACAGTGTTCATGCTAATGCTAATGCTGTTGTACTTTACCATCAACTTTTTTTTCTTTATCATACTTAAAGGAACCTTTTCTGGTCTGTTACTAGTGCAATCCTAATCAGCCGAAAGAAAACTAATAATGGAGTAGAGCATTAGTGCATTATTTTTTACTATATTGGTTTTCCCTTTGCGTAAGAAGTGGGAATAGGGCACACATTGAATGCTTTGACAATCCTGATCTGAGAGGTCGGGCGAGCTAGTACAACATGAGCTTTTCTCGCTGTCGCTGCCTGTACTCAAGTCATGCAGTGTACCTTCCGAGTAATTGCTCCACAATGAAATCGACTCTGTTTTTTTTTTCCTTCTGAAGATTCATCAAAACCATACTCCGAATTTTGAAGATCACATGGAATGTCATTTACATCATAATGTGATCAATATCAATTCTTTCTCTGTTCTATGTTACGGAGTACCTAGAAACCCAAAAAGGGGGGTTTTATCTGATGCAACACGTTGTCTGAAACTCTGAAGGTGGCGGCGCTTGTGGGTATGCGGACCTTGACATATTCAGATATGGGAGGTACACGGCTGGCCTGAGCGGCGCGCTGTTCGATAAGGGCAGCGCCTGCGGTGGCTGCTACGAGCTCCGATGTGTGAACAACATCCTCTGGTGCCTCAGGGGCAGCCCGACAGTCGTCGTGACGGCGACTGACTTCTGCCCGCCCAACTTCGGCCTCGCCGACGACTTCGGTGGCTGGTGCAACTTCCCCAAGGAGCACCTCGAGATGACCGAGGCTGCGTTCCTCCGGGTCGCCAAGGCCAAGGCTGACATTGTCCAGGTGCAATTTCGAAGGTAATGAGGGTTGGAATTTTCACATGTTCCTAAATTCCTCACTATCATTCTTGGGTTGATTTATATGTGCAAAAGTATGGCACTATCATTCTTGAGTTGGGCAACTGGTGTAGTATTATAACCTGCTTTTGCAGAAGTTCAGAATGATGTTTTATGATTAGAAATGGATCGTAGACTGTGGAACACGTTTCAACCCACTTTGCATTGTGGCTACTGGGTAGAAAGTATTAGGGCTGAGAGTGTGTAGAGAAAGGAGCAGCTTTAACAGTGATGCCTTTTCCTTTTCCAAATCTGACTTGTGTATGCTAATCATGAGTACTTCCACAGTTTCAGACAAATGCTATGAGTATGTCTCAACTATGGCAAGAGTAGTAAACACCACGTATATCTTTACAAGTCAGTTAGATGACCACCATAGCGTAAATCAAGCAGTATCTCCTATGTGACTAGCCATTGACGATGATTGTGCAGGGTAAGCTGTGATAGAGCAGGCGGAATACGGTTTACCATCACTGGTGGCGCCAACTTCCTCCAGGTACTGATCACAAATGTGGCAGCAGATGGCGAGGTCGCCGCCGTGAAAGTGAAAGGATCAAAGACCGGATGGATACCTATGGGGAGGAACTGGGGGCAGAACTGGCAGTGTGATGCCGACTTTCGAGGCCAGCCCCTGTCATTCGAGGTCACTGGAGGGAAGGGGAGGACGATCACAATGTACAATGTTGCACCTTCCGATTGGATGTTTGCACAAACATTTGCAGGCAAACAGTTCGTACAATAGGTTAAAGGTAGGAAAGCTTGCTATTAGTATTATATAGGGGGTTAATTTGAATGTGGGGTTTCAATTTTGTGACCCAATGATGTTTACCCAAGAATGTTATTAATGTTGTTTTACTCCCCTCGCCTTGTATAGTTGCAGAATTTTACTTCCAGGTTCTCAAGTTTACTGGACCACTAGCTGACCAGTGGTTCTGTTCATGTAGTCTGACTTGCCGAATGTTTACCGTGCACAAGTATGAAACTGAAACGAAACATGATCTTTAAGCCCACACAGGATAGAACACAGACAGTGCAGCGAAGAACTTTCCTCCAGCTAGTGAAGAGTGAAGAGCAAAGGGTGCATCACAGTTGTTGGTTTTGGTTCTGAGGAATCGATCCTACTTGGACCAGCCTGGCGGACTTGTTGTATACACATTTCACTACTTCAAAAGCTATATACAAAAAAGGGATCCATCATATTTCCTTGATGCTTTTTGTTTGCTTGAACTGAAGGCTCCGGATTCAGGTTCTGCAGCACCTCAGGAACAGTTCCAACAAGTCTAGAGAAAAGAAAAATAATCAGAACTTGAGGTAGATAATTATATATTAGACTGAACAAAAACAAGAGAAAAAAGGACAGAAAGTGAAATAACTAATGAATAAGGCTTCGGTTACAAAAGGAAAAAAATGAAATACCTATTACCATGTATATTTAGATTCACGTCACTGCTTAGAATTCCTCTTAGCCCCTCTCCGTAGTCTCTTAAAATTAGGGGGAGGAGTAACAGACTCGGTTTGTGAGCAATTATCCTCGAAATCATCATCTGATAAACACAATGTTAGTTCATGTAAGAAAGTCAAGAAAAAATGGTGGGATTTCCATGACTCCTGTTACTTCACAACGCTTCGGCTTTGTCTACACATCTTGCGTACCTTCGATGTTATTATTTCCACCAGAAGCTTTTTTCCGCTTGTTGACGTTCGTTTGGATTAACTCAACATTCTGGGCAGAAAACAGAAGTCATCTCTACACCTTCATAAAACACGACATACATATAATCTTTGGATTTATGTTACCTTCACATCTTCTTCATCTTGACTGAATCTTTGAATCTCCTCATTACCAGACATCATCTTTTTTGTATCAACCTTAGCTTTCAATGTCTGCTGGGCAATACTATTATGACCATCATTACCTGATCTTTTCTCACCGATGGTTACAATGCCACGTCCCATTTGTTGCTCTGGAATCGTACATGTCCCATTGAAGGGTGGCATCAAGCAAAACCTGAAATTTCAGAGCTAAACTTCAGACCTGTCAAAAGAATGGAAGGAAACAAGCTATCGAACATATAAACTTACGTAACCAAAATACTGAAGTTACTGTTGAACCCCTACAATTTCTGATGATGCAAGAATATTCATATTTAATGCAGAACAGCAATCGTCTAGTGAGCAGCTGAGAAACCACTAATGTGGGCAAGTCTAAAGCACTCAAGCACAGTTAACACAAAAGCTCGTGCCACAGTCCGTGTTGACAAGTACAGCATTTTTCATGTTTTTGAACTCTGCCTTTATGTTATGTTGCTTGAAATGGTCGAAAATGCAAAAACAAAACAGCAAGAGAATTGAAAAATCAAATTCGTGTAGAAATTGGAATGGTAACTACTATGGTACTGGCTTTCTGGATGAGGCCTAGGGAAAACCATATGAGCAGAAGTTTAAACCGTAGTCAAGGTGCTCGGAGAGTACAATCAATGTGTTGCAAACTCAAGACCTCAAATTTTGCCCTGATTATGGTGAGGGGCATTCAAAAACATCTTTTAAAATGATAACCTCAGTACACACACTATGAACAAAGTCGATCCTGTATGATAAAGTTGAGTCTGATTGCCTGATACGAACCATTCAACTGGTAGTGACTCTGAGTTGAATCCAGCAGTCAACACTCTCCATTTACGACAGCCATAACACTGAACCCATTCATGATCAGGTTTGCAGTTCTCATCTCCTTTTTCCTGTATGAGAAAGGTAAGCTGGAGTCAATAATGCTTATAAGAATCATTTAACATAATATTTCAGAAAGATCAAATGAAAACTTATTCTTGCATCCTATAACCATTTGGCTTCTGATCCTGATCGCTAAACAAAAACAAAGGATTGAAGAACAACTCTGATTCCTAACCCCACTACGACATCCCTTACATCATGATTGATTATATGCATATAAAATTATGCAATTTCCACAGTAAAATAAACATGTTCATATTATGCAGGGATCAGAGCCGGCCCTGAGGTTTTGGGGGCCTGGCAAAAAGTTAGAATATGTGCCCCTCAAAAATGTAATATCCTCATATGCAAATTCACTAACAATGGTATCAAAATAAAGAAAATTAAATACTTACTAAATCATGTCACCAACGTGGCCGTTGGACGCTCCTCACAACGTGGCCACGTGGGCTGGATCGCATAGGAAATCAAACCAACTTGTATTTACTTTTTTTAGAGGAGCCAACTTTTATGTATAGTACATCAAGCCCTCAGGCAGAGACAAACACACAGATAAAGAAGCAGAAATTAAATTCAGCTCCCGGGTGCATATGCTCCTTCCATCCGAAAAACATATTTTAAAATTTTAATTGTCAAAAAATTTGAACAAAAAAAATTCATATGTACATATCGATAATCTATGTGCGTTCGTACAGTTTCGCGAAAAAACGATATTTTTTATGATTGATGTAAAAAAGACAAAACATGTCCCACAAAAGGCATTATTTTACCACCAAATTTTGTCTTTTTTTCAACAGCCCAAATGACAAGTTGATTTTTTATGGAAAGACTTTTAGCGTATGTATCATGTGAAAATGTAAATGTAAAATTTTCGTTTGGATTTTTTGGACATTTCAAAATATACCAAAGATGCATTTCAAAATAAAGGGAGCATATGCACCTAAGAGCCAAAACATCTCTCCCAGAAAAAAGAACAAAACAAACCCTCTACCAGGCAAACTCAGAGAGACAACAAGCTAGGCTCTTGGAGACGACATGGGGTAACAAGGTAACACAGCGCACACCAAAGTATGGTATGACCAACTGATAGCGTGAAGAGCATGTTTTGTGATATAAATACATAATCAGCCAGCCAATAACTACAGTCAGCCAATACAAGCATATTTAGAGCAAAACTGCATATAGATATTTTTTCCACCACCAGAGACAAACACACAGATAATACATCAGTTAATTGATTCAGATTTGCTTATTTAAAGTTAGGTGACTTGAGTTGTTGATATGAATCAAGCAAAATCGAATCCAACAATTGACCGCTAATTAAATTTTCCAAACACAAAACTATAATTCCTGCCTTTTTTAGTGTGGACGCTAATTCCTGCCTTTTTGAAGACTGGGCTGCTAACTCCTGCTGAAGACTGAGCTGTTAATCGCGTGACCCACTACCACTTAAACCATGTGTATGCGATGCCAAAGAAAGAAAGGCCCAAGGGCTAGCTGCTAAAAAATACGCCTCGGGGCTCTCTTCTTCACAAGAGACAGAGAAAAGCTTCCATGGCGCCGCCAGCGATGACGCCAATGAGTGCTCAGCTACTCGCACTAAGCGTATCTAGGCAGGGGCCCCTGTCTTCGGGGGGCCCTTAGGCCTCGCCCGGTTACACCCTACCGGGGCCGATTGATATGGATTGACAGACAATCACGTTCAATTACCGGTGAACACCTCCCAATCCGCCTCAATCCCATCCAAACCGAACAAGCCCTCAGGGCAGGCCCTGGCAGGCATAAGGCCCATATATCCCACTCATATGATGGTATCTAATTGGTACTTCACCCTATAGAAAGCCAAGCATATTTCCGTTCATTGTAGCTAACCTTTGTTTTGTTTTATCAAATAAATGTAAAATAAAACAGACAGTCTATCTGCTTTCAGTAAAAAAAACAGACAGTCTTTCTTTCAATAAATGCACGATCAGAAGTTGTAAAATTGCAGTGCTTTCATCTACTTGTATCTTGCCCAGTCCGATTGCAAAGAGATTTTATAAATCAGTTCATGACCAGATATGTATTATGAGCAAGATATTTTGAAATAATAAACTAAATCTGCAGCATTACCAATTCTATACTTTCAAAGTTTGTATCCCAGTATTCATCCATTTTCTTATCAAGCCACGCCTCCAAGGTGGCATACTTTTCACAATCTTGAAACCCTTGTTTGTTGTTGAGAACCCATGAATTTCCATCTTCATCATCCTGCAAAACATATGAAGTTTATTCAAACAGACAGGAAATTGAAGAACATCCATAGCAAAGTCAAGATATTATGTGTCATACAATGAGTTCTGTAATATCTGCAACTCCTATGACACCACGTCCTGTGTCAGCATTATGCTTTTGACCCCCAACTCGTTTGTAAGACTGAGAAGAGAACGAAAATCAGAAGTCAGAAAAAACAAGCACATCCGAAGAGGCAGGAATATCCACAATAAAAGTATGAAAGCACTACAGATGCATGTCAAAAAGTTGCAAATGGCTTGTGGCAACAAAAGAAAAAAGATTGTTTGTAATGTACAACTAAATCAAGTTAAACAAAATACATTCAACACAGTTTATGGTGCTCCACACAGATGGCCAAAAATCCAGCGTTCCAATTGACCTCTAGCAAGAAACTGGAAGAGAACATATTTCTGTACTCTAAACCCCTAACCAATTAAGTGTTGCAGTTTTAGAATGTACCAAACATTGACCTTGACAATAAATTTCAAATGAGGGCATGAGCAGGACCAACTAATTCTTCTCACTGTGTGTCTGTGCATGTGAAACGATTAAATATAAAACTATAGCTAATCCCACCTCTATCAGGCGTCCGTGCCAATACAAGAAAACTCCACAATTCGTTCGGTCAAATTCCACAGTGCTCCTTCCCAGAGTCAGCTGAATAGTCTTTCCCATAATGACATCAGATATAACAGAAGTCTTGTTAAGGGTCTTATCCAAAGGACGTGCTTTGACCTACAAATAAAAAACCATATGGTTTAAATAAGAATATACCGTTTCGCGACAACGTAAACATATATTATTTACCTGAGACCCCTGGACAGTTATTTTCATGCGAGGATTCCTGAACATAACTTTTAGATAGGCTTGAAGTGAGTAGTCCAATGGCACCTATAGAATATAATTAATCAATCAGCAAAGCCAGGCCTTGTTTCAAATATTCGCATAAAGCAAAGCGAATGACCAACCAGAAACACAAAACTAGGAAGGCTAAGTTCCAAATCACAAAGCCATGCATGGCATCCAGAGTACTGAACATGTGAAGGCTATATCGTGGCCCATCAAACTCTAGTAGATCAACTCTGGATGCTATAATGACAAGTTATCTACTAGAGCTTGAAGGGTATAAACTCTCATACATAAATTCTTAATCTTTCCAGTTGCTATAATGAAAGTAAAAAAGTTCCCTCTTCACTCGAAAGGAAAAGTAAAATATGAAATGGTGATGTGAAGTTATAAGGTTTACCTTGGTACTTGTTTGCCCTGGGCGCGATCTGACTCTTTTTGAACGGATTAGTATGTCTCCACGACCACGGTCAATGGGATTTTCGTCAGTCTTCCCTGAGTTCCAGTCCAAGGTGTAATCTTGACCCCACTTATCTAAATTCCATATGTAAACTTGTGTTCCAGTACCATCTTCACCAAACAAACCTAGCTTTTGTCCAATGACATATTCATTAAAGGGAGAGAATTCCTTGATAGCATTCATGTTATATTCAGCAGTAGCTTTAGACTGGACCGTCAAATCAACTTCCATGTATTGCCCTTCTTTGCGATATGTCAACACGGGGATCTCAAGATTCTGTAGCAAATTAAACTATTATAGATTTACAAGCCAATGGACGAAGAATGAAGGAACTAAATAAAATGGTGCTTACATCTTTATTTTCATTAAAAGACTGAGATAGAAAGGACACTGATCTGGAAGTCGAAGTTTGGGTAAGCACAACTGCATCTTTCCCAAGTTTCATAGCACCAGTCTACAAAACAGAACCGAGAAAACAGTTTAGACAGTAACAACTTACAACATTATGGGCGGCATATTTCAGGGACACATTTCATATAAATCAGACAAATTGTACCCATACAACAAAGAAGGCAGCTTAGAATGTGAAGAGATCAAAACGTTTAAAAATCATTCATAAATAGATCATAGCAATTATGAGGAACTGGTGACAATATAAAGAAGGGGGGCCATGGATTATTAGAAAGGCATGAAGCCTTTCTAGAGAGCTATCAGATGATAGATGTTTACCTTGAATCCGATTCCAAACCTCCCAATCTGATCCTTGGAATGTTCATTAGGTCGTTTGTGACCAAATGAGATCATTCTCATCATTTCAGCATAAGTCATTCCACAGCCATCATCAATTACAGATAAGACAGGAACTTTTCCTTCTGCTTTCTTTGAAAACATAGTTTGGATGGAAATATCCAACCTTATGAAGGATAAAGGAGAATAAATAAGCAAGAGGTTAATGCAATAAAACAACATGAATAGCTCCAAATAGTCTTCCATATTATATGTTAAACACTAGCATCAATGAAGAATGTTTTAGACACTGTATTGCGACAAGTCATACTATGTGAAACCTACAAAAACAGAAGCAGAATACTTTGGCACATATCCACTTGGAAGAGAAGCAAAATGAGATGGTAAAAAAAGGCTTAGCTGGCACAGCAGCGTGTTATCAATCTACAATTTGTATTTATTATTTTTTGGAAACATTGATGAATTGAAAATCTCCTCCTCGGAGCTAACATCGAAATGTTTTATTACTAAAGTTGGTAAATAATCTATTGATGACTAATGAAAGTTGTGCAATGCAGAGTAACACATCACAGGCAAAGCCAACCTGGCCCTAAAATGATTTTAAAAATGAACCAACATTCTCACTTTCTGATTATTCTACGTAAAGTCATGAAGGTACCTTGATGCACCAGCATCTCTTGAGTTATCAACGAGCTCTGCAATTGCTCCAAAGATCCAGCCAGCATGTGTTTGACTGAGAGTCCGCAGGTACGATGGGTCTGTGCTGACGAAATTTTTTGTAAGAGTAGATGCTCTCTTTTTCATTACTGGATCCAAAATTCTAGGACCATCTTCAACAGACTCGCATGGTGAGGATTCTGGATCATGGTGTTTACGTGAAGTATTCATCTCCTTTGGATTTGGTACACTATCACAAATCTCCTCACTCTTATTGGATCTCTCTGGTAGCACAACAAGTAAGCGAAGAACAGTCAATAAGCAAAAACATTGTAAATCAACAAAATTTAATACTCCCTCCGATTCATATTAATTGACTTCTATATGGATGTATCTAGAACTAAAATGTGTCTAGATACATCCATATCAGAGTCAATTAATATGAACCGGAGGGAGTAAAAGATATTGCATAAGATGATGCACAACTTTACTTTCTATGAATAGAACACCCCTCAACAACATGAAGCAATTATTCAAATAAAGAATGTAAAAAGAAAGCAATCTCAGCAAATACGACTCTTAGGAAAGAACATGATGTCAGCTCAAAATAATACAGCAGTCTGACTAAAATATAGCTCATGAAGGACTAATGAAGTGCCCCAGCAAAGCAGTAGTGTCTAAGAAGCAACTTAGCTAATATCTCATCAAATATACCTGCCATCGTTTTGCAGACTCCACGATCTTTTTGTTCAGTATTGTACAAGATCACCGCATGTGAGTAGTTAGGGTGTTCATGAGATTGAGGAGCAAGAATGTGGAAGGTCATGGAATCGTCTCTGACAATACCGGCCTACAAAAAACACAATAAAAGAGAAAGGTTCCTCGCATTATAGACAACAAAATAGAGCTACTGCATTGTGATAGAACAAATACAATGTACTGCTTAAACTGCAGCAAAAAAAAAACTTGCCCGAAATTGATTTTTTGAAATGAAAACTAAAACTTGCTAGAGCATTGCATCCTTCTCCTTCATGCCTTTATTTATTTCTCTCTTTCAATTGTCCGACGCATGTCTGACATCTCTAGCTACTAGCTAGCCACACCCACCAACAGAAGCGTAATCTCTCGGAGCGGTAACTTGGCAGTTTCCCTATCCTCAACCTCTTTCTTTTAAAGCGTTATTTAAAGATAGGAAAATAGCTTTTATTGTATGACCCATAGCAATGAGTCAATAACAGAGTATGCACAAGGTGAAATTTGTACTTACCCTCTGATTGTGCCAAAGGAAATGCATAAACTTTCGCCATTCCTTATTCTGACGGTCATCTTCCGGATCAGGAACCAGTGAAAATTTTCGGAAATTACGAAGCTCGTATAACTTAGCTGACTCAAAATGGCTAACAGACCAAGCCGAGGGCCTGTAAAAGCAAATCATAAAATTACTTTGGTTTTGCTAAGTATAAGTCGCCTGAGATTTTATGACTTGTAAGTTGATACCCTGAGCCGTCCAATGTCTCCGGGTTAACATTCAAACAGCGGTTTGAGGAATCAAGATTAGACCAGATGGCTAGCACCAACAACTTAACCATGAGAAAACTCAGTTGACTTGGGTACAGATGTACCCAATTACTTCAGAATTTGGAGTTTATAAAACAACCTTCAGCCAAATATGTACAGATGTGAAAACTGAAAGGCACATAAATTTTCCCGTAATATATTTTCTAAAAAATCGCCTTCCGTTGTATACGTCCATTTCCTTGGGATACGTGGTTTCAATCATGTTTGTGCATTGAGGGAATCAGGAATGTCTCGAATACACATCAAAATGTGTGTCTTCGTATATTAAGAGGAAATCAGGAATGTAGTTATTGCAATTTCAAAAAAAGTGCTAGGCATTAATTCCTAGTTTTGGCTCTGCCTAACTCCTATCTTACCTATGCGCACACCTAGGCACACTTAAGCGCTCACATAGTACGATTAAACACTACGTGTTTTGCTTTCGCATAGCGCCTAGGAGCACCTTTTTTAACCATGAGCTATTGTAATATGGTACACCTATTTCAGTGCAATAAACAGAGGTTGGATAGTTGTAGAATACTGGCATTTAGATTTAGCAAATGGTATGTGACTATGTGTGATCCATTCAAATAATTAAATATGATGCCTACTTGGTTTGTGCACATGGTAGGCTTAAGTAGATATTGTGCGATAGAGAAGTAACTTCACTCAGAGCTTGTTTGGATACCCTTTGATCCTACACAGCAAAATGGGCCTGATCATAGATTATCCAAACAAGCTTTCAAGTTGATGAATCTAGTTCAAAGCCTGAAAACCCACACATCAGCAGGGTAAACTAAATTCATTGATCAGTGACCATATGCTACAGAAAGCATGAAGAATAAGTATTGACAAATAGTCTTGGTGCAAGCTACTCCCTCCGTTCACTATTATAAGATGTTTTAGATATTTAAATGTGGACTACAGACCCAAATGAGTGAACATACACACTGAAATGCGTTTAGATACACGCATTTTCGAAAAAAGCCTAACATCTTATAATAGTGAACGGAGGGGGTAACTTTTTCGAAAATGCATGTATCTCGACATGTTCCAATGTGTAGGCTCACTCATTCTGGTCCGTATCTAGTCCACATTGAAATATCTATAACATCTTATGATAGTGAAAAGGGAGTAGTATACAAAGTACTCACAAGAATCACCATTAAAAAAGCTTGATCAACTTACAATTCTATCAGAGTGTCACGGACTTTAGTGCGGCATATGTTCTTAAAATCCTTTTGCAGCAATACTCTAAAACCTGCAGGAAGAAAATATATACTTCACGTCAAATTTTGCAGTACAGCATCGTACACCAAATTCCAATGAACAAGTGAAAAAGAAGTAAACAGCATTCATGATAACGGATACATGTTAAGCTCAAACTAAGAAAACCTCGATCATAGGCTGACATTATTTAATGCAAAATTTTATCGATAACACCTATACTTTTATAGATTTGCACATTCTCACCCTTCTAATTTTCAAAGTCCACCAAGCCTACTTGAGATATCAAAAGCATTTCATATACATCTGAAGTCCTGAATCCATACAAGCTAATATCTGGTAGATTTTCCTTTTGTTACTTTTGAACGCTACCTTCAGAGAATTGCAAATTGGGAATAAGTTTGGAGCTTATCATATGTTAACCTAGGTTGCTATACATATTAGAACCCGAAGAGCCAATACGCCTTCGTTATCAAGATTAAAAAGTACAGGTGGCCTTGTTGCGATTCACAAAAAGCTTTGTGTATTTCATACACGATGTAAGGTACTTGGGCATCCCAATCTTTAAGTTTGACCAACAACATTAGGTTATGTGATACAGCAAAGGTATCACTGTGAAATGTTTTTCAATATGAATCAAATGGTGTGAATCTTGTTCAATACAACCCAGATCCGCCTTACATGTTGCAAATGAGGGAGTATAAATCAACAACACTCATCCAGTCGTACCTTCGTCTCTGTGTGGCGGCTCATTCAAATCAATAGCTTCCTCCTGTTTATGAAATATAGTAACACACATCAGAAGTGAACTGTTTTTTTCCTCATGGCCATAATATATTGGTGCACATGCAACTTGTATACCGTTCTTGAAGTTAAACACAAAAATATAGGTAGCCGAGACATGTGGAAAGCATGTACTATATACTAAAATTCTAAGAAAATAACAGGTCATTAAAGATACCAATAAGGATGTATGAATGCGATCCTCTTTCCACAAATGGTGCCACGGAAAATCCTGAACTAAGCACTTGGATAAGCCAGGAATATTAAGATCCTAAGCATCATTAAATAGCCCAGAAGCAGCATAATTAGTTAATTACTCTATCAAGATAATGCGCCAGCAGGGAAATTAGATGATCATCCTTGTGTTATCACCATAGGAACAAACAATCCCCTGTTTACCATTGGAACAAATAATCCCAAGTAATGATACAATTATTCCTTGTATAATTGCAAGGGGCACAGGCAATTGTTTAAATAGTCCTGGCTTATCAACTAAGAGCAGCATACGAAGCAGCATAGTATCATACACGCCCTCATGCCAAATACATCCAAACCACGCGATACCCCCAAATGCAGTCCCAATGCCTTAAAATGGTCTTGAAACCTATCAAATGAATGCCCTTCTCATGGAACTAGAGATAACGCTCCGGTTCAACAGAACAGCAGGGTCACAGACAAAATACTCGATTTCACTACCAAATATAGGTTGTTTACTTGGATTGATTCCACCCCAGGCGCAGGTGAATACAAGGAATCGAAGATACTGGAGACTAATTTTCCAATAGATAGTATTTTGCCACGGATGAAAAGAGACGTACTCCTCAGGGACGAGACGGAAACTAATGCACTGGAAATGCAATTATTTTGTTTTTTCATGAAACCTAAAAAGGGACGAATCAGGCCGCTAGCACGCATCAACCGCAGCGCAAGCAACCCGTAATTTCCTAGAGCAAGCAAGCATCACACGGAAAAAGCACCAAGCCCCAAAATCCCCAAACCCCAACCAACCAACCCAAGCGGTACCAAACAGCGAGCAGATTCCCACCAAAGCGGAGCGCACCAGAACGCCACCGAAATTCTCGGCGAGGAACCGAGCAGAGCACGCGCACGCGCGCCGACGGAATCCGCGGCGCGAGGTACGCCCCGCGCGCGGGGAGCGGGAAGGGGAAGGGGGGAAGCGAAAGGGGAACTAGGGTTTAGAGGCGCGGCATTACCATCGGGCGCGCGCGGGCGGCGCTGGTTGCGGCGGAGGCGGCGGCGGCGGCGGCTGTGGGTGCAGGAGCGAGAGAGGCGGAGAGACAGGTGGAGGTTGGGCGGATTTGGTGGTGGTAATACGGCGGGCGGGCGGAGCATGAGCTAAGCACGGAAGGCGGAACGGTCTCGCTTCGCTAACCGATGAATTTGATTGATGGCGCTGGCTGCTGCGTGGTAATTAATGGAGGAAAAAGTAAAAGACGACGGACGGATGTGCCCCTCGTGTCAGTGTGTGGGTTTCGGCGCTTTTGCCTCTGCGGACGGATCACGCATTCAGGACATCTCCAGCGGCGCCACCCAAACGGTACACCGTGATCAAAAATGCGTCAGGTTTGCGTCTCCGCGGACGGTCCGCGGTCGCCGAGTGTCCGCCGAAAAAGACGTAGGACCCGCTAGTCAGTGGTAGGGAGGCGATATTATTCCCGCCGCTTGTCATTCCACGCGCGAAAAACAATTAGACCGACGTGAGCAGATCCGTAAGCGATGGACGTCCCCGCCGCCAGCCCACCACCATGGATGCCGAGGAAACCGTTGCACCCGCCACCGCTCCCACACTCCCCGTAGCCACGACCATAGCCACAATGGAGGCCGCAGGCTCCGGCGGAAGCAGCGGGCGCCACCGGCGGCCGGGAGGTAAAGCCGAAGGCGGCAAAGAAGGTGCTCTCCAAGGAGGAGAAATGCGTCGAGGCCGCGAAGTGTCGCAGCGGCGCAAGAACCTGAAGGAGAAGACTGCTGCGGCCGCCAACCAGCAGGCGTGGCAGATGTAGATGAAAGTCGGTGTAGCGCAAGTAGCCCTCCATCCGAGCATAGTGGAGGGCAGGAGGATGGACGCCGAGGCCAAGACCCGTGCAGAAGACACACGAGCCGACTTGAGCTGCGTCGACGACGACGCCAGGAACTGGATCATGAAGAGGCGCGCCGAAATTCGCGCGCGAGACGCCTGATCGTCGGCGTCATGCGCCCAGCACCTTGGCCACCTTTTGGACTTTTTATTGCCGTTCAGGCCTTGTTGTGCCCCTTTTGGACTCCACTTTGCCGAATCACTGGTCATTACGAAGGAGAAGAGGAGAATCCAGATGGATGTCGCTCTGGCACAGTCGGCACAGCTCGGTTTGTTCGGAATGAGCAACCCACTCGGTGGAACGGCATTCAAGCCGCCAAAGGAGACAAAGGACATTGTCCCGGACCCCGAGTACCCGGAGCGCACCGTTCGCATCGGTGCCGGATTGTGCGAAAAATAGGAAAGTGTGCTCGTCAACTTCCTCCGTGAGAATCGGAACATCTTCGTCTGGTCTACTGATGACCTGATGGGTGTTCCGAGGGAGTTGGATGAGCACTCTTTAAACATCTGAAAAGACGCGAAGCCGGTGAAGCAGCCCTTGCGCCGCTTTGCTGAAGACAGAAGGAAGATCATCGGTGTGGAAGTCACCAAACTGTTGCTGGTACGGGCACACGGTACGGTTTGGTCTGCACGTACCGATGGTCGCCAGTTACGTATGGTTTCGATGAAATCTTCAACTTTTCTCTTTTGTGGTCGTGGATGCGGTACGGGCGCGTGGTACGGTTTGGTCTGCACGTACCGATGGTCGCCAAAATTACAGTAACCTGCGAACATCAAAAATTTCTGTGCAATCTTCATGTGCCCTTATGCATCAACATTATCTCGAAAATGACTAAGGAAAAACAGCAGCATGTATCAAGAATGCGCAACTCGTTAGCATATAAAATTAAAAAGGTATTGTTGTTTATTTTCTTCCCCTCTTTTCCAAAGGATCTCATCAGCACTCTTTATTAAAAAAACTAAACAAACAAATAGAACTAAACATTAAACTAAATAAGAACTAGATAGGAAACTTATTGAACATGGGTTGCCTCCCATGAAGTGTCTCTAGTTAAGGTCAATTAGCTTGACCAAGATGGTGATCACTTAAGAGTTGGAAGTAGAAGACTCACTCCAAAATAATTAGCTTTCAAAGTAATGACCTCATCATCATCATTTTTGGCCTTCTTATTTCTAGGGAAGTGTGCTACAAAAGGATCTTTGGATGATAGTCCAATTCTCATACTCCCTTCATGCAAATTGATGAGATCTTTAATAGTTCTAAGAAATGGCCTTCCTAACATTATAGGAGCTATAGGATATTCCAGTCATACATGTCCACAATAATAAGATCAATAAGAGTGGGACATCCTTTAATCTCTACTACAATATTATCTTTTATGCCTACAACTTGTCTATATGTTGAATCAGCTAAGTGTAGTCTTAGCTCAGTTGTTCTAAATGGCCACATTCCTAACTTATCAAATAAGGTCTTTGGAATTGTGGAGACGCTTGCACCAAGATCACAAAGTGCATCCACCTCGTTTGTTCCAAAATGGATTTTAATAGTGGGCTCAAATATATCATCAAGCTTAGCCGGAAGTTTTTTCAAATAGCTTCTTATATTGTTGTTCTAAATCACGAACTTTGCATGCTACTTCATGAATAAATTAATGGTACCTTTCACCATTACCTTCATCAACTCATGGGTGTCTTACCGTGACCATCTTTATGAGGTCTTCTACGGAGCACTCAGGTGTTGGAGCATAGCTATAGTCCAGTTCTTCAAGTGCTTCTACACTTCTTTCAATCCTCATTATCTTGAGGTATTCAACTGTGTTTTGGTTCCGGTCTACTCGCAAAACTTGCAAGTATAATAGTTTGGCTTTCGCCTATCTTCCCTCAGCTTGTGTCTCAACGATCTTCGTCCTTTCCTGAACTTGAACATCATTCTTAAGAGAAATGGTTTGGTTAGATAA
>NC_061508.1:293972750-294078990 GCF_022539505.1 Lolium rigidum
GTTAGGCCCATAGGCGACGAAAAATACCCCTTAGCGGACGATTTTGAGACGTTGTCTATCAGAACTTTTCTTGTAGTGATTAAAGATAAAGCTAAGAACATATTTGTTCATACGAAACAGCGGAGCGTGTCTCTCTCCCAAACAAAGAATGCTAGGATCCGATTTTATTCAAACAAAACAAAAATAAAACAAACAGACGCTCCAAGTAAAGCACATAAGATGTGACGGAATAAAAATATAGTTTCACTAGAGGAACCTGATAAGTTGTCGATGAAGAAGGGATGCCTTGGGCATCCCCAAGCTTAGACGCTTGAGTCTTCTTAAAATATGCAGCGATGAACCACGGGGGCATCCCCAAGCTTTGACTTTTCACTCTTCTTGATCATATTGTATCATCCTCCTCTCTTGACCCTTGAAAACTTCCTCCACACCAAACTTAAAACAAACTCATTAGAGGGTTAGTGCATAATTCATATATTGAGAGATGACATAATCATTCTTAACACTTCTGGACATTGCACAAAGCTACTGAAAGTTAATGGAGCAAAGAAATCCATCAAACATAGCAAAACAGGCAATGCGAAATAAAAGGCAGAATCTGTCAAAACAGAACAGTTCGTAAAGACGAATTTTAAAGTGGCACCGGACTTGCTCGGATGAAAATGCCCAAATTTAATGAAAGTTGCGTACATATCTGAGGATCACGCACTCAAATTGGCAGATTTTTTTGATTTTTCTACGGGGACTACTTGCTCAAATTCGTGACGGCAAGAAATGCTGTTCCTGCGCAGTAATCCAAATCTAGTATTGGCTTTACTATCAAAGACTTTACTTGGCACAACAATGCAATAAAATAAAGATAAGGAGAGGTTGCTACGGTAGTAACAACTTCCAAGACTCAAATATAAAATAAAGTGCAGAAGTAAAATAATGGGTTGTCTCCCATAAGCGCTTTTCTTTAACGCCTTTCAGCTAGGCGCAAAAAGTGTGTATCAAGTAACATCAAGAGATGAAGCATCAACATCATAATTTGTTCTAATAATAGAATCATAAGGTAACTTCATTCTCTTTCCAGGGAAGTGTTCCATACCTTTCTTGAGAGGAAATTGATATTTAATATTACCTTCCTTCATATCAATGGTAGCACCAACGAGTTCGAAGAAAAGGTCTTCCCAATATAATGGGACAAGATGCATTGCATTCAATATCCAAGACAACAAAATCAACGGGGACAAGGTTATTGTTAACCATAATAAGAACATTATCAATCCTCCCCAAAGGTTTCTTTATAGCATTACCAACGAGATTAACATCCAAATAACAATTCTTCAATGGTGGCAAGTCAAGCATATCATAAATTTTCTTAGGCATAACAGAAATACTTGCACCAAGATCACATAAAGCATTACAATCAAAATCATTGACCCTCATCTTAATGATAGGCTCCCAACCATCTTCTAACTTCCTAGGAATAGAAGTTTCAAGTTTTAGTTTCTCCTCTCTAGCTTTTATGAGAGCATTTGTAATATGTTTTGTAAAGCCCAAATTTATAGCACTAGCATTGGGACTTTTAGCAAGTTTTTGTAAGAACTTTATAACTTCAGAGATGTGACAATCATCAAAGTCTAAACCATTATGATCTACAGCAATGGGAGTATTGTCCCCAATATTTTGAAAAATTTCAGCAGTTTTATCAATTTCAGCAATTTTAGCAGTTTCAGGCAATTTTGCACGCTTTGCACTAGGAGTAGTAACATTGCCAACACCAATTATTTTACCATTGATAGTAGGAGGTGTAGCAACATGTGAATCATTAACATTACTAGTGGTGGTAATAGTCCAAACTTTAGCTACATTATTCTCTTTAGCTAGTTTTTCATTTTCTTCTCTTTCTCACCTAGCATGCAATTCAGCCATCAATCTAATATTCTCATTAATTCGAACTTGGATGGCATTTGCTGTAGTAACAATTTTATTATCAATATCCTCATTAGGCATAACTTTCAATTTTAAAAGATCAACATCAGAGGCAAGTCTATCAACCTTAGAAGCTAGAATATCAATTTTATCGAGCTTTTCCTCAACAGATTTGCTAAAAGCAGTTTGTGTACTAATAAATTCTTTAAGCATGGCTTCAAGACCAGGGGGTACACTCCTATTATTTTTGTAAGAATTCCCATAAGAATTACCATAACTATTACCATTAGCAGCAGGATATGGCCTATAGTTGTTACCAGAATTAATCCTATAAGCATTGTTGTTGAAATTATTATTTTTAATGAAGTTTACATCAACATGTTCTTCTTGGGCAACAAATGAAGCTAAAGGAACATTATTAGGATCAACATTAGATCTACCATTCACAAGCATAGACATAATAGCATCAATCTTATCACTCAAGGAGGAGGTTTCTTCAACGTAATTTACCTTCTTACATTGTGGAGCTCTTTCCGTGTGCCATTCGAGTAATTTGTCATCATATCATCAAGAAGCTTTGTTGCCGCCCCCAAAGTAATGGACATAAAGGTACCTCCAGCAGCTGAATCCAATAGGTTCCGCGAAGAAAAATTCAATCCTGCATAAAAGGTTTGGATGATCATCCAAGTAGTCAGTCCATGGGTTGGGCAATTCTTTACCAAAGATTTCATTCTCTCCCATGCTTGAGCAACATGTTCATTATCTGATTGCTTGAAACTCATTATGCTACTTCTCAAAGATATAATTTTAGCGGGAGGATAATATCGACCAATAAAAGCATCTTTACATTTAGTCCATGAATCAATACTATTTCTAGGCAGAGATAGCAACCAATCTTTAGCCAGAAAAATGCTTGATGGCGTGTAAGACACACGTCCGTTGGGAACCCCAAGAGGAAGGTGTGATGCGTACAGCAGCAAGTTTTCCCTCAGTAAGAAACCAAGGTTATCGAACCAGTAGGAGCCAAGAAGCACGTTGAAGGTTGTTGGTGGAGGAGTGTAGTGCGGCGCAACACCAGGGATTCCGGTGCCAACGTGGAACCTGCACAACACAATCACACAACTTTGCCCCAATGTAACAGATGAGGTTGTCAATCTCACCGGCTTCGTTGTAAACAAAGGATTAGATGTATAGTGTGGAAGATGATGTTTGTTTGCGAAGAACGATGAAAGAGCAATTGCGGTAGATTGTATTTCGGATGTAAGAATAGGACCGGGGTCCACGGTTCACTAGTGGTGTCTCTCCCATAAGATAGCAGATGTTGGGTGAACAAATTACGGTTGGGCAATTGACAAATAAAGAAGGCATAACAATGCACATACATATATCATGATGAGTACTATGAGATTTAATCAGGGCATTACGACAAAGTACATAGACCGCTATCCAGCATGCATCTATGCCTAAAAAGTCCACTTTCAGGTTATCATCTGAACCCCCTCCAGTATTAAGTTGTAAACAACGGACAATTCATTAAGTATGGTGCGTAATGTAATAACCACAAATATCCTTAGACAAAGCATCGATGTTTTATCCCTAGTGGCAACAGCACATCCACAACCTTAGAACTTTCTGTCACTGTCCCAGATTTAATGGAGGCATGAACCCACTATCGAGCATAAATACTCCCTCTTGGAGTCACAAGTACCAACTTGGCCAGAGCCTCTACTAGCAACGGAGAGCATGCAAGAACATAAATAACATATATGATAGATTGATAATCAACTTGACATAGTATTCAATATTCATCGGATCCCAACAAACACAACATGAAGGATTACAAATAGATGATCTTGATCATGATAGGCAGCTCACAAGATCTAACATGATAGCACAATGAGGAGAAGACGACCATCTAGCTACTGCTATGGACCCATAGTCCAGGGGTGAACTACTCACACATCGATCCGGAGGTGATCATGGCGATGAAGAGACCTCCGGGAGATGATTCCCCTCTCCGGCAAGGTGCCGGAGGCGATCTCCTGAATCCCCCGAGATGGGATTGGCGGCGGCGTCTCCGGAAGGTTTTCCGTATCGTGGCTCTCGGTGCGGGGGTTTCGCGACGGAGGCTTTAAGTAGGCGGAAGGGCAGGTCGGGGGGCCACACGAGGGCCCCACACAACGAGCCGGCGCGGCCAAGGCCCGGGCCGCGCCGCCCTAGTGTGTGGCCACCTCGTGGCCCCACTTCGTATCCTCTTCGGTCTTCCGGAAGCTTCGTGGAAAAATAGGCCCCCGGGCGTTGATTTCGTCCAATTCCGAGAATATTTCCTTACTAGGATTTCGAAACCAAAAACAGCAGAAAACGACAGAATCGGCTCTTCGGCATCTCGTCAATAGGTTAGTGCCGGAAAATGCATAATAATGACATATAATGTGTATAAAACATGTGAGTATCATCATAAAAGTAGCATGAAACATAAGAAATTATAGATACGTTTGGGACGTATCACTGACGACGGCCACGACCAATGTATCGGGAAAACGCGAGAACCGTTCTCTCTCTGCCTTGCGGGCCCAGAAACCTCATCAATTTGACACGTTGTGCAAGTGGGGGACACACGTCCTCCGCTTTTCCTGGCGCACGCACTGTAGCTCCTGTCTTTCCACGTCCAACTGAAATTACTTTTTACCCCTTGTCCACGTGTACACCATCTGACCCGCAATCTCTCAATCCAACGGCGCGTCGATTCACCGCACCTCTATATAAAGGTATCGTCTTCCTCCTCTAGTCCTTTCGCTCGCGCCGCACCTCCACTTCTCCTCTGCAAAATCCTCCATTGTTCCCATTGCTTCAAGCGCTCATCCACGCTCACACCTTTCTCCTCCACGCTTATTGATGCCACCTCGCGCGCGTCTGACCAGGCACAACACTCCAGAGTCTACCATGGCCGCCGAAGATCTGGAGTGGGAGAGATCCAAGATCTCCAGCCAGGACATGAACCTGCTGAAGAAGTTAGGGTTCACCAAGAAGGAGAACGCACTGCGCTTCCCCAAGGAGGAGAGCTATCCATCGCCTCCCATGGAGTACCGGGTCAGTTTTGTTGACCACCTCATCCGCGGTCTCTCTCCCCCCATCCACGAATTTCTTCGGGGTCTCCTTTTTGTCTACGGGCTTCAGCTGCATCAGCTGACGCCCAACTCCATCCTCCACGTGTCGATTTTTATCACATTGTGTGAGTGCTTCCTTGGGGTCCAACCTAATTGGGCTTTGTGGAAGCGCATTTTCTGCATCCGCCATAATGGCTCCCACGGCGTCGCCTATAACATCGGCGGCGTTGTTATCTATGTTCGCTCTGACGTCGATTATTTCGACGTCAAATTCCCCGACTCCGTCCAAGGGTGGCGAAAGAGATGGCTTTATGTGCACGAAGAAAGCTCCGATTCAGTGGAGTACAACATTGCTCCTTTTGATGGAAGAGCCAAGATTCTTCGCCGCCGATCCTGGGACGCTGAAGCTACCGAAGAAGAGAAATCGGCGACAGAGGCGCTGATGACTCGCATACATGAGCTCCAGAACACCCGTGGCAAGGAATTGTCGGGTATCCAAATCACCGCCTACTTCCTTAGGATTAGAGTGCAACCTCTGCAAGCTCGCAAAAATCCCCTTTGGATGTATGCCGGTGATGAAGATGTCGAGAGGCTCTCCAAGGAACTTCCTGTGAAGGACTTAGAGAAGCTGATCCGAAGGATTTCAAAGCTTAACAAGAAGGATACTGTTCCATCTTCTTGCTGCGTTACGCCATACAGTGGCGCCAATCCCCTCCCCGGGGTAATTTTTCCTCTTAATTGCTATATTGTCTCCTCGAGTTTTACTATTTTTATCGACTATTGTCTTGCTAGCTTTTTTTCTTTTTTTTTACATAACTTCTTTTTTATCGACCCTCTTTCTTTTTCTCAGAACCACCCCATACTCGCTTCTCTTCCTCCTCTTCCTGAGGGTGGAGAAGTTGAAGAACGTAATGTTGTCGACGATGACAACCAGGGTACTTCTCGCCCTGAGAGTGAAGTTGCGGGTTCTGAAAAATCTGTGGCTTCCTCTGAAAAAGAAGCCGAGTCTGAGGCCACTGCCTCGACACACTCCCTTCCTTCCGCTGTTTCTCCAAAGAATAAGCGGAAAAGGGATGAAGTCGCCGATTCCGGCTCCTCCAAAGCCGAAGAAGTTGGTCCTTCCGAAGGGAAGACAGCTTTCGACCCTTACTTGGATGCCCTTGTCAGCTCGTAAGTCCTTATCACTCTTTATTGTTTATCTTGCAAAATACTTGTCGTCGTTTTTTCTTATATTGTCGACGTTTCTTTGCAGTGGTGACAAGGAAGAAAATCCACCTATTGACGTGGCTGCTCGAACGAGTACGTCGCGTACTTTAGTCGTTTCGGATGCTCAACCTGATGTGGAGGAAACCTCGCCTCCTCAACAGAACGTCGAGCATCCAACTTCACCTGCAAGCCCCCATGTCCCTTCGCCAAAAAGGGCCAGGGTCGAGCCAGCCACAGAATCTGCTCTGCAACCTGGTGGCTCCACAACTCCTCCTTTGGATAACGTAAGTTGCTCACTTCTCCTTTTTTTGTGCAAGAGACTTTTCAATGCCTATGAAATCTCCTCTCTTCGTTTTATTGCTTTTTGATGTCGATCTTTTTACCTTATTTGACACTTACTTCTCTTTATCTTTTGTCAGCCCTTGATGAAGGAATTTATCCGTCTTGGTACCCAATTTGTCGGGTACCATGACTATGCTAAACAAGCCGAAGGTAATACTCTGCTACTTCTTTTGGCAAATGACATCTTCCTCCTTTTCTTGTCATGATTCTGATTTCTGTCGACTATTTTGTTAGAAAATCTTGCGGAAGCCAACAAGCGTGGTGACACACTTGCTCGTAAACTGGAGCAAAGTGAAAAAGCTCGTAAGAAGGCTGAAGCAAATTCCAAAAAGGCTAAGGCAGAGGCCGCCACCGTCGAAGATCTTCGAAAGAGACTTCATGACGCGGAAACTGCCTTAAGCGACAACATATCCGAGCAAACTGTTCGTGAAGCTGAGATCCTCAGTCGCTTGCAATCGCAAAGTTGACGTTTTGTCAGTAAGTCCTTAATCCTTTGCTACTTCTTCGGGTTGTCTAATTTATCCTTGCGCAATTTTTGACGATCTTCCTTTTGCTTCTTTGTAGGGAAAACACATCAGGAGTTTGATTTGGAGTGTCCTGAAGGCGATCAGCTGCTTGACGAGCTTTCCCTTCTTGAATTTCATGGAGAGGAAGCACGCGAAGGCCTTGCAGAAGCCAGAGCGGGTCTGTCGCGTCTTTTCCCTTATTTCTTCCCAAAGACATAGGAGCCCAAGATTTTCACAAAACTTGCCAAGCACTTCAATTCCCAAGAAGATCTTGGGCTCAAAATTCGCCAAGAAGGTTTAAAAGTTGGTGTCAAGGGCACTATCGCCTTGGTCGCTGATAGCCAACAAGATGTCGACTGGACGAAAGTTGGCGACACAATGACAATGGAAACGAAGAGGTGGCAATCCTTGATCAAGGCTGCCAGGCCTAATGCGAAGAAAATCCTTGCCTACCTCGGATGCAAGCCAACTCCTGCTCCCAGCTCATCCAAGCCGGAGGTCAAGTAGACCACCCTGTCTTTTTTTTTTCTTTCTTCCTTTTGATGTTGTCGCCAAAGTAGCTTTTGGCGACACTTATCCCACTAGCTCGTTAGGGTGTCTGTGATGACCCAGCGTACCACTGCATGGTGTAGTACACAAGTCGTTGACATAACACAAGTGAAACACCGTTCCACTCATATTACATCTCTCAGAGTGGTACAACAGAAACATATGCGAGTCCAAGGTATGTCTATAGAAGTACACACGAGTCTGTTTACATAAGATCAACACAACCTCCTACTTTACAGTGAGGTAAAACTTCAAATAAAGCTCCAGAAGAACGACTCGTAGTCTATCTGATTGCTAACTCTAGCTTAAGAGCTACTTGGCTTGCTATAGAATTCTAGATACTTAGGTGCTAGGATTAGGGAAATGTTCCCTTCTATTACTAGTCTAAGCTTTTCCACTCTAGCTGATGCAGAAGTTGACTCCATTGGCTTCATTGACTGGATTCTTCTTCTTATTGCAGTTGACTCCTTTGTCTTCGAGTTCCACGGTAGTTTCTCCTTCGGTGCCTTGCTCTAAGAAGGGGGTTCAAACGAGATAGAATGAGTACGAGCGTACTCAGCAAGTTCATATTAGGAAATATGTGTATCATGCACTAGCTACAGCCATAGACCAGAAAGTCGTAGGCGAATGCAAGTTTTCATAAACATTTCTTCAAAATGTTTATTTTATTCTGAAAACTATGCCCGTCAGTCTTCATAGGTTGACTAGAACTTCGTGGAGTTCCTTTCCTGCCGCGTTCGCAGTTCCCTTCCCGGAACAGGGAGTGACAGGTCACAATTCTTGATACCCTCTGCGAGAGGTGCGTTACTTTACCCCACAAGAGATCTTAACCATGTTGTCGGCTGAGAGTATGTCCTCGGCTCGTCCACACTTCCTTTGGTGTGAGGCCCGAGTATAAGATCCAAGCCAATCACCGCCTTCTCCGCGACCGCAAACCCACCCTTTTGTCCACCCGCACACCTCCGGTAGACTTCCCCGATAATACGGCTTTACTCATGGTGTACTTTGGACAATCCTTCATAGATCGTAGAGCCATCATCACTAATGGATGGGGATTTAAAGGCCATCCCAACCTACGGCAGTGCCTCCAACACCCCGCCGGCTCTACCAATCCGTTGGCGTGCAGAAGGGAAAAGATACAGACTGACTTCCCAGAGCCATTATAGATCTTATGGATAACGCGATATGTACGGCGCTAGAATCAACTGGACGGCATTGGTAATTAATCCTAGGGTGATATAACCCATTGCAATGGAACCTCCACCATATCAACACATACCATGGTTCCATTGCCCACCACATAGTCATATTCATAATTGTAAAATAATATTTTGCTTTTCAATGCATGAGTGATAAGTATAGTACTTTGCATATAGTTTGATAAAAATAATCAAATGACATGAGCAAGCGATGAACTTGCCTTTCTTGACTGCAAGATTATGCGGGCAAAAGCTTCGATACGTGAGAACTACAAATGCTGAAATACCATCATCGTCCGGTAAGGACAATGTTTAAAGAAGCTGGCAAAGATGCTATAATGCATAGTATGAGATGCAATCGTTCCGAGCGTAACCTAACCTCGATGATTTAGGATGTATGAGTTGAAAAGATTTCTTTAGGTTTGGTTGTACTTTTAGAATGGTTCTCAAACAAGGTTCTTATTAGGGTTTGGTTATATTAGCATCATATTCAAGTGATATAAGACATCATAACAATCATACACATACAGAATAGTGATGGAACAATATATAAAGAATAGTTGTTAATTTTAAGTTCTACGAGGACATGGTTGATGATTATTTATGCTATACTTCAAAAGAATAACTTTTTAAGAACATGTTGTTTAAGAAATATTGAGTATTTCATAGAAGGATAGGGCCTCTAAGGTTTGATTGACATTTGTACTTTAAAAGAATAACTTTTGAAGAACAGGTTACATAAGAATATGAACTACTATGCATAGGAGCTATGTCTTTCTAGGGTTTACTATTGAATTCATTTAGTTCCACTAATAGGAACTAGTTGGGTGCTTAAGTTGAATTGGTTCTATATACAACAAGTATGGGCAGGTTTATTACTATGGTTGATTATGATATCATATCAAAGGATGGTTATCCATATGGTTCTATAAATTAGCTACTAAGGTTTACTATGGTTTCTCATTTGCTTCACTAAATAATCACTAATAGTTTCTAAGCTAGGTGACTTATCATTTCCTAAGTAGGGTTTAGTTGATTAGGAGCATGTGATATGTATTACTACATAAGGTTGGTACTAAGGTTCATCATTATAGTTCTACTAAATGATGATGGTTGAGGTTGATCCTAATGGTATGGTATATAGAAGTGGTGATCAATGGTACTAATCCACTTAACAAGTTAGGGTTTATATTTAGGTGATACTAGTGAATCATATAGGTTTTAATTGAGAATAGGAACATGAAATGATAATCTCATGTGACTTGGTTTATGCTAATGGATCATAAGCATGCATTCATTGGTTTCTTATTAGGGTTCTATTGGTATATGTGAATCTCATATGATCTCATATGACACATAACTAGGGTTTTAGAGTTACTACTAATTTAGGTTGATCACATGAAATAATGGGATCCAAGTCTTACTAAATTGAAACTAGGGTTTCTAATTATGGTACAACTTCTAAAATTATAATTGATAAATAGAGTTGTGGTTACTAATTATTTTGAATCAAAATTAGTAATGGTTTAACATTTTATTAATTTTTACAAGATTTAATAATTAGAGTAATTCTTATTTAGGTTTAATTAAGAATCAGGGTTTAATAATTGTTATTAGGGTTTAAAATAATTAATTTGTTAACTAAAGATGTTTAAGTTAATAAGTTTTGATTTACCAAAATAATATTGACTTAGAATATTTTCTTGAGTTATTACTATTTAAAGAAAATGGTAAATGGTAATTTGCAAATTAGGGTTTATGAATTACCACTAACAATTAAGTTAATGCAAATATGGTAAATAAAATTAATCCTAACATTTTACTTAGTTACTGAATAGTTAAAATTTAATTTTTATAACTTCACTAATTATTGAATTTAAATTGTATTTTAAATAAATGAAATGGCATAATTAATAAGGTTAAAAATAAGTGAATTTTTATTTTGACACACATTTTTGTTTTATATTTTAGTTGAATAGAGTTTATTTTTGTGAGCATTTTGATATATTATTCATAATTTTCTGAGTTGATATGAATTTTCTAGAATTTTTGCAAAGTTTCAGTATTTTACTGGAATTTGAAATTAAATGAAAACACTATTCGTACCGGTTCATACCCTAGCATAAGACACTGACGAGTGGGACCACTGTACACGTAGACTGCCATGCAGGCAAAGACCGGTCAAAGCGGACTGAGGCCGTTGACCTCACCGACGTTTAATCGCCGGCGGTCAGAGCACGGTGGCGCCGCCGCTATAAGGCCTCCCTGGATGCGTGGTTGGTACTAAACGAACGAGAAGAAGACGAGGAACAAGATGGTGGTGGTGGCTTGGCGAGGGGATCACCGGAGCTACACCGGCGATCATGTCCTGCGGCGATTTACTCCGGCGAGCACACGAACTACGGCTACGGTTGATGCCAGGAAGAACTAGAGGGGTCCAGAGATGCGCAATCTCACCGAGAAGCGATTGGAGTGGTCGATGGTGTTGATGGTGGACTGGACCTGGCCCTATTTCGCCATTCCCGACGATGGCCGGAGAAAGGGGAAACAGAAATTGACGTTGCTCCAAGCTCCCCTTCACGATTCCTTCCGCCAGGAGGATCTACGGCATCAGGCGCATCCAACGAGCTACTACACGGTCACGGGGATGCTCTCAATCGACGGCGGCATGATGGTCGCCGGCGACAGTGAGTGGAAGAACACGCGAAATAGAGGATGACTGAGAAGCAATGGATGGGCGGCGAAGGATTAGGGTTTCAACGCGGAGCTCCTTGTGGTTTTATAGCGCTCGAGGTGGTCTGGTTCGTCGGCTCATCGGCGGTACTGGCCGAGATGTACTGGCGATGGTGAGCGGTGTATGGGCGCGAATCTTGATGCTCCTGGATAAGCTCGGACGCGAGAGAGATAGTGGAGGGTTCTGGAAGCTTCGTTGGCGTCCGGGGCATCCTTATCGGCTTCGAGGACGTGGCCGCCGTTCCTCGGCTGCGCTGTCGACGCCGTGGAGGAAGACGACGCCCTCGTCTTGTTTTGTGCCGGCGACGAAACGGTAAGTGACCGTGGGCCGGACTGGGCTGCGGTGCTGGGCCAAGGCTGGGCTGTCCATGCGGCTGTGGTGCTGGGCTGCGACGGTCCACCAGGTGAGCTTCTTTCTTTTCTCTTTTTCTTCTTTTCTATTTCTGTTTTCAATTTGATTGAATTCAGATTTGAATTCTGTTTTGTTTTTGCAGGTTTTAAATTATTTGAATAGCAAAACAATTTGATAACCATACTCACTATATAATCTTGTTGTTTAAACAAATATTTAGTTTAGGATTTAATTGATATCTTGTGAGGCTTAAGTAAAAATAGAAATGGTTTAGTTATTCATTTTAATTCCCTTTTTTAATTTAGAAACCAGATCTATTTAAGTGGTTTGAGAATTTATAACCTGTGCATAATGAACACATGATTAGGTTGAGCTAGTACTTAACAATATGGATTGTTCACATATAATTCTCCTTATGGCTAGAGTTTAAATTAAATGAGAATGAGATGAATTCATCATTTTATGTGAAGGATTATTTCTTTGGGTTTAAGAAGATGGTTGGCTTCACTCTGTGTTAAATAATCTTGCTTAGCAATTCTAGCTTGGCTTAATTGAAATAGATCCTAAGCTCATCAGGGTTAATTCACTTGTTAAGGTGATTCTATTTCATACCCTACTATTTCATTTGGTTCCCAAAGCAAGTACTTGGAAGGCAAAATAGAATTGAATATTGGTTTACTCTACTCACCAAAGGCATTTAGTCCATAAGCATATATGGCTGGTTTATTACTTGTGATACATGATACACAAGTTAGGTGACAATATTTTATGTGGGGTGGATCCTATATGAAAGGGTTAGAGTGTTAGGAATACTTCACTAATTGAAGTATTGAATAGGCATGAGGCATGGCAGGGTTCTATTTGTAATCTAAATTTATACTTGTATTAAAACTCAAATTGGGTTTAGGGTTTTAGTAGTGATCACCAATGTGATACACAACTAGGATTAGAATATGAGCATAAGCTTTGGTTATGTTTAATTGGCTAGGGTTATTTCTCCTAACTTAGGTAGAAATCTTATATCAAAGTAATACTAGGGTTGTCTCTAATGTTTGGGTAAACAAGGTTTAGGTTTAATGCCCTTACTCCTCCATACAAGGCATGAGGATTGGTTTGGGGTTAACTACTAATGATATACCTAGTATTTTATGTGATAGATGATATCTATTAATTATATGGGTTTAACTTATCATCTATATCTACAAGTTATAATCATGCATTAGACAAGATCCACTCATTCCTCACTAATCCCTCTTTAATATTCCTCTCATCACTCTCATAATAGATTCTTAGAGTTTATAATTAATACCAAGTTGTGATGATTATGGAATTGGTTTCCTAAAGTATTGCTATTGGAATAGGATTCTCACCTCCAAGATCAAATATTGACTTGAATAACTAGGTTTAGTACTTCTCTAATATGCTTGTATGAACATGGCTATGGTTAGTATTATAACTTCTCTCACTTCTCAATGTCTTGGAGTAGCCTAAGGTCCTACTTAAGAGATGATGATATGATCCTCTAAATATATGGTTTGCCTAGGAATTCTACCTTGGTATTCTTCTGTAGCTTGTTCTTCGGAAATCTGATAAACCTGCATCTTGTGGTATGCCTCCACCTCCTAGCTTCTTCATCTTGATCCTAGCTAATTCACATGAAGTGGCTCTATGTGTTTTCTTCCTTGTATCATGCTACAAGGTGAGCAAATGGATGAAGGGTGTGGCTCTATTTATAGGCTTGGGCAAGCTCTAGTATCATGACACATAGGTGGTGACTCTTGTGTTGGCTTTATGAGTAAGGTGCTTGGTTGTCATGCCCTCATCCATAGCAATCCTTTGAGCATGAGGTGGCAAAGCTTGGAAAGCAAGTCATGTAGATATTTTCATCCCATGTGGCATGATCCTTATCCCCTCATATGATTTATTTTTGGATAGCCAAGTGGCATTTGCTACTAAATATCTTGTGGATGGTTTTATTATTGTTGATGAGTCACTATATCATATTGGATTGGATTTATATTATAATATTGGTGAAAAGGTTAAAATTGAAGGTTATTCCTCAAATTTGGATAGTTGTTGTTTGATTTCACCAAGGCATGGTCATATGAGTTTCAAAGTACTCATAGTTAATTTTATTCAAATAGTTTGAACTATAATTCGTAATGTAAATGGATTTAGTTTTATGATATTCCATATATTTAATAAGTTATGATTTAAATAAGAATGTGTAGCCTTTATGCACTTTAGACCCTGTGATTTACCTTATTTATTAATAAGTTTAGAAGTGAATTAAATTACACACAAAAGTAGTTGCTAACTTTGAAGTGTTAATAAGTTAGTGTTTGATTCTTAAAGAATGTGTTGTTGTAAGGAATGTCATATTGAGATCCTTTATAAGATCTTATAGTTGACCCTTACTTAAGGTGTTGTTTGTTGTAAAACTAATTCCATTTGATCTAATCCATAGATCAAATCATCTCTACCCAAAATAAGGTTTTAGCAAAGATCACAAGTGAAGTTTATAACGCTTGACTTGATGATCTACTTCAATTCCAAGCAAGTCAAGTGAAACTTCGATTCATTGTGGTAAGTTTTATTTGAAGCGCGAAAATTCCCCGGATTTTCCATGCATGAATGGAATGCACACTTTGGTGTTCTCTCATTTTATTGCCTCTAAACCTGGGATATTACAGCCTCTCCCCCTTAAACTGAACTTCGTCCCGAAGTTCGAACGCTCTCATGTTTCGGAATGTGGAACAGACTTGAACAGATCACAATTCTTTCAAACTCCCTAGTGATGTCATTAGATATAATTGAATATATCCCTTGTCTCGATCCATCATGAAGTCTTCTGATGTCTGGCATTGATACTTTCTTCAATTCTATGATTTCTTCCAACACTCTAAGCTTATATGCTTACTCTCCAAAGATTCTTGGATTAGGACATCTTCTTATGCTAATGGACTTTACTAATGGTTGTGGTGATAGCTTCCTATCTGGGTACTCAAAGCTTGGTTATACCAGCTACGGTAATCCAGCTGCGGTGCACAAACTTAATTCTAAAAGATTCATTTAAGGTAGGGTATTGTTTTCCCTTACTACCATAACGAAAGTAATGGTACTTAGTAAGGTATTCACAATAGGCATGGTCCTTGTGGTTTTATTCCTACGAATGGACTAGACTCATTTAGTCCATCCAATCATGGCTTCTAGTTTATGGTAGTTATCCTCCTTTTGGTTTCTTTAGGTTCCATGAAAGGAATCTTTCTACTAGGCTTATGTTTTAATATGGTCAAACTTCTTCGTCTTAAGCCTTCTTAAGCCTTGATTGTCCTTCGACATCTTCTTCATCCAACTTCATTATCTTAGACTTACTTGAGTTCTCTTGGTTTTGAGTAATTACAATCACCCACTCAAGTTAAGGTCTAACCCTTACTTCCTCGAGATATGACCCTCGGCTTCTTGTCTGACAACCTCCTGAGAGTACTTTTATATGGGTACTTCCCAACAACCTTATAAAAATAAGATCGGACTTCTTCTCAGTTCAGACCTTCTTCTTGGTCCATCATACTCCAAATATTATATCTTAATACTTCTCATTCAGCCTTCTTCTCCCCCTTGGAGTTTACTAATGATCTTCCAACTTCCTTTCTTCTAATCATTAAACTCCAAGGTTAGGTAGTTGGTTTAAGTCTGGTTTATATTTTGTACCTTTCTAAAGTCTCACGAAGAATTCTTGGTGATGTATCCATACAGTTGTGGGTATCCATTATCAATCCTCCGACTAAATATTTACCAACTACGAGATACCAGCTGTGAAATACTAGCTGCGGAATCCCCCTTTCTTTTAGGGTAAAGAAATGTTCAGACTGTGGGCTATCTGGTACCAGCTGCAGACTACCTAGTACCAGATGTAGCTTATTGGATACCAGCTGTGGCTATGTTATGGTTCTAGTCAATATCGACTTACCAGCTGTGGCTACTTTTATAGTTTTAGTTAAGAGATACCTCACTTCACATACTTTCTCTTCATGATTATCCTATATCAGCTGCGGTCTTATTATACCAGTTGCGACTTCACTTGTCTATTTTCCTTCTTCTAGGGTTTGTTTTGCAAGAAACCACTTGTTGACACTATGAAAATAGTATTGTAAGTGACTTCACTTGCATTCCCTTCTTCCATAATGAATACGGCTCTATTTCTACTACTCCATATTCACTATTTTTCTCACTTTCAAGATACTTCCATGTTGAAGTACTCCTTTTGATTAAGGATAAAAGTGAGTTTCGATTGGTCCTTCCTTTAGAGTATTGTGGTTGCTTCCCACAATTTGACTTCTTTCTTCCAGTGAATCTTCATCTTATTTTTAAAATCTTCAGAATTCGTCACTTCCTCACACGAATACCTTTACCCTCTAGACCTATAACATCAAGTAAGAGCTTGATATTGCAACATGCATTTGCATATCAAAGTCAAACTTCATGTATGGATCTAGTCAACCAATGAAGATTCAAGAAAATCCAAGAAAATCCAGCTTTGTGCCTCATAATACACATCCTTATATGCCTGAATATAGTAGTTGGGTAAGACATCCCTAAACATCAGGTTCAGATGTGTAGTATATAACACCACATAAGATAGGTTTAGGTTGTGATACTTAGCACGAATACGTGAATTTCTACTATTTGTCTCAACATTTATCTTAATTGCACATTTGCAATAAGACAAACTTGAAACAAAATGGCATGGGATAGTTGAAGTTAATCCTAGTTTTCTTTAGAAGTACTAACAGAATAGTATACCATATATATGTGCTATTGAGGACTACTTCCTATAATACAATTGGTTCTAACATGTCTACTCTAAACATATGATTGTTTAGAATACACCATTTATAACTCTAGGATTTCTCTATGTGATAGGCTCTAAATAATCCTTGTTTAAATTAAGGACTATGATTCTAACATACTTGGTACAGTTATTAGGATTTTAAGGCCTAAGCTTTCGAACTATTCCCTAAATCCTACTCCTCATCATACTTCTGTTAACTTACTTATGATGTTCTACTTCCTCTCATCATGATTCTCAAGTGAATCATATATGATTACTTAGTTTATTATTGAAAAGTAGACTCGTAGTAACTCTTATCAATCTTCCTTACCTCCTATGATTGACTCATCATAGGTATATACTACCTCATATAACTTATCTCCCTTACTTAACATCGGCCATTTGACATTTTAAATGACTCTTACTTAACTATAACTTGTATTGGTATACTTCTTCCAATAGGATATCTTCCTTATGGTTGTATCCTCTCTTTGGACTACCATGTATTGTATACCAACTGTGGTCTACTACCACCCATTTATCTTAAGCTCCAATGGTGTTCTAATTATTTGGAATGAAGCAAGATAACTAACTAACTTTACTTAAGGAAGATAGATAAGAAAGATTGACTCAAGTGTGTCAGGATTATTCTCAAGTGAATACCCATCTCAAGTCAAAAGAATGGTTGGTTTAGCATAGTTAGCTTAGCTAAAACACTTCCTATAGACACTACCAAACCTATAGGTCTCCTTTAAAGGGTTTTAATCCTAGGGTCAAAGCATTTGCTCTGATACCAGCTGTGATGACCCAGCGTACCACTGCATGGTGTAGTACACAAGTCGTTGACATAACACAAGTGAAACACCGTTTCACCCATATTACATCTCTCGAGTGGTACAACGAAACATATGCGAGTCCAAGGTATGTCTATAGAAGTACACACGAGCTGTTTACATAAGATCAACACAACCTCCTACTTTACAGTGAGGTAAAACTTCAAATAAAGCTCCAGAAGAACGACTCGTAGTCTATCTGATTGCTAACTCTAGCTTAAGAGCTACTTGGCTTGCTATAGAATTCTAGCTACTTAGGTGCTAGGATTAGGGAAATGTTCCCTTCTATTACTAGTCTAAGCTTTTCCACTCTAGCTGATGCAGAAGTTGACTCCATTGGCTTCATTGACTGGATTCTTCTTCTTATTGCAGTTGACTCCTTTGTCTTCGAGTTCCACGGTAGTTTCTCCTTCGGTGCCTTGCTCTAAGAAGGGGGTTCAAACGAGATAGAATGAGTACGAGCGTACTCAGCAAGTTCATATTAGGAAATATGTGTATCATGCACTAGCTACGGCCATAGACCGGAAAGTCGTAGGCGAATGCAAGTTTTCATAAACATTTCTTCAAAAGGTTTATTTTATTCCGAAAACTATGCCCGTCGGTCTTCACGGGTTGACTAGAACTTCGTGGAGTTCCTTCCTGCCGCGTTCGCAGTTCCCTTCCCGGAACAGGGAGTGACAGTCACAATTCTTGATACCCTCTGCAGAGGTGCGTTACTTTACCCCACAAGAGATCTTAACCATGTTGCCGGACGAGAGTATGTCCTCAGCTCGTCCACACTTCCTTTGGTGTGAGGCCCAGTATAAGATCCAAGCCAATCACTCGCCTTCTCCGCGATCCGCAAACCCACCCTTTTGTCCACCCGCACACCTCCGGTAGACTTCCCCGATAATACGGCTTTACTCATGGTGTACTTTGGACAATCCTTCATAGATCGTAGAGCCATCATCACTAATGGATGGGGATTTAAAGGCCATCCCAACCTACGGCGGTGCCTCCAACACCCCGCCGGCTCTACCAATCCGTTGGCGTGCGAAGGGAAAAGATACGACTGACTTCCCCGCAGCCATTATAGATCTTATGGATAACGCGATATGTACGGCGCTAGAATCACTGGACGGCATTGGTAATTAATCCTAGGGTGATATAACCCATTGCAATGGAACCTCCACCATATCAACACATACCATGGTTCCATTGCCCACCACATAGTCATATTCATAATTGTAAAATAATATTTTGCTTTTCAATGCATGAGTGATAAGTATAGTACTTTGCATATAGTTTGATAAAAATAATCAAATGACATGAGCAAGCGATGAACTTGCCTTTCTTGATCGCAAGATTATGCAGGCAAAAGCTTCAATACGTGAGAACTACAAATGCTGAAATACCATCATCGTCCGGTAAGGACAATGTTTAAAGAACTGGCAAAGATGCTATAATGCATAGTATGAGATGCAATCGTTCCGAGCGTAACCTAACCTCGATGATTTAGGATGTATGAGTTGAAAAGATTTCTTTAGGTTTGGTTGTACTTTTAGAATGGTTCTCAAACAAGGTTCTTATTAGGGTTTGGTTATATTAGCATCATATTCAAGTGATATAAGACATCATAACAATCATACACATACAGAATAGTGATGGAACAATATATAAAGAATAGTTGTTAATTTTAAGTTCTACAGGACATGGTTGATGATTATTTATGCTATACTTCAAAAGAATAACTTTTTAAGAACATGTTGTTTAAGAAATATTGAGTATTTCATAGAAGGATAGGGCCTCTAAGGTTTGATTGACATTTGTACTTCAAAAGAATAACTTTTGAAGAACAGGTTAAATAAGAATATGAACTACTATGCATAGGAGCTATGTCTTTCTAGGGTTTACTATTGAATTCTATTAGTTCCACTAATAGGAACTAGTTGGGTGCTTAAGTTGAATTGGTTCTATATACAACAAGTATGGGCAGGTTTATTACTATGGTTGATTATGATATCATATCAAAGGATGGTTATCCAGATGGTTCTATAAATTAGCTACTAAGGTTTACTATGGTTTCTCATTTGCTTCACTAAATAATCACTAATAGTTTCTAAGCTAGGTGACTTATCATTTCCTAAGTAGGGTTTAGTTGATTAGGAGCATGTGATATGTATTACTACATAAGGTTGGTACTAAGGTTCATCATTATAGTTCTACTAAATGATGATGGTTGAGGTTGATCCTAATGGTATGGTATATAGAAGTGGTGATCAATGGTACTAATCCACTTAACAAGTTAGGGTTTATATTTAGGTGATACTAGTGAATCATATAGGTTTTAATTAAGAATAGGAACATGAAATGATAATCTCATGTGACTTGGTTTATGCTAATGGATCATAAGCATGCATTCATTGGTTTCTTATTAGGTTTCTATTGGTATATGTGAATCTCATATGATCTCATATGACACATAACTAGGGTTTTAGAGTTACTACTAATTTAGGTTGATCACATGAAATAATGGGATCCAAGTCTTACTAAATTGAAACTAGGGTTTCTAATTATGGTACAACTTCTAAAATTATAATTGATAAATAGAGTTGTGGTTACTAATTATTTTGAATCAAAATTAGTAATGGTTTAACATTTTATTAATTTTTACAAGATTTAATAATTAGAGTAATTCTTATTTAGGTTTAATTAAGAATCAGGGTTTAATAATTGTTATTAGGGTTTAAAATAATTAATTTGTTAACTAAAGATGTTTAAGTAAATAAGTTTTGATTTACCAAAATAAAATTGACTTAGAATATTTTCTTGAGTTATTACTATTTAAAGAAAATGGTAAATGGTAATTTGCAAATTAGGGTTTATGAATTACCACTAACAATTAAGTTAATGCAAATATGGTAAATAAAATTAATCCTAACATTTTACTTAGTTACTGAATAGTTAAAATTTAATTTTTATAACTTCACTAATTATTGAATTTAAATTGTATTTTAAATAAATGAAATGGCATAATTAATAAGGTTAAAAATAAGTGAATTTTTATTTTGACACACATTTTTGTTTTATATTTTAGTTGAATAGAGTTTATTTTTGTGAGCATTTTGATATATTATTCATAATTTTCTGAGTTGATATGAATTTTCTAGAATTTTTGCAAAGTTTCGAGTATTTTACTTGGAATTTGAAATTAAACGAAAACACTATTCGTACCGGTTCATACCCTAGCATAAGACACCGACGAGTGGGACCACTGTACACGTAGATCGCCATGCGAGGCAAAGACCGGTCAAAGCGGACCGAGGCCGTTGACCTCACCGACGTTTAATCGCCGGCGGTCGGAGCACGGTGGCGCCGCCGCTATAAGGCCTCCCTGGATGCGTGGTTGGTACTAAACGAACGAGAAGAAGACGAGGAACAAGATGGTGGTGGTGGCTTGGCGAGGGGATCACCGGAGCTACACCGACGATCATGTCCTGCGGCGATTTACTCCGGCGAGCACACGAACTACGGCTACGGTTGATGCCAGGAAGAACTAGAGGGGTCCAGAGATGCGCAATCTCACCAGGAAGCGATTGGAGTGGTCGATGGTGTTGATGGTGGACTGGATCTGGCCCTATTTCACCATTCCCGACGATGGCCGGAGAAAGGGGAAACAGAAATTGACGTTGCTCCAAGCTCCCCTTCACGATTCCTTCCGCCAGGAGGATCTACGGCATCAGGCGCATCCAACGAGCTACTACACGGTCACGGGGATGCTCTCAATCGACAGCGGCATGATGGTCGCCGGCGACAGTGAGTGGAAGAACACGCGAAATAGAGGATGACTGAGAAGCAATGGATGGGCGGCGAAGGATTAGGGTTTCAACGCGGAGCTCCTGGTGGTTTTATAGCGCTCGAGGTGGTCTGGTTCGTCGGCTCATCGGCGGTACTGGCCGAGATGTACTGGCGATGGTGAGCGGTGTATGGGCGCGAATCTTGATGCTCCTGGATAAGCTCGGACGCGAGAGAGATAGTGGAGGGTTCTGGAAGCTTCGTTGGCGTCCGGGGCATCCTTATCGGCTTCGAGGACGTGGCCGCCGTTCCTCGCTGCGCTGTCGACGCCGTGGAGGAAGACGATGCCCTCGTCTTGTTTTGTGCCAGCGACGAAACGGTAAGTGACCGTGGGCTGGACTGGGCTGCGGTGCTGGGCCAAGGCTGGGCTGTCCATGGGCTGTGGTGCTGGGCTGCGACGGTCCACCAGGTGAGCTTCTTTCTTTTCTCTTTTTCTTCTTTTCTATTTCTGTTTTCAATTTGATTGAATTCAGATTTGAATTCTGTTTTGTTTTTGCAGGTTTTAAATTATTTGAATAGCAAAACAATTTGATAACCATACTCACTATATAATCTTGTTGTTTAAACAAATATTTAGTTTAGGATTTAATTGATATCTTGTGAGGCTTAAGTAAAAATAGAAATGGTTTAGTTATTCATTTTAATTCCCTTTTTTAATTTAGAAACCAGATCTATTTAAGTGGTTTGAGAATTTATAACCTGTGCATAATGAACACATGATTAGGTTGAGCTAGTACTTAACAATATGGATTGTTCACATATAATTCTCCTTATGGCTAGAGTTTAAATTAAATGAGAATGAGATGAATTCATCATTTTATGTGAAGGATTATTTCTTTGGGTTTAAGAAGATGGTTGGCTTCACTCTGTGTTAAATAATCTTGCTTAGCAATTCTAGCTTGGCTTACTTGAAATAGATCCTAAGCTCATCAGGGTTAATTCACTTGTTAAGGTGATTCTATTTCATACCCTGCTATTTCATTTGGTTCCCAAAGCAAGTACTTGGAAGGCAAAATAGAATTGAATATTGGTTTACTCTACTCACCAAAGGCATTTAGTCCATAAGCATATATGGCTGGTTTATTACTTGTGATACATGATACACAAGTTAGGTGACAATATTTTATGTGGGGTGGATCCTATATGAAAGGGTTAGAGTTTTAGGAATACTTCACTAATTGAAGTATTGAATAGGCATGAGGCATGGCAGGGTTCTATTTGTAATCTAAATTTATACTTGTATTAAAACTCAAATTTGGTTTAGGGTTTTAGTAGTGATCACCAATGTGATACACAACTAGGATTAGAATATGAGCATAAGCTTTGGTTATGTTTAATTGGCTAGGGTTATTTCTCCTAACTTAGGTAGAAATCTTATATCAAAGTAATACTAGGGTTGTCTCTAATGTTTGGATAAACAAGGTTTAGGTTTAATGCCCTTACTCCTCCATACAAGGCATGAGGATTGGTTTGGGGTTAACTACTAATGATATACCTAGTATTTTATGTGATAGATGATATCTATTAATTATATGGGTTTAACTTATCATCTATATCTACAAGTTATAATCATGCATTAGACAAGATCCACTCATTCCTCACTAATCCCTCTTTAATATTCCTCTCATCACTCTCATAATAGATTCTTAGAGTTTATAATTAATACCAAGTTGTGATGATTATGGAATTGGTTTCCTAAAGTATTGCTATTGGAATAGGATTCTCACCTCCAAGATCAAATATTGACTTGAATAACTAGGTTTAGTACTTCTCTAATATGCTTGTATGAACATGGCTATGGTTAGTATTATAACTTCTCTCACTTCTCAATGTCTTGGAGTAGCCTAAGGTCCTACTTAAGAGATGATGATATGATCCTCTAAATATATGGTTTGCCTAGGAATTCTACCTTGGTATTCTTCTGTAGCTTGTTCTTCAGGAAATCTGATAAACCTGCATCTTGTGGTATGCCTCCACCTCCTAGCTTCTTCATCTTGATCCTAGCTAATTCACATGAAGTGGCTCTATGTGTTTTCTTCCTTGTATCATGCTACAAGGTGAGCAAATGGATGAAGGGTGTGGCTCTATTTATAGGCTTGGGCAAGCTCTAGTATCATGACACATAGGTGGTGACTCTTGTGTTGGCTTTATGAGTAAGGTGCTTGGTTGTCATGCCCTCATCCATAGCAATCCTTTGAGCATGAGGTGGCAAAGCTTGGAAAGCAAGTCATGTAGATATTTTCATCCCATGTGGCATGATCCTTATCCCCTCATATGATTTATTTTTGGATAGCCAAGTGGCATTTGCTACTAAATATCTTGTGGATGGTTTTATTATTGTTGATGAGTCACTATATCATATTGGATTGGATTTATATTATAATATTGGTGAAAAGGTTAAAATTGAAGGTTATTCCTCAAATTTGGATAGTTGTTGTTTGATTTCACCAAGGCATGGTCATATGAGTTTCAAAGTACTCATAGTTAATTTTATTCAAATAGTTTGAACTATAATTCGTAATGTAAATGGATTTAGTTTTATGATATTCCATATATTTAATAAGTTATGATTTAAATAAGAATGTGTAGCCTTTATGCACTTTAGACCCCGTGATTTACCTTATTTATTAATAAGTTTAGAAGTGAATTAAATTACACACAAAAGTAGTTGCTAACTTTGAAGTGTTAATAAGTTAGTGTTTGATTCTTAAAGAATGTGTTGTTGTAAGGAATGTCATGTTGAGATCCTTTATAAGATCTTATAGTTGACCCTTACTTAAGGTGTTGTTTGTTGTAAAACTAATTCCATTTGATCTAATCCATAGATCAAATCATCTCTACCCAAAATAAGGTTTTAGCAAAGATCACAGTGAAGTTTATAACGCTTGACTTGATGATCTACTTCAATTCCAGCAAGTCAAGTGAAACTTCGATTATCGTGGTAAGTTTTATTTGAAGCGCGAAAATTCCCCGGATTTTCCATGCATGAATGCAATGCACACTTTGGTGTTCTCTCATTTTATTGCCTCTAAACCTGGGATATTACAGTGTCCTCCATTGTAATGCCTTGTAAATATTCTGAAAATCAATGGAATTCTATTTTGCTTGATGATTGATTTCGAGCCTTTTCTTTCAGTTGACGTTCGATAACTATACTTCAACTCCTGCTCCCTCCGATATTTTGCCTACTTCTTCTCACTCGAAGAAAACGCTTGTTAATACTGAACTTGATGAAGATTCCTTGAGTAAGAATTTACCACAAGACTTGGAAGAACTTCGCCAACAACTTCAGTATGCGAAGAAGCAAACACTTGTGATGATGGAGCAATCTCGCAAAGCATCCGAAAAAGAGAAAATCGCACTTCAACAAGCTCAAGAAGCCATAGCTGCCAAGGAAGCCGCCGTTTCTGAAGCTGAAAAGGCAACCACTCGAGAGAATTTTATGCTCGACTTGATGAATGAAGCCAGTGTGGATATGTCAGGTATGCTTTTCCAAATCAAAACTTCTTCTGTCTTCTTGCTGTATCCTTTTTTTGAAGTTCCTGTGCCGTCGCCAAATAGGTTCCTTTCTCGACGCTGCTGCCGAAGACGAAAGGGTAAACGCAAGGACCAATCTTCTCGTTAACCTTTCTCTTGACCATGGTTCTCTGTTCTGGGCCACTCCAGAGCGGACCCGACAGATTGTTAGGTCTCAAGACCACGCCTGTCAGGTTCGCGAGTTCCTTGATTTCTGCACCAGAACATTGTCCCTGGTTTACAAGACGATGTTTCCTCGTAACGAGGCGCCCGACACTCTTCTTGGTTTGATGGAGAAATTTCAGGATGCTCCTCGTATCCATAACTTTGTACGAGCTCAACTATCTGCTGGTGCCAGGTTTGCTATGATGATGATCAAAATCTGCTATCCCAAGTTTGACATGAGTCAAATTGTTACCAAGTGCTTAGCCAAGATGGCGAAAAGGAAAAGGGATGTTAGCAAAATTGATGATCATGTGACCCCTGTTGCAGAAGATATGATGGATGAACTTCTTCGGATGGACGCTGAGTTCTTCGTAAGGGGCAGCTATGCTGAACATAGTACTCGTGCTGCAAATACTGGATGGATGACCATAGATAATATACTAAGCCGTAATTGACTTTCTTTTTTCGTTTAGCTCGTTGAATTTTGTCAAGAATTGCATCTTGTATGTTGTAAACATATTCTATATTGTAAAGTCAGTAAGTGTTTCTATTTTTTCTCGTCAAGCCCCCGAGTGTATCGGTGGTAAATTTCTTTGTTGAGTATGCGAGGTTTAAAACCAAGGCAACTAAATTATTTTGAATATGCTATATTTGTGGGTACTAGCCCCCGGGCTTTGTTGTTGATCGCTATTTTGTATCTTCGTTTATTCTGCGAGGTGTTTTTGCACCAAGGCGAAATATTGTCGGAAAAATATATATTGTAAATCTTGGGCGCAAGCCCCCGAGCCTGTCGAAGAAAAAGATATATATCTTCACTATCTTTATTATATTGCAGCACCGCGAGCCCGCCTCATTAAAAACCTTTCCCGGCCCCACTCGGTGCCCCGAAAAAGGAAAAGAGTGCGTCTGAAAACTCGCGGGCGTTTCAGTACATTGTATGTTTACAAGGAGGACTATATTTCGACACTAAGCGTAAAAACGCCTTAGCTGTGCCACGTTCCAGGGGTTTTTCTCGGGAGCCCCTGTCTTCTTATCCTTGATCCTGTATGCTCCTCCTTCGATGATTTCCGTGACGATGTAAGGGCCAAGCCATGGTGACTCGAGTTTTTCAGTACTCTGTTGATTGAGTCGTAGAACTAGATCTCCCACCTGAAAGGACCTTGGTCTCAATCGTCGACTATGATAATTTTTCAAGTCTTGCTGATACTTGGTGACCGGTGATAGTACTTCGTCTCTGGCCTCATCCAATGCATCGACATCGTCTTCCAATGCCTTTCTAGAGACTTCTTCATCATACTCCGTAACTCTCGGGGAATCATGCTCTATCTCTATTGGCAGTACTGCTTCTGCTCCATGGACCAGAAAGAACGGAGTCTCCTGCGTCGCTGTATTTGGCGTTGTTTGAATACTCCACAACACACTTGTCAGCTCCTCTGGCCAGGTGTGTCGAGCTTTTTCCAATGGTCCTAACAAGCGCTTCTTGATACCGTTGCAGATGATACCGTTGGCTTTCTCGACTTGGCCGTTGGTTTGTGGATGCGCAACTGACACGAAGTGCAATTTGATGCCTACCTCTTCACAGTATGCCTTGAATTCCTTGGATGTGAAGTTACTGCCATTGTCTGTGACAATGTTGTGAGGTACTCCGAAGCGAAAAACAATGCTCTTCACAAATTTTATTGCTGACGCTGCATCTGGTGAATTTATCGGCTTCGCTTCTATCCACTTTGTGAATTTGTCGACAGCGACGAGCATGTACTCGTATCCTCCTGGCGAAGCTTTGTGTAACTTTCCCACCATATCGAGACCCCATTGAGCAAAGGGCCAAGATAAGGGTATTGGCATCAACTCTGCTGCCGGAGAGTGAGGTTTTGCGGCAAATCTCTCGCACGCGTCACAAGTTCGTACTATTTCCTTCGCGTCCTCAATTGTCGTCAACCAGTAAAATCCAGCTCGGAAAACCTTGGCGGCAATAGCTCGACTACTCGCGTGATGACCACATATTCCTTCGTGTACATCCTTCAAGATTATCCTTCCTTCTTCGGGTGTAACGCACCGCTGTAACACACCCGAGATACTGCGTTTATATAGCTCCCCTTTGACCACTGTAAAGGCCTTGGACCGTCTAATAACTCGCCTTGCTTCAACTGGATCGTCGGGTATTGTTTTCCTTAGGATGTATGATATGTACGCCTGCATCCATGGAACTTGCACCATTAGTACTAGATCATGTTCCTCTTCTTCTTCCAATGTTTCTTTCGCAGCCTGATGTCTACGGGAGCTTCTATTCTTGTAGACAGTGTTGGGCCTCCAAGAGCAGAGGTTTGTAGAACAGCAGCAAGTTTCCCTTAAGTGGATCACCCAAGGTTTATCGAACTCAGGGAGGAAGAGGTCAAAGATATCCCTCTCATGCAACCCTGCAACCACAAAGCAAGAAGTCTCTTGTGTCCCCAACACACCTAATAGGTGCACTAGTTCGGCGAAGAGATAGTGAAATACATGTGGTATGAATGAATATGAGCAAGTAGTAACGGCGCCGTAAAATAGCTTGCTGGCATGTAGTTGATGGTGGTAATATGGTAGCGATAGTAACGCAGTAGAAACAAGTAAACAAGCAGCGATAGCGATATTTAGGAACAAGGCCTAGGGATTAGACTTTCACTAGTGGACACTCTCAACTTTGATCACATAACAGAATAGATAGATGCATACTCTACACTCTTGTTGGATGATGAACACATTGCGTAGGATTACACGAACCCTCAATGCCGGAGTTAACAAGCTCCACAATTCAATGTTCATATTTAAATAACCTTAGAGTGCATGAAAGATCAACACGACTAAACCAAGTACTAACACAGCATGCACACTGTCACCTTCACACTATGTAGGAGGAATAGATCACATCAATACTATCATAGGAATAGTTAACTTCACAATCTACAAGAGATCATGATCATAGCATACGCCAAGTACTAACACGGATGCACACACTGTCACCATTACACCGTGCAGGAGGAATAAAACTACTTTAATAACATCACTAGAGTAGCACATAGATAAATTGTGATACAAAACACATTGCAATCATAAAGAGATATAAATAAGCACTTCACTACGCCATTCATAACGGTGAATAAGTATTCTGTGAAATATAGCCTAAGAGACCCACACGGTGCACACACTGTCACCTTTACACACGTGGGACAAGGAGTCTCCGGAGATCACATAAGTAAAATTCACTTGACTAGCATAACGACATCTAGATTACAAGCATTATCATATGAATCTCAATCATGTAAGGCAGCTCATGAGATTATTGTATTGAAGCACATAGGAGAGAGATGAACCACATAGCTACCGGTACAGCCCCGAGCCTCGATGGAGAACTACTCCCTCCTCATGGGAGACAGCAGCGTTGATGAAGATGGCGGTGGTGTCGATGGAGGAGCCTTCTGGGGGCACTTCCCCGCTCCGGCGGCGTGCCGGAACAGAGACTCCTGTCCCCCAGATCTTGGCTTCGCGATGGCGGCGGCTCTGGAAGGTTTCTCGTACCGTGGCTTTTTTCGTATCGTGGTTTTAGGTCGAGGACCCTTAAATAGGCGAAGAGGCGGCGTCAGAGGGTCGAAGGGGCGACGACACCATAGGGCCGCGCGGCCAGGGGGTGGGCCGCGCCACCCTATCATCTGGGGGCCCTGTGGCCCCCCTCTGGCGGCTCTCGGGTGTTCGGATGCTTCCGGGCAAAATAGGAACCCGGGCGTTGATTTCGTCCAATTCCGAGAATATTTCCTTACTAGGATTTACGAAACCAAAAACAACGGAAAACGAGAACCGGCCCTTCGGCATCTCGTCAATAGGTTAGTTCTGGAAAACGCATAAATATGACATAAAGTATGTATAAAACATGTAGATATCATCAATAATATGGCATGGAACACAAGAAATTATCGATACGTCGGAGACGTATCAGCATCCCCAAGCTTAGTTCTCGCTCGTCCCGAGCGAGTAAACGATAACAAAGATAATTTACGGAGTGACATGCCATCATAAACTTGATCATATTGTAAACATATGTAATGAATTCAGCGATCAAAACAATGGTAATGACATGAGTAAACAACTGAATCATAAAGCAATGACTTTTCATGAATAGTACTTCAAGACAAGCATCAATAAGTCTTGCATAAGAGTTAACTCATAAAGCAATAAATCAGAGTAAAGGTACTGAAGCAACACAAAGGAAGATTAAGTTTCAGCGGTTGCTTTCAACTTGTAACATGTATATCTCATGGATAATTGTCAACATAGAGTAATATAACAAGTGCAATATGCAAGTATGTAGGAATCAATGCACAGTTCACACAAGTGTTTGCTTCTTGAGGTGGAGAGAGATAGGTGAACTGACTCAACATAAAAGAAAAAAGAATGGTCCTTCAAAGAGGAAAGCATCGATTGCTATATTTGTGCTAGAGCTTTGGTTTTGAAAACATAAAGAGAGCATAAAAGTAAAATTTTGAGAGGTGTTTGTTGTTGTCAACGAATGGTAGTGGGCACTCTAACTACCTTATCAACCAGACTTTCAAGAGCGGCTCCCATGAAGGACGTTATTTCTACCAGCAAGGTGGATCATCCCTCTTCTCTTTTGTTTACACATGTATTTTAGTTTCATTATTTATGGATGACACTCCTCCCAACCTTTTGCTTACACAAGCCATGGCTAACCGAATCCTCGGGTGCCTTCCAACAATCACATACCATGAAGGAGTGTCTATTTGCAAAATTAAGTTGCTTACCGATGAATCAGAGCAAAACATGTGAAGAGAATTATTAATGCAAGTTAATTAATCGGGGCTGGGAACCCCATTGCCAGCTCTTTTTGCAAAATTATTGGATAAGCGGATGTGCCACTAGTCCATTGTGAAAGTCCGTCAAAAGTAAATGACAAGATCGAAAGATAAAACACCACATACTTCCTCATGAGCTATAAAACATTGACACAAATAAGAGGTGATAAATTTTGAATTATTTAAAGGTAGCACTCAAGCAATTTACTTTGGAATGGCGGAGAAATACCATGTAGTAGGTAAGTATGGTGGACACAAATGGCATAGTGGTTGGCTCAAGGATTTTGGATGCATGAGAATTATTCCCTCTCGATACAAGGTTTAGGCTAGCAAGGTTTATTTGAAACAAACACAAGGATGAACGGTGCAGACAAAACTCACATAAAAGACATATTGTAAACATTATAAGACTCTACACCATCTTCCTTGTTGTTCAAACTCAATACTAGAAATTATCTAGACTTTAGAGAGACCAAATATGCAAACCAAATTTTAGCATGCTCTATGTATTTCTTCATTAATGGGTGCAAAGTATATGATGCAAGAGCTTAAACATGAGCACAACAATTGCCAAGTATCAAATTATTCAAGACATCATACCAATTACTACATGTAGCATTTTCCGTTTCCAACCATACAACAATTAACGAAGCAGTTTCAACCTTCGCCATGAAAATTAAAAGCTAAGAACACATGTGTTCATACGAACCAGCGGAGAGTGTCTCTCTCCCACACAAGCATTTATTCAAACAAAAACAAAAACAAAAGCACACAGACGCTCCAAGTAAAGTACATAAGATGTGGTCGAATAAAAATATAGTTTCAAGAGAAGAAACCTGATAATTTGTCGATGAAGAAGGGGATGCCTTGGGCATCCCCAAGCTTAGACGCTTGAGTCTTCTTAAAATATGCAGGGGTGAACCACCGGGGCATCCCCAAGCTTAGAGCTTTCACTCTTCTTGATCATAGTATATCATCCTCCTCTCTTGACCCTTGAAAACTTCCTCCACACCAAACTCGAAACAACTCATTAGAGGGTTAGTGCATAATCAAAAACTCACATGTTCAGAGGTGACACAATCATTCTTAACACTTCGGACATTTCCCAAAGCTACTCGGAAGTCAATGGAACAAAGAAATCCATCCCACATAGCAAAAGAAGCAATGCGAAATAAAAGGTAGAGTCTGTCAAAACAGAACAGTCCGTAAAGACGAATTTTAAAAGGGCACCAGACTTGCTCAAATGAAAATGCTCAAATTGAATGAAAGTTGCGTACATATCTGGGGATCACTCACGTAAATTGGCATAATTTTCTCAGTTACCTACAGAGAATTAGGCCCAGATTCGTGACAGCAAGAAATCTGTTTCTGTGCAGTAATCCAAATCTAGTATGAACTTTTCTATCAACGAATTTACTTGGCACAACAAAACACTACACTAAGATAAGGAGAGGTTGCTAAAGTAGTAAACAACTTCCAAGACACAAATATAAAACAAAGTACTGTAGCAAAATAACACATGGGTTATCTCCCAAGAAGTTCTTTCTTTATAGCCATTAAGATGGGCTCAGCAGTTTTAATGATGCACTCGCAAGAGATAGTATTTGAAGCAAAAGAGAGCATCAAGAGGCAAATTCAAAACACATTTAAGTATAACATGCTTCCTATGCATAGGAATCTTGTAAATAAACAAGTTCATGAAAAGGCAAAGTAACAAGCATAGGAAGATAAAACAAGTGTAGCTTCAAAAATTTCAGCACATAGAGAGGTGTTTTAGTAACATGAAAATTTCTACAACCATATTTTCCTCTCTCATAATAACTTTCAGTAGCATCATGAGCAAACTCAACAATATAACTATCACATAAAGCATTCTTATCATGAGTCTCATGCATAAAATTATTACTCTCCACATAGGCATAATCAATTTTATTAGTTGTAGTGGGAGCAAATTCAACAAAGTAGCTATCATTATTATTCTCATCATCAAATATAGGAGGCATATTGTAATCACAATCAAATTTATCCTCCATAACGAGCGGTACTAAAAGACTACTATCATTATAATCATCATAAATAGGAGGCAAAGTATCATCAAAGTAAATTTTCTCCTCAATGCTTGGGGGACTAAAAAGATCATGAAAACCAGCTTCCCCAAGCTTAGAACTTTCTATATCATTATCAACAATTGTGTTCAAAGCGTTCATACTAATATTACTACCAGCATGCAAATAAGATTCCATAGGTTTTTTAATTTTCGCATCAAACCATCCATGTCTTAAATCAGGAAATAGAATAAGAAGCTCATTGGTGTCCATTATGCCAAACTAGTGTAAACAAGAAACAAAAAGATGCAATTGCAGGATCTAAAGGAAATAGCTTCGAGTACTTACAACAGCGAAAATATCTTAGTAGCCGAGATCCGGAGTGTGAGTACCTTTTACCTTTCCTCCCCGGCAACGGCGGCAGAAAATAGCTTGATGTCTACAGGAGCTTCTATTCTTGTAGACAGTGTTGGGCCTCCAAGAGCAGAGGTTTGTAGAACAGCAGCAAGTTTCCCTTAAGTGGATCACCCAAGGTTTATTGAACTCAGGGAGGAAGAGGTCAAAGATATCCCTCTCATGCAACCCCGCAACCACAAAGCAAGAAGTCTCTTGTGTCCCCAACACACCTAATAGGTGCACTAGTTCGGCGAAGAGATAGTGAAATACGGGTGGTATGAATGAATATGAGCGAGTAGTAACGGCGCCAGAAAATAGCTTGCTGGCGTGTAGTTGATGGTGGTAATATGGTAGCGATAGTAACGCGATAAAACAAGTAAACAAGCAGCGATAGCGATATTTAGGAATAAGGCCTAGGGATTAGACTTTCACTAGTGGACACTCTCAACTTTGATCACATAACAGAATAGATAGATGCATACTCTACACTCTTGTTGGATGATGAACACATTGCGTAGGATTACACGAACCCTCAATGCCGAAGTTAACAAGCTCCACAATTCAATGTTCATATTTAAATAACCTTAGAGTGCATGAAAGATCAACACGACTAAACCAAGTACTAACACAGCATGCACACTGTCACCTTCACACTATGTAGGAGGAATAGATCACATCAATACTATCATAGCAATAGTTAACTTCACAATCTACAAGAGATCATGATCATAGCATACGCCAAGTACTAACACGGATGCACACACTCGTCACCATTACACCGTGCGGGAGGAATAAAACTACTTTAATAACATCACTAGAGTAGCACATAGATAAATTGTGATACAAAACACATTGCAATCATAAAGAGATATAAATAAGCACTTCACTACGCCATTCATAACGAGTGAATAAGTATTCTGTGAAATATAGCCTAAGAGACCTACACGGTGCACACACTGTCACCTTTACACACGTGGGACAAGGAGTCTCCGGAGATCACATAAGTAAAATTCACTTGACTAGCATAACGACATCTAGATTACAAGCATTATCATATGAATCTCAATCATGTAAGGCAGCTCATGAGATTATTGTATTGAAGCACATAGGAGAGAGATGAACCACATAGCTACCGGTACAGCCCCGAGCCTCGATGGAGAACTACTCCCTCCTCATGGGAGACAGCGAGCGTTGATGAAGATGGCGGTGGTGTCGATGGAGGAGCCTTCCGGGGCACTTCCCCGCTCCGGCGGCGTGCCGGAACGGAGACTCCTGTCCCCGGATCTTGGCTTCGCGATGGCGGCGGCTCTGGAAGGTTTCTCGTACCGTGGCTTTTTTCGTATCGTGGTTTTAGGTCGAGGACCCTTAAATAGGCGAAGAGGCGGCGTCAGAGGGTCGAAGGGGCGACGACACCATAGGGCCGCACGGCCAGGGGGTGGGCCGCGCCACCCTATCATATGGGGGCCCTGTGGCCCCCCTCTGGCGGCTCTCGGGTGTTCTGGATGCTTCCGGGCAAAATAGGAACCTGGGCGTTGATTTCGTCCAATTCCGAGAATATTTCCTTACTAGGATTTCTGAAACCAAAAACAACAGAAAACGAAACCGGCCCTTCGGCATCTCGTCAATAGGTTAGTTCCGGAAAACGCATAAATATGACATAAAGTATGTATAAAACATGTAGATATCATCAATAATGTGGCATGGAACACAAGAAATTATCGATACGTCGGAGACGTATCGCAGCCCCCGAGGGTTTCTCATCCTTCTCCTCTTTTTGTTGATTTCTTCGGCCTTGTGGATCTCTCTGTTATCTCCTCCCAGAACACGCCCGGAGGAATCGCGAGACACTGCGACCCGATGTTTGCGAGAACATCGGCTTCATCATTGCTCAACCTGCTGATGTGATTTACTTCGCACCCATCAAATAACTTCTCGAGCTCGTTGTACACTTCCTTGTATGCTACCATGCTGTCATTGACTGCATCACATTGGTTCATGACTTGCTGAGCCACCAATTGTGAGTCGCCAAAGATTTTTAATCGGGTTGCACCACAAGCTTTCGCCATCTTCATCCCGTGTATAAGAGCTTCGTATTCTGCCTCATTGTTAGACGCATTTCGGAACGTCATCCGTAAGACGTATTTTAATTTGTCGCCTTCAGGTGATATGAGTATCACGCCTGCTCCATCTCCCTCTAACCTCTTGGACCCGTCAAAGTTATAGTCCAAGTTCTCGATAAATCCGGGGGTCCTGTATTTTGCAGCTCCATCCACTCTGCGATGAAGTCTGGTAGAATTTGCGACTTTATTGCTTTTCTTTTTTTCATACGTGATGTCCCGAGGAGAAAGTTCTATTCCCCAAAGGGAGACACGACCTGTAGCTTCTGGATTGTTTAGTATATTGGATAAAGGCGCTTCATTGACCACTATTATCGGATGCACCGAAAAATAGTGGCGCAATTTTCTTGCGGTTGTGAACACTCCTATGCTAGCTTCTGGTACTGTGGGTACTGATACGTCTCCGACGTATCGATAATTTCTTATGTTCCATGCCACATTATTGATGATATCTACATGTTTTATGCATACTTTATGTCGTATTTATGCATTTTCCGGCACTAACCTATTAACGAGATGCCGAAGAGCCAGCTTGTCGTTTTCTGCTGTTTTTGGTTTCAGAAATCCTAGTAAGGAAATATTCTCGGAATTGGACAAAATCAACGCCCAGGGGCCTATTTTTACACGAAGCTTCCAGAAGACCGAAGGTAAGATGAAGTGGGGCCACGAGGTTAGTGCGATAACCATGTTCCTGGGGACGCCATCAACTACTCTTTGTTGAATATCATGTGAGTTGCTATGCATATCCGTCTTGTCTGAAGTAAGGGAGATTTACCACTCATTTAATGGTTAGAGCATGCATAATGTTAGAGAAGAACATTGGGCCGCTAACTAAAGCCATGATCCATGGTGGAAGTTTCAGTTTTGGACATATATCCTCAATCTCATATGAGAACATTAATTGTTGCTACATGCTTATGCATTAAAGAGGAGTCCATTATCTGTTGTCTATGTTGTCCCGGTATGGATGTCTAAGTTGAGAATAATCAAAAGCGAGAAATCCAATGCGAACTTTCTCCTTAGACCTTTGTACGAGCGGCATAGAGGTACCCCTTTGTGACACTTGGTTAAAACATGTGTATTGCGATGATAATCCCGGTAATCCGAGCTAATTAGGACAAGGTGCGGGCACTATTAGTATACTATGCATGAGGCTTGCAACTTGTAAGATATAATTTACATTATACATATTCTTTATTACTACCGTTGACAAAATTGTTTCTTGTTTTCAAAACCAAAGCTCTAGCACAAATATAGCAATCAATGCTTCCCTCTGCGAAGGGCCCTTTCTTTTACTTTTATGTTGAGTCAGTTCACCTATCTCTCTCCACCTCAAGAAGCAAACACTTGTGTGAAATGTGCATTGATTCCTACATACTTGCATATTGCACTTGTTATATTACTTTACATTGACAATATCCATGAGATATACATGTTATAAGTTGAAATCAACCGCTGAAACTTAATCTTCCTTTGTGTTGCTTCAATACCTTTACTTTGATTTATTGCTTTATGAGTTAACTCTTATGCAAGACTTATTGATGCTTGTCTTGAAAGTACTATTCATGAAAAGTCTTTGCTTTATGATTCATTTGTTTACTCATGTCATTATCATTGTTTTGATCGCTGCATTCATTACATATGCTTACAATAGTATGATCAAGGTTATGATGGCATGTCACTCCGAAATTATCTTTGTTATCGTTTACCTGCTCGGGACGAGCGAGAACTAAGATTGGGGATGCTGATACGTCTCCGACGTATCGATAATTTCTTATGTTCCATGCCACATTATTGATGATATCTACATGTTTTATGCATACTTTATGTCGTATTTATGCATTTTCCGGCACTAACCTATTAACGAGATGCCGAAGAGCCGCTTGTCGTTTTCTGCTGTTTTTGGTTTCAGAAATCCTAGTAAGGAAATATTCTCGGAATTGGACGAAATCAACGCCCAGGGGCCTATTTTTACACGAAGCTTCCAGAAGACCGAAGGGAAGACGAAGTGGGGCCACGAGGTGGCGCCACACTAGGGCGGCGCGGCCCAAGCCTTGGCCGCGCCGGCCTGTTGTGTGGGCCCTCGTGTGGGCCCCTGACCTGCCCTTCCGCCTACATATAGTCTTCGTCGCGAAACCCCAGTACCGAGAGCCACGAGACGGAAAACCTTACTGAGACGCCGCCGCCAATCCCAACTCGGGGGATTCTGGAGATCACCTCCGGCACCCTCGCCGGAGAGGGGAATCATCTCCCGGAGGACTCTTCACCGCCATGGTCGCCTCCGGAGTGATGAGTGAGTAGTTCACCCCTGGACTATGGGTCCATAGCAGTAGCTAGATGGTCGTCTTCTCCTTATGTGCTTCATTGTCGGATCTTGTGAGCTGCCTAACATGATCAAGATCATCTATCCGTAATGCTATATGTTGTGTTTGTCGGGATCCGATGGATAGAGAATACTATGTTATGTTGATTATCAATCTATTACCTATGTGTTGTTTATGATCTTGCATGCTCTCCGTTATTAGTAGAGGCTCGGCCAAGTTTTTACTCTTAACTCCAAGAGGGAGTATTTATGCTCGATAGTGGGTTCATGCCTCCATTAAATGCTGGGACGAGTGACGGAAAGTTCTAAGGTTGTGGATGTCTTGTTGCCACTAGGGATAAAACATTGATGCTATGTCCGAGGATGTAGTTATTGATTACATTACGCACCATACTTAATGCAATTGTCTGTTGTTTGCAACTTAATACGGGAAGGGGTTCGGATGATAACCTGAAGGTGGACTTTTTAGGCATAGATGCATGCTGTATAGCGGTCTATGTACTTTGTCGTAATGCCCAATTAAATCTCACTATACTTATCATATCATGTATGTGCATTGTCATGCCCTCTCTATTTGTCAATTGCCCAACTGTAATTTGTTCACCCAACATGCTATTTATCTTATGGGAGAGACACCTCTAGTGAACTCGTGGACCCCGGTCCATTCTTTTACATTGAATACAATCTACTGCAATACTTGTTCTACTGTTTTCTACAAACAATCATCATCCACACTATACATCTAATCCTTTGTTACAGCAAGCCGGTGAGATTGACAACCTCACTGTTTCGTTGGGGCAAAGTACTTTGGTTGTGTTGTGCAGGTTCCACGTTGGCGCCGGAATCCCTGGTGTTGCGCCGCACTACATCCCGCCGCCATCAACCTTCGACGTGCTTCTTGACTCCTACTGGTTCGATAAACCTTGGTTTCTTACTGAGGGAAACTTGCTGCTGTACGCATCACACCTTCCACTTGGGGTTCCCAACGGGCGTGTGCTTTACGCGTCATCAGGTACCTCTGTTTTAAAGGCGATAATACTTCACTAATGAAATATACTGGCCTCTGCACTCCATGGAGTTTTCCTTCTTCTTCTCTTTCGACAACTAGCGTCGTGCTGACCACTTGGGGTGTAACCGCAATGTATAACAGGAGGGGTTCCTTCTCTTTTGGCGCCACCAAGATTGGTGGTGTCAAAATTGCGCGTTTAAGATCTTCGAAAGCTCTATCTGCCTCTTCGTTCCACTGGAACTTATCTCCTTGTTTGATTAGGGCGTAGAACGGTAAGGCCTTTTCTCCCAGTCTGGCGACGAATGTGCTTAAAGCTTCGATTCGCCCAGTTAGCTGCTGTATTTCTTTCAACTTTGTTGGCTTCCTCATTGTTATGATAGCTTGGATTTTTTCGGGATTAGCTTCGATCCCTCTTGTTGAGACTAGGAACCCGAGAAGTTCTCCTGCAGGGACGCCGAAAGAACACTTCGTCGGATTCAACTTGAGACAAAACTTGTCGAGGTTGTCGAAGGTTTCCTTCAAGTCCTCGATTAGCGTGTCCCCCTTTTTTGATGTTATGACGACGTCGTCGATGTACACTTGTACGTTTTTCCCGATCTGTGTTGCTAAGCACTTCTGCATCATCCGCTGATATGTTGCTCCCGCGTTTTTCAAACCAAAGGGCATTGTTCTATAACAAAACACGCCATAAGGTGTGATGAACGTTGTTTTGACCTCATCCTCTTCTTTCAATCTGATCTGGTTATAACCAGAGTAAGCATCCAGGAAGGAAAGACGTTCACATCCTTCCATGGAGTCGATAATTTGATCGATCCTCGGGAGGGGAAAGTGATCCTTTGGACAATGTTTGTTGAGACACGTAAAGTCGACACACATGCGAAGGACTTTAGTGTTTTTCTTCGGGACCAAGACTGGGTTTGCTACCCATGTGGCCTCTGTGTGCAGCTCCTTAATGAAACCATCTTCTCTTAGTCGATCAATTTCTGACAACATAGATTTGCGGTTTGGCTCCGAAAAACGCCGCAAAGGTTGCTTGATTGGTCTCGCTATTGGATCCAAGTTTAGGTGGTGCTCGGCAAGTTCCCTGGGTACTCCTGGCATGTCAACTGGACACCATGCGAAGATTTTCCAGTGCTCACGGAGGAACTCGACGAGCGCGCTTTCCTATGCGAGGTCCATGTTTGTCGCAATGGACGTCGTTTTCTTCGGATCTGTCGGGTGAATCTGCACCTCCTTGGAATCTTTTGCGGTGTTGATGGTTGATTCCTTGTTAGGCCTCCCTACATCTGGCAGCACATCATAATCAGTTGTAAGCCTTGACGCCATGTATTCTGCTTGCATCCCGAAAGTTTCTGACAGAAAATCCTTGTCACATTTATCGGCTAGCGCGAAACTTCCTTTGACTGTGATTGGTCCCTTAGGTCCAGGTAACCTCCAAAGCAAATACGTGTAATGTGGTACCGCCATAAACCTGGCGTATGCTGGTCGTCCCAACAAAGCGTGATACTACGACGGGAAATCCACAACTTCGAATTCCAACCTTTCTATCCTATAGTTTTCTCGGGTCCCAAACTGAACGTCGAGATTGATCCTCCCCCGTGGGTAACTTGGCTTCTCTGGTGTGATGCCATGGAAACGTGTGTCGGTTGGTTTCAAATTTGCTAGGGAAATGTTCATCTTCCTTAGCGTATCTGCGTACATAAGGTTTAAGCTGCTGCCGCCATCTATAAACACTCGAGATACGTCGAATCCTGCAATTACTGCTGGTAAGATGAATGCTGATTGCCCTGGTCGAGGAACTTGCTGCGGGTGATCCGCTATTGTGAAGCCAATGTCTTGCCCTGACCAATTTAAGTACTCAACCGTTGGTGGAGGCATCTTCTCTGCCATGAACACTTGCCGTGAGATTACCTTCTGGGCCCTATTAGACGGCCTAGCTTTCTGAATCATCGAGACCGCACCATTAGAGTTAGGATCAACATATGGAGGTGGCTGTGGTGCTGCCGCTATTCTGAGTTGATGTCGATTTTCGTCCGTAATCGCGGGAGGAGGCGGCAAGTGGATCTCACTCCTGGGCCCCTGGGGGTTTCTATTTGCTGTTTGAGCATTGGCTATCCCTGCAACCCGCAGCATTGCTTGAAAATTGCGGTAGTCCTTCTGCAGATGTCCTGACTGCCTTTTCCCATTGCTATCGAGATAAAAATGCATCTGGCACGGCCCGTTCATCATATCTTCGAGAGTTACAAAAGGTCTTTGAAACCTTGACCCGCTATTTTGCCTGTTATTCCGAGGGTCATCTCTATTGTCGCCTTGCTGTGCATTACTCCTCTGATAATCATCTCTATTGTTTCCTCCATTGTTTCCCCGAAACCCAACCGATATTTGGCCAGGGGCATCGTAACTCGAAAATTGTCGAGGAAATTGACGTCTATTTTGAAAATTTCGACTGCGGTCCTCCTCTGGTGACCTGTGTCGTTTATTATGTACAGCATCTTCGCCATCTGCCCATCTGTTTGCTATTTCCATTAATGCTGATATTGTCCTTGGGTTGGTTCTTCCCAAGTCCTCCACGAAATCTCCTCGTCGAACTCCTGCTACAAACGCATCTATCGCTCTCTCGTCAGATATATTTTCTGCCGAGTTTTTGATGATGTTCCACCTTTGAATGTACTTCCTCATTGATTCATCATGCTTTTGTCGGCATGATCTCAACTCCTCTAGTGTCGCAGGCTTTTTGCAGGTTGATCGGAAGTTTTTGACAAACACATCCTCAAAACTATCCCAGCTGTCGATGGAGCCTGGGGGAAGCTTCTTTATCCACGATCTTGCGGCTCCGCTCAGGTGTATTTGAATGCTCTGCATGGCTGTTGCTCTGGTTCCACCTATCAATTTTACCGTCTCGAGGTAATCGACTAGCCAATCCTCGGGATCTTGCAGGCCATCAAATTTCTTGAAACTATCGGGTAGCTTGAATCCTGATGGGACTCGAGTTTTTCGGACCCGTCGCGTAAAACACGGGAGTCCACACATATCTTCTTCCGCAAGTTCTGGTGAATGCCGATGTTCTCTTCTATCTTGTCGCGCTCTATCTACCCTGGCCTGAGTCGCCGTATCTCTGACTCCACTTGCTCTTGGTGGATCTTGCACCGCTCGCTGCGGGTCTCGGGCTATTTTGTCTTGCGGTTCCTTCGGGAGGTGTAGGCTGCGAATGCTGCTCCCATGGCTCCACATCCTGCCATGGCCATGTTGTACGGCGCTTCTCTTGGATCCCCGGGAGGTGGCCCGGACGCTAGGATGAAAGCTTGCGTTGCCATGTATCCTCGCTTCGGTGTTTTTGGAATGATATTCCCCTCGTGTCGATTGACATAAAAGACATATCGAGGTTTTGAATTAAAGTCTCTCTTTCAGCTTCAGGTATATTTTGCAGCCGAGATCTTGCTCTCCTTCGAGCTTCTCTGTGGCTATCTCCTGAAATTCCTGATTGTCGACTTAACTCCGCTCTTCGCCTGCTTGATGCGGAAGCTGCCTCCTTTCTTCTATTCAGAGCAGCTGTTTGTTTTTCCAATTCTCTTCCAGCTCGAGCGAGCCTATATTGGTGGGCCTGTAACTCTTCAGCCGTAGCAGTTGTCGCCATTGGTTCTGAACCATCCATAGCTCTTGCGGCTCTATCCCATGCTGCTTGTGGCAGTTGAACCCTAACACGTGGTGTAGGCCCGACATATTTATTGCCCAAACCTCGCCTTAGGTCAGAGGGATCGACATATGGATTTCCCAATTCGTCGAAAGCCTCTGATGTTTCCTCCTGATCGCGACTTGCTTCTCCAATGGCGTAAATCTGATGATATTTTAGATTCTGAACCTTGCTATGTTTGGTGACACCATCATAGAGATTGGTGAAGACCTTTCCAATAGTGATGGATTTGTCGATGAAGTTGAAGCTGTCGGTGTCACTCGAGTCATCGCTTATATAAGAGTCCGCGGATGACTCGAAGGACATGTCGCTGAAGATCTTGGCGAGTTTTTCGTTTGCCTTGGTGCTGATGAAGCGTGGTGACGAAATCTCCTCGTCGCCTGATTCGATGGATGATGCTGAGCTCGAAAAATCAGGATCAACCGCCGATAATCCCGACGAGATCGGAACTTCGAGACGATACGCTCCTTCTTTCTCGACACGGAAGTGCAACTTTCCGAACGTCATCTCCATGGGCTCCTCCAGATACGCATATGCATCCAAACGGGAGGGCAGGTGAGGAACAAAATCAACGAGACCAGTTTCGATCTGTTTACCTCTGTCCATGATGTTGCTCGCTACCGACGAAGTCGACGATTTTGAACGTGCCATCGAGATCAGCTCCTTGTCGCCTCTAAATCCCACAGACAGCGCCAATTGACAAGCTATTAACTTGTCAATGCCTACTAGTTGTAGACTAGGGTTTCATTGGATGTAGAGGGCAAGTAGATCTCGAGGGTTTCAGCCGAAAAGTACTCGACGATGTAAAAACTAGGGTTTGTGAGACAATGATTCGATCCTCTCTTTGTCCCTCGACTCCCCCTTATATAGGAGGCGGAGCCGAGGGATTCGTGATATACAAGTTTACAGAGTCCGGGAGGGTTTCTAACCCATCCCGTAAGATTACAAACAATGACTCCTATTACAACTCTAGCTTTCCTTAATAGTATCTTGGGCTTCCGAATCTTCTTATCCTTCGGGTCGTGGGCCTTCAATAAACCCCGGGTACCATCTTCGGCAGGCCCATTGGGGATGCCTATGTCAACAAGGACTATCTAGATACCTGTTTGGAGGGATCTTTCACAAGCAAGGAGGTTGAAGCTAGATGGGATCTTCTTGAAAGAATTCAAAGCAATACTGAAGATTGGGAAAACGACAAAGGTAAAGAATCAGGTATAAACTACGAGTATGATTGCATTAAGTCTTTCGCTCAAACCGCTGATTTTCAAGAGTTTAGTGCTAAATATGGTCTTGATCCTCAAATTATGGTCGATTGCTATAGAGCCTTTGCTTCTCATATTAATGTTCCTAAAGAAAATTGGTACATGTATCATGAACCTTTTAAAGACACGTGCATGGAAAATGAAATTATTGTTAATGATTGCAATAAACATGCTCAAATTTCTGAAAATGTTGTTTCCTATAAGCATGTTAATTTTTGTGGAGTTCATAGACCTTGTGAAAAGAATAAAATTGAAGAAGAATATTGTATCCATCATAGGAATGAAAAAACTAGAAAGTGGTCTAGGGCTCTAGATGATCTTGGTGAAAAAGTTTGTGCCCTCTATCCTTTTATTTGTGAACTTTGCCATAGAGTGGGTCATTTTAATTTTCAATGCTCCTCCAATGATAATTCGAACCTTATGAGTGCTGCAAATTTGTATTGTCATGATGAAATCACTCCTAATCAGCATGATGAACTTACTTTATTTTTGGGGTGTGAAGAGTATTATTGAGAAAAACTTCTTTGGTGGATATGAGTGCTCTTGATATTAATAGTGTCCTGCATGGGTGTCTTTCTTATTGCATAGATAATTGCTACACAAATACTTACATACAAAATATTTTACACTTTGCCAAAATATGATAGGACCGTTGTGTGTTTTGAACTTATTAATGAAAAGGAGGGATCCTCCCAAGTTTCTTCCATTGTTTCTGGAAATAAATCAGGTTATGTGGAGAAGCCTCCCCTCAAGCCTCTTCCTCCTAAAGAAGGGAACGAGGAGAAGGAAAAGAAGAAGAAGAAGAAGAAGAAGGGAACGAAGAAGAAGAAGAGGGGGAATAAAAAGAAAGAGGTAACGGCATATCCCCGCGTGTATGAGATAACGATAGGTAACCATAAGTATGTTGCTCCTAATGATTATTATGATAATGAATCTGAGTACAATGATCTTTCTATGCCCTTTACCTATATTAGTGATTATGATTTAGAAGAGCACACTACATTTGATATTGAAAATCTCACGGGAAACTAATTCCGAAAATGAGGATGTTAATAAGCTGCCATAGTATTAATACTATCCATGTTTCTTCCCATGACGATATAGAAAGCTCTAAGCTTGGGGAAGCTTGTTTTGATGAGCATGATATTTTTAGTCCCCCAAGCATGGAGGAGAAAATTTACTTTGATGATATTTTACCTCCTATATATGATGATTACAATGATGACTATCATATTTTTAGTCCACCTAATATTGAGGAGAAAATTAATTATGATTACAATATGCCTCCTATATATGATGATTATGGTGATGAGAATAATAATGATAGCTATTTTATTGAATTTTCTCCCACTACAATTAATAGTAATGACTATGCTTATGTGGAGAGTAATAATTTTATGCATGTAGCTCATGATAAGAATGTTTCATGTGATAGTTATATTGTTGAGTTTGTTCATGATGCTACTGAAAGTTATTATGAGAGAGGGAAACATGGTTATATGCATCTTAATAATATTAAGTTTCCCCTCTTTATGTTGAGAATCTTGAAGTTGCGCTTGTGTTGCCTTTCTATGCTTATTGCATTATGCTTACATGACTTGTTTATGTACAATATTCCTTTTCATAGGAAGTGGGTTAGACTTAAAAGTGTTTCTTATTTGCTTTTGATGCTCTCTTTTTCTTCAACTCTTATTTCTTGCGCGAGCATCATTAAAATTACTGAGCCCATCTTAATGGCTATAAAGAAAGCACTTCTTGGGAGATAACCCATGTTTTTATTTTGCTACTGTTTTGTTGTGTCTTGGAAGTTGTTACTACTGTAGCAACCTCTCCTTATCATGTTTATTTCGTTTTTGTGCCAAGTAAAGTCTTTGATAGAAGGTTGATACTAGATTTGGATTACTGCGCAGAAACAGATTTCTTGCTGTCACGAATTTGAGTAGAACTCTCTGTAGGTAACTCAGAAAAATCTGCCAATTTTCGTGTGTGATCCTCAGATATGTACGCAACTTTCATTCAGTTTGAGCTTTTTCATCTGAGCAAGTTAAGTGCCCCTGAAAAATTCGTCTTTACTGGACTGTTCGTTTTGACAGATTCTGCCTTTTATTTCGCATTGCCTCTTTTGCTATGTTGAATGGATTTCTTTGTTCCATTAACTTTCAGTAGCTTTGTGCAATGTCCGAAGTGTTAAGAATGATTATGTCACCTCTGAATATGTGAATTTTTGATTATGCACTAACCCTCTAATGAGTTTGTTTTGAGTTTGGTGTGGAGGAAGTTTTCAAGGGTCAAGAGAGGAGGATGATACAATATATCAAGAAGAGTGAAAAGTCTAAGCTTGGGGATGCCCCCGTGGTTCATCCCTGCATATTTCAAGAAGACTCAAGCATCTAAGCTTGGGGATGCACGGGATGCCCAAGGCATCCCCTTCTTCATCGACAACTTATCAGGTCACCTCTAGTGAAACTATATTTTTATTCTGTCACATCTTATGTGCTTTACTTGGAGCGTCAGTATGTTTTTATTTTAGTTTTTGTTTGAATAAAATCGGATCCTAGCATTCTTTATTTGGGAGAGAGACACGCTCCGCTCGTTCATATGAACACTGGTGTTCTTAGCTTTACTTTTAATGTTCATGGCGAAGGTTGAAACTGCTTCATTCATTGTTATTTGGTTGGAAACAGAAAATTCTTCATGTGGTAATTGGTATATTGTCTTGAATAATTTGATACTTGGCAATTGTTGTGCTCAGATAGATCATGTTTAAGCTCTTGCATCATGTACTTTGCACCTATTAATGAAGAACTATCATAGAGCTTGTTGAAATTTGGTTTGAATGATTGGTCTCTCTAAAGTCTAGATATTTTGTGGTGAAGTGTTTGAACAACAAGGAGACAGTGTAGAGTCTTATAATGCTTGCAATATGTTCTTATGTAAATTTTGCTGTACCGGTTCATACTTGTGTTTGCTTCAAACAACCTTGCTAGCCAAAGCCTTGTACCGAGAGGGAATGCTTCTCGTGCATCCAAAACCTTGAGCCAAAACCTATGCCATTTGTGTCCACCATACCTACCTACTATGTGGTATTTCTCTGCCATTCCAAAGTAAATTGCTTGAGTGCTACCTTTAAAATTTCATTCCTTGTCTCTGCAATATATAGCTCATGGGAAAATAGCCTTAAAAAACTATTATGGTAAAGAATATGTAGCTTATGTATCTTATTTCTTATAAGTTGCTTGTTGAGCGGTAACCATGTTTCTGGGGACGCCATCAACTATTACACCTTTGTTGAATATCATGTGAGTTGCTATGCATGTTCGTCTTGTCTGAAGTAAGGGTGATTTATCATGATCAAATGGTTTGAGTATGCATATTGTTAGAGAAGAACATTGGGCCGCTAACTAAAGCCATGAATCATGGTGGAAGTTTCAGTTTGGACATTAATCCTCAATCTCTTATGAGAATATTATCTGTTGTTGAATACTTATGCATTAAAGAGGAGTCCATTATCTGTTTTCTATGTTGCCCCGGTATGGATGTCCTAAGTTGAGATTTATCAAAAACGAGAAATCAAATGCGATCTATCTCCTTGGACCTTTGTACAGGCGACATAGAGGTACCCCTTTGTGACACTTGGTTGAAACATATGTTATGCAATGATAATCCATGTAAATCCAAGCTAATTAGGACAAGGTGCAAGCACTATTGGTATTCTATGCATGAGGCTTGCAACTTATAGGATGTCTTATGCATAACACATATGAATTATTACTACCGTTGACAAAATTGTTTCTATGTTTTCAAAATGAAAAGCTCTAGCACAAAAATAGTAATCCATGCTTCCCTCTGCGAAGTGCCTTTCTTTTACTTTATGCTGAGTCAGTTTACCTACTTCCTTCTATCTTAGAAGCAAACACTTGTGTCAACTGTGTGCATTGATTCCTACATACTTGCTTATTTGCATTCATCATATTACTTTGTGTTGACAATTATCCATGAGATATATCCATGAGATAAACATGTTGAAGTTGAAAGCAACTGCTGAAACTTATATCTTCCTTTGTGTTGCTTCAAAACTTTCTACTAAGAATTTATCGCTTTATGAGTTAAGTCCTATGCAAGTCTTATTGATGCTTGTCTTGAAAGTACTATTCATGAAAAGTCTTTGCTATATGATTCAGTTGTTTAGTCATTGTCTTTACCATTGCTTCGAATCACTTCATTCATCTCATATGCTTTACAATAGTATTGATCAAGATTATGATAGCATGTCACTTCAGAAATTATCCTTGTTATCGTTTACCTACTCGAGGGCGAGTAGGAACTAAGCTTAGGGATGCTTGATACGTCTCAAACGTATCTATAATTTCTTATGTTCCATGCTAGTTTTATGACAATACCTACATGTTTTGCTCACACTTTATAATGTTTTTATGCATTTTCCGGAACTAACCTATTAACAAGATGCCGAAGTGCCAGATCCTGTTTTCTGTTGTTTTCGGTTCTAGAAAGGCTGTTCGGGCAATATTCTCGGAATTCGACGAAACAAAGCCAAACATCCTATTTCATCGAGAAGGACCAGAACACCAAAGGAGAGTCGGAGAGGAGGCCCAGGCCCTCCAGACCATAGGCTGGCGCGGCCTGGAGGGGGGCGCGCCGCCCTATGGGGTGGGCCCCCCAGGCACCCCCTCGCGCCGCCTCTTCGCCTATATTATCCCTCGTGACGTGAAAACCCTACACCAATTGACGAAACTCCAGAAAGACTCCAGGGACGCCGCCGCCATGGCGAAACTCCGTTTCGGGGGACAGAAGTCTCTATTCCGGCACGCCGCCGGGACGGGGAATTGCCCCGGAGTCATCTCCATCGACACCACCGCCATCTTCATCGCCGTTGCTGACTCCCATGATGAGGAGGGAGTAGTTCTCCCCCGAGGCTGAGCGCTCTACCGGTAGCTATGTGGTTCATCTCTCTCTCCCATGGTGTGATCTTTATGTGATCTATGTGCTACTCTAGTGATGTTATTAATCTATGTGCTACTCTAGTGATGTTATTAAAGTAGTCTATTCCTCCTCCATGATGTAATGTTGACAATGTGTGCATCATGTAGTACTTGGCGTAGGTTATGATTGTAATCTCATGTAGATTATGAAGTTAACTATTACTATGATAGTATTGATGCGATCTATTCCCCCTTTCATAGCTATTGTTGACAGTGTGTATGCTATGTTAGTACTCGGTCTAAATTGCAACGGTCTATTATGCACTCTAGAGGTTACTTTAATATGAACTCCGGATGTTGTGGAGCTTGTTTACTCCGGCTTGAGGTGTGCTTTTGTAGCCCTACACAATGAATGGTGTTTGTTATCCAACAAGAGAGTGTAGAAAGTAGCATTTATTTATTCAGTTATGTGATCAATGTTGAGAGAGTCCACTAGTGAAAGTATGATCCCTAGGCCTTGTTTCTAAGCATTGAAACACCGTTTCCAACAAGTTCTGCTACATGTTTACTTGCTGCCATATTTATTTCAGATTGCTATTACCACTCATATTCATCCATATCACTTGCATCTTACTATCTCTTCGCCGAACTAGTGCACCTATACATCTGACAAGTGTATTAGGTGTGTTGGGGACACAAGAGACTTCTTGTATCGTAATTGCAGGGTTTCTTGAGAGGGATATCTTTGACCTCTACCTCCCTGAGTTCGATAAACCTTGGGTGATTCACTTAAGGGAAACTTGCTGTTGTTCAACAAACCTCTGCTCTTGGAGGCCCAACACTGTCTACAGGAATAGAAGCGTGCGTAGACATCACTTGTCTACACAGGATCTCCAGATAATAAGTCAATGATAAAAATATCAATGAAAACTGTCATTTTCTGGAATTTTGACGTGATAGAAATCATTTTTGCACTTAATTATGCACCTGGGCGAAAGGACAATGCGAGGACAACCTCCTGTAAATTTAACGGGCATCGGTACGGGCAGGACCCACCCGTACCACCCACCAGAAGCACCGCCTCATCAAGTACTTCCACCTCACGCAGACGGATCTGAGATCCAAGCACGTACGCGACCGGAAACACCATAACACCGTCCCAGAAGAGGTCTGAAGGAAGATCAAGAAGGGGCCTCATCCAAGCTTCTACCCGGATCATTGGAAGAAAAGGCATCATCACTTTCATCATCATCCACAATGAATCATCATCTTCATTCCCTCCATCTCATTAGATTGTAATCTCCATTACCATTGTGGGTTTGTACTTGGTTTCACACCGTTATTCCCCAATACGCATGTTTATGATGATGTTCTTGATTGTCTCCATGTGTGAGTAGTTCATCCTGTTCTTGGGGGAGATGGAGAAACCCTAGTAGTATTATTATATGAATTAAGATAATTTATAGCTTTGCACTATGATTGTATGTTATTTTTCTCTTGTGATGTTGCATGATGTCGACCATGTAATGTTTGCCTAAGGGTCACACGAGGGAACTACCTTTAGAAATTCGGTAGTGTATACGGCGGGAAGTGACATTCAGTGTGCGGTGCACTATTGTACGGAAGGAAGGGACAAGAAGGGACTTGCAATGCTTAATAAATAACCACGGGGTAATCCCTTAATTGTGATGGATCGATAGGTGGCTTGCCGAAGGTCATTGCGGTGGTTATTCATGGATATGTTATGAGATACATATTCCAACTTCGAGCCTTTCCCACATACAACAAGGGCTAAGATATGAGTTATCTAGTTTTTGTCTTTAGTTAATACTAGTGGTGGAACCAACAACCCCCAAGAACATTTTAGTATTATTGCAGTACAAACATAATCTTTAGTTACATTTCCATTCTTCAATTTCAGTTATTTACTCTACAAAAGCACCCTACAACACTCCTTTTATATAAATCCTTCGCTTGAGATTTGAGACAACTTTAAGTAATTTTAGATAAATAGTAACAAGGGGCATTAAGATCACTACTAGTAACTCCTCGTGGTTAGATACTCTTATTTCGAAACTAGCTACATTTGATATGTGTTCTTGCAGTTATCACTAATAAACTAAAAAGCATAAAAGACTGGATAGAACCCCCCCAAGCTTGAGTGTTGATGTAGATCTTTAAGCAATGGCTTTCATTAACTCATCATCAGTAGTGTTCCCGATCTTCACCAACGCTGTGTGCAACTTCCTATTGACTTCAACTTGCTCCTCCCACTTGGCCTTGTAACTCTTAAGCTTCTCCTCCTAGATGACAGTTTGGTATTCTTCTAAGCAAATGTTGATCAAGCTGGAGATATAAAAGTTGTGATAGGTATTTTTGAAGTGGGCTCTCGACAACTAGCGAATCCATCTACATGCTTTGCTTGCACCCAAAAAACCCAGGATGCCACTAAAGCAATTCTTGAAGTAGATCATATCTCCTTCGAAGAAAAACATTTGGGACTGTCCACACTAGAAGGAAGGATGAAAGCCTCAAGATTCCAACAGGTAAAAAAGGTTCACGAAAAGACTTACATACGGGTCCAAAAAAAATGTCAATGCCGCTAAGGAAGCCTTAATAAAATATGTATCCCAAGATACCTATCTGTTTTTCCATGCATGGGAGTGTTCAAAATGCTTGTTGGCTTCCATGAAGATCACGTGCAGGTGACAAGAAAATTTTGGTGGAGAGAAAAAGAGAAGAAAACAAGTAGAGTGGGACTAATACTCACCAACCCAAAAGTTATGGGAGGTGTGGGCTTTAGAGACTCTAAGTTTATCAATTGGGCACTTCTTGCACGCCAAACCTGGACACTCGTCGACAAACAAAATTCCTTAGGTGCTCGTTTGTTGAAATCTACATATTAGCCAAATGAAAATTTACTAGATATTATCTTTGATAGTGATGCATTAGTCAATTGGAGAAGGGTGGAACATGGCTCGGATATACTAAAGAAAGGAGCAATTTGGCATACTTGGAATGGGAAGAAAGTTAATATATGGAGATATAATCGGCTAAGTCGGGATGGGGCTCTAAAGGTCGCTGGAGGTATTACAGACTTAAGACCGAGAAAGAGTGAAGGATTTATTTGGAAATGGACCAAATGAATGGAATGTGTGACTAATACAATATATGTTTTACCACATGATGCTGAAGAGATCATGAAGATAAAATCCCCAACATATGAAATATATGATATCGTTGCTTGGCACTATGAAAAACATGGCAAATTCATGGTAATAAGTGCATATAGACTTGCTGAATCTTTGAACATCAAACAACCAACTGCAAGCGTAATGCTCCAAATGGTGAGCGCAAGTTGTGGAAGAATATCTAGACAACACCAATACATAATAAAATCTACATCTTCAATTGGTGTATTGTCTGTGATAATCCTCCAACTCAATAGAATAAATGGATAAGAACGGTGGAACTACAGAGCTAGCACTTGCAACATTTGTTGTGTTGAAGCTGCAGACAATCACCATGTTGCAGTCCAATGCACCAAGGCAATGAATCTAAGTTCTAGAATAAGGGAGTTCTAGAAACTGCCAAAGAAGGAACTCTTCTCAAAACACAGAGATGATTGGCTGCAGATCCTTATAGAGAACACGAAAAAGGAGATGCACCAGGGGATTCTTATGCCTTTGTGGAGATCCTGGCATGCATCTAAGAAATAGCGTTGTGCACGAGCAAAGGGAAAAGTCACAACTGACCAATCGGTGAACCTCCTTATCTCTTATACAATGCCCTAAATTCTAATCCTAACTTTGATGCTACATCAGAGGGAGACACAAATACAACTGACCGAGCAGAGTCCAAAGGGAAGAAAAATACTACTAAATTTGGAACCATCTACAAACGAACAAAATGGCGAGCACACTAGCAATACTGACCAAAACAGATGTAAACTGATGTCTACGCAGGCTTCTATTCCTGTAGACAGTGTTGGGCCTCCAAGAGCAGAGGTTTGTAGAACAACAGCAATTTCCCTTAAGTGAATCACCCAAGGTTTATCGAACTTAGGGAGGTAGAGGTCAAAGATATCCCTCTCAAGCAACCCTGCAATTAAGATACAAGAAGTCTCTTGTGTCCCCAACACACCTAATACACTTGTCAGATGTATAGGTGCACTAGTTCGGCGAAGAGATAGTGAAATACAAGTAATATGGATGATTATAAGTAGTAATTGCAATCTGAAATAAAAATGGCAGCAAGCGAACATGTAGCCGAACTTGTTGGAAACGGTGTTTCAATGCTTAGAAACAAGGCCTAGGGATCATACTTTCACTAGTGGACACTCTCAACAATGATCACATAATTGAATAAATAAATGATACTCTCAAACACTCTCTTGTTGGATAACAAACAACACTCATTGTGTAGGGCTGCAAAAGCACATCAAGCCGGAGTAAACAAGCTCCACAACGTCATAAAGGAATCACACACGATGCGCACACTGTCACCATCACACCGTGGAGAGTGACTCCGGAGTTCATATTAAAGTAACCTCTAGAGTGCATAATAGACAAGAGTAACATCTACATATTCAACTAGATTACAAAGCTCATGATCACATAAAGATCACACCATGGGAGAGAGAGATGAACCACATAGCTACAGGTAGAGCACTCAGCCTCGGGGGAGAACTACTCCCTCCTTATCATGGGAGTCAGCAGCGGCGATGAAGATGACGGTGGTGTCGATGGAGATGACTCCGGGGGCAATTCCCCGTCCCGGCGGCGTGCCGGAACAGAGATTCTGTCCCCCGAAACTTGTCGTCGATGGCGGCGGCGCTGTGGAACTCTTCGTGGAATATGACTTGATTTTCTAGGGTTTTCACATCTGGGGCAATATATAGGCGAAGGGGCGATGTCGGTGGAGTCCCGAGGTGGGCTCCCCACCTGGCGGCGCGGCAGAGGGGTGGGCCGCCCCCCCCTATGGTGTGGCCAGCTCGTGGCCCCCCTTCGTCTCTCCTTCGGACTCCGTGAAGCTCCTGGAGAAATAGGGACGTGGCCTTTTGTTTCGCGCAATTCCGAGAATATTTCCTGTGCAGAATTTCTGAAACCAAAAACAGCAGAAAACAGGAACTGGCGCTTCGGCATCTTGTTAATAGGTTAGTCCCGGAAAATGCATAAAAATAATATAAAGTGTATATAAAGCATGTAGCAATTGGTATAATATAAGCATGGAACATCAGAAATTATAGATACATTGGAGACGTATCAAGCATCCCCAAGCTTAGTTCCTACTCGCCCTCGAGTAGGTAAACGATAAAAAGAATAATTTCTGAAGTGACATGCTACCAACATAATCTTGATCAATACCATTGTAAAGCATATGAGATGAATGAAGTGACTCAAAGCAATGGTCTATAGTTTGCTAACAAAAAGACAATGACTAAACAACTGAATCATATAGCAAAAACTTTTCATGAATAGTACTTTCAAGACAAGCATCAAAAAGTCTTGCATAAGAGTTAACTCATAAAGCAATAGATTCTTAATAAAAGGTTTTGAAGCAACACAAAGTAAGATTTAAGTTTCAGCAATTTCCTTCAACTTTCAACATGTATATCTCATGGAGAATTGTCAACACAAAGTAATATGATGAGTGCAATAAGTAAGCATGTAAGAATCAATACACACAGTTGACACAAGTGTTTGCTTCTAAGATAGAAAAAAGTAGGTAAACTGACTCAACATAAAGTAAAAGAAAGGCCCTTCGCCGAGGGAAGCAGGGATTAAATCATGTGCTAGAGCTTTTCAAGTTTTGAAATCATAAAGAGAGCATAAAAATAAAGTTTTGAGAGGTGTTTGTTGTTGTCAACGAATGGTAGTGGGCACTCTACCCCCTTGTCAAACAGACTTTCAAAGAGCGGCTCCCATGAAGGACGTTATCTCTACCAGCAAGGTAGATCATCCCTCTTCTCTTTTGTTTACACATGTACTTTAGTTTTATTTATGGATGACACTCCTCCCAACCTTTTGCTTTCACAAGCCATGGCTAACAGAATCCTCGGGTGCCTTCCAACATTTCACATACCATGGAGGAGTGTCTATTGCAAAATTAAGTTGCTTACTGATAAATCAGGGCAAAACATGTGAAGAGAATTATTAATGAAATTTAATTAATTGGGGCTCGGAACCCCGTTGCCAGCTCTTTTTGTAAAATTATTGGATAAGCGGATGTGCCACTAGTCCATTGGTGAAAGTCTGCCCAACAAGATTGAAAGATAAAACACCACATACTTCCTCATGAGCTATAAAACATTGACACAAATAAGGAGTAATAATGTTTTGAATTGTTTAAAGGTAGCACATGAAGTATTTACTTGGAATGACAGAAAAATACCACATAGTAGATAGTTATGGTGGACACAAATGGCATAGGTTTTGGCTCAAGGTTTTGGATGCACGAGAAGTATTCCCTCTCAGTACAAGGCTTGGGCTAGCAAGGTTGTTTGAAGCAAACACAAGTATAAACCGGTACAGCAAAACTTACATAAGAACATATTGCAAGCATTATAAGACTCTACACTGTATTCCTTGTTGCTCAAACACTTTTACCAGAAAATATCTAGACCTTAGAGAGACCAATCATGCAAACCAAATTTCAACAAGCTCTACGGTAGTTCTCCACTAATAGGTTTAAACTACATGATGCAAGAGCTTAAACATGATCTACTTTGAGAGCTCAAAACAATTGCCAAGCATCAAATTATTCAAGACAATATACCAACTACCACATGAAGCATTTTCTGTTTCCAACCAAATAACAAGAAACTCTCAAAACAAATATAAGTGAAGTAAGAGAGTACTTTCTATAAAATAACTAATAGCTCTGAACAAGAGATACATGAAAACCAAGAGCTAGAAGCTACACAGTGCGAAAACTGAATACTCAACAAATATAAGTGAAGAATAGGAGTATTCAAATGAAAAAGCGGATCATGTCTCTCTCCCAAACAAGATAGATATGATCCAATTTATTCAGAGAACTAAGATAACAAAACGAAAATAAAAGCACACAGACGCTCCAAGTAAAGCACATAAGATGTGACGGAATTAAAATATAGTTTCACTAGAGGTGACCTGATAAGTTATTGATGAAGAAGGGGATGCCTTGGGCATCCCCAAGCTTAGACGCTTGAGTCTTCTCGAAATATGCAGGGATGAACCATGGGGCATCCCCAAGCTTAGACTTTTCACTCTTCTTGATCATATTATATCATCCTCCTCTCTTGATCCTTGAAAACTTCCTTCACACCAAATTCAAAGCAATCTCATTAGAGGGTTAGTGCATAATCAAAAATTCACATGTTCAGCAAGGACACAATCATTCCCAACACTTCTGGACATTACCCAAGGTTACTGAAATTTAATGGAGCAAAAAAACCCACTCAAACACAGTAAAAGAGGCAATGCGAAATAAAAGGCAGAATCTGTCAAAACAGAACAGTCCGTAAAGACGAATTTTTCGAGGCACTTAACATGCTCAGATGGAAAAGCTCCAGTTGAATGAAAGTTGCGTACATATCTGAGGATTACTCATGAATTTTTTCAAGATTTTTAGATTTTTCTACAGAGAGAATAGATCAAAACCGCGACAGCTAAAAATCTGTTCCTGCGCAGAAATCCAAATCTAGTATCAACTTTCTATCAAAGACTTTACTTGGCACAACATAAACATGATAAGGAGAGGTTGCTACAGTAGTAACAACTTCCAAGGCACAACAAAACAGTAGCAAAATAAAAACATGGGTTATCTCCCAAGAAGTGCTTTCTTTATAGCCATTAAGATGGGCTCAGTAATTTTAATGATGCTCTCGCAAGAAATAAGAGTTGAAGCAAAAGAGAGCATCAAATGCAAATAAGAAACACTTTTAAGTCTAACCCACTTCCTATGAAAAGGAATCTTGTAAATAAACAAGTCATGTAAACATAATGCAATAAGCATAGGAAGACAAGATAAGCGCAACTTCAAGATTTTCAGCAAAAAGAGAGGTGTTTTAGTAACATGAAAATCCCCACAACCATATTGTCCTCTCTCATAAGGATTTTCAGTAGCATCATGAACAAACTCAACAATATAACTATCACATGAAACATTCTTATCATGAGCTACATGCATAAAATTATTACTCTCCACATAAGCATAGTCATTACTAATAATTGTAGTGGGAGCAAATTCAATAAAATAGCTATCATTATTATTCTCATCACCATAATCGTCATATATAGGAGGAATATTGTAATCATAATTAATTTTTTCCTCGATAGTAGGTGGACTGAAAATATGATAGTCATCATTGTAATCATCATATATAGGAGGTAAAGTATCATCAAAGTAAATTTTCTCCTCCATGCTTGGGGGACTAAAAATATCATGCTCATCAAAATCAGCTCCCCCAAGCTTAGAATTTTGCATAGCATTAGCAACAATGGTGTAAGAATTCATACTAATAACATTGCCATTAGCATGCATATAAAGTTCCATAGGTTTTTTAGTTTTCTCTTCAAACACCTCATGTCCTAACTCAAGATAAATACTATAAAGATCTCTAATATTTTTGTTGTTTTCCATTAAGCCTAACTAGTGAAATAAAAACAAGAAACAAAAAGATATAATTGCAGAATCTAAAGGAAATAGCTTCGAGCACTCACACACCGGCAACAGTGCTAGGAAATAGCTTAGTAGTCGGAGGATGTGAATACCTTTTACCTTACCTCCCCGGCAACGGCGCCAGAAAATAGCTTGATGTCTACGCACGCTTCTATTCCTGTAGACAGTGTTGGGCCTCCAAGAGCGCAGAGGTTTGTAGAACAGCAGCAAGTTTCCCTTAAGTGAATCACCCAAGGTTTATCGAACTCGGGGAGGTAGAGGTCAAAGATATCCCTCTCAAGCAACCACTGCAATTAAGATACAAGAAGTCTCTTGTGTCCCCAACACACCTAATACACTTGTCAGATGTATAGGTGCACTAGTTCGGCGAAGAGATAGTGAAATACAAGTAATATGGATGATTATAAGTAGTAATTGCAATCTGAAACAAAAATGGCAGCAAGCGAACATGTAGCCGAACTTGTTGGAAACGGTGTTTCAATGCTTAGAAACAAGGCCTAGGGATCATACTTTCACTAGTGGACACTCTCAACAATGATCACATAATTGAATAAATAAATGCTACTCTCAAACACTCTCTTGTTGGATAACAAACAACACTCATTGTGTAGGGCTGCAAAAGCACACCTCAAGCCGGAGTAAACAAGCTCCACAACGTCATAAAGGAATCACACACGATGCGCACACCTGTCACCATCACACCGTGGAGAGTGACTCCGGAGTTCATATTAAAGTAACCTCTAGAGTGCATAATAGACAAGAGTAACATCTACATATTCAACTAGATTACAAAGCTCATGATCACATAAAGATCACACCATGGGAGAGAGAGATGAACCACATAGCTACCGGTAGAGCCCTCAGCCTCGGGGGAGAACTACTCCCTCCTCATCATGGGAGTCAGCAGCGGCGATGAAGATGGCGGTGGTGTCGATGGAGATGACTCTGGGGGCAATTCCCCGTCCTGGCGGCGTGCCGAAACAGAGATTCTGTCCCCCAAAACTTGTCGTCGATGGCGGCGGCGTTGTGGAACTCTTCGTGGAATATGACTTGATTTTCTAGGGTTTTCACATCTGGGGCAATATATAGGCGAAGGGGCGATGTCGGTGGAGTCCTGAGGTGGGCTCCCCACCTGGCGGCGCGGCAGAGGGGTGGGCCGCGCCCCCCTATGGTGTGGCCAGCTCGTGGCCCCCCTTCGTCTCTCCTTTGGACTCCGTGAAGCTCCTGGAAAAATAGGGACGTGGCCTTTTGTTTCGCGCAATTCCGAGAATATTTCCTGTGTAGAATTTCTGAAACCAAAAACAGCAGAAAACAGGAACTGGCGCTTCGGCATCTTGTTAATAGGTTAGTCCCGGAAAATGCATAAAAATGATATAAAGTGTATATAAAACATGTAGCAATTGGTATAATATAAGCATGAAACATCAGAAATTATAGATACGTTGGAGACGTATCATAAACCACCACATATTGGATGTCTAAAAACTAACGTTGGTGCTATTTTGTTGCTTAAACATGTGTTGCTCCTGTTGGTGCGCTAATCCATGGTTATCTCGGTCAAACCATTGTGGCCACAGGAAAAATCTTGGAACATTGTCACAACAGAGAGGATGCCGAAGTTATAGCACCAACTGGAGGTGCACAGCTAGCCGCAAGCTGGACGGGGACCCAATGATCTTCAAGGGCGTCTACAAGCTGATCGCCAATGAAATCTGAAACATCACTCTCTTGCTTGAGAAGTGCTATGCACGATTTCGTTTCTTTTGCTTCAACACAACAAAACTCGAAGTGAAGCTTTGCCAAATGTTCATAAAACTATGTTGCCCATGAGGTGGCTGCTTATGTTAGGAAATTGTTGTAGATTCAATCTGAAACAATAAAAACCGTGACTCCTTGATTATGAAATGAATTTTCTTGGCTCTAAAAAAAGATTGTCGTCTAGATGTCGCGAGATCCCCAACTCCCAGATTTAGAACTCGGGCAGTCCATCACTCCGTGACCTATGAGTTTGGTTTAGACATCCACTCTATAATGTGCCACACTTAGCATGACATGCCAAAACAATATGATAGAGATGTCAACTGTTGTGATAAATGACAATGCTTACAACTTCGTTGCCTTCATGTTGTACTTATTTTGTTGTTGTCTCACAAGACAGTCTTTTGCGTCGAATGTTTAAAATGGTTGCCATGTTTTAAAGTTTGTTTGATTGCACCGAAAAATATAATTTATGTCTAAGAGCTCGTTTGGCTCCCATTATTTAGATCTTGCATCAAAAAGTTTATTTGTAATTTCAAGAAAGATTTGTTTAGCTTCCACAGAATCAGTTATTACAGAATTCAATTGCGAATTTCATGATTTTCATCGCATGCCTAACTATAATTTCTTCCGGCATCATGTGGATTTGCCTAATATCATTTCTTTCAAATAAATAAAATGAAATGATCGTTGCCAAACGAGCTCTAGGAGGTTTGAGTTCTCGTGATTACAAGATTCTACTAAAGACCGAACAATCAGTAGATAAACTTTCTATGGGCTAATGTCTTGTTTTTGGTCTAGCATCAAGAAAATTCCCAATCACAAAGATAACCATCTCTCTCCGCCTGCCCCCGTTGAGAGTCCACCGCTCCTCTCCTCCTTTGCCGGCCCGATCCCGATTCTTCTCCGCCGGTGATGCCGAGCGGAGCAGAGGAAGGAGAGGCGCCTGGCCAGATGTATATAGTAGCCTAGGGTTTCGAGTTGTGTCTTCTACCCATGTGGAGTCTGGGAGTAGGAGGCGGGATCTTCTTGGCCAGATCCGGCCCGTCCAGGCCTTCTTCCTCGTCACTGCTCTTCTTCGGTGGTAGGAGTGGTGGTAGGAGGCATAGGGGCGGCGTGGCATCTCCGACAATAAGGCCAACCTTTTCCCCCTCGTCATCTGCTTTGGTTGGGTTGGAGCAGAAACCAAAGTGCAGATCCTCCGCTTCTCCGAACTCGTCCATGGTGGACTTGTTATCACCAGATTTTGGCCAAATCAGGAGATGGGCCGTAGGTGAGATGGGCTTGAAGGTTAAATGCGTGGAGGATCTCTGAAGCGGCCTGACACGAAGAAGTTGGGCTAAATTGCCCATGTATCTGTATTATAGTAGATCGCATCTTAATTTAGAAGTTAGAGTTTTACCGTGCACGGTTAGGTGCACACCTGAATTAGAAAGTCCCCCGGACTATAAATATGTATCTAGGGTTTATGAAATAAACAACAACCAACGTTCAACACAAATCAATCTCGGCGCATCGCCAACTCCTTCGTCTCGAGGGTTTTCTCCGGTAAGCACCATGCTGCCTAGATCGCATCTTGCGATCTAGGCAGCATAAGCTTATTACGTTGTTCATGCGTTGCTCGTGCTGAAGCCTTTTTGATGGCGAGCAACGTAGTTATCTTAGATGTGTTAGGGTTAGCATTGTTCTTCGTATCATATGCTGTCGTAGTGCGACCCTTATACATCTAGCCGCCCTTACACCTATCTTAGGTGTAGGGGCGGCACCCCGCTTGATCATTGTTTAGTAGATCCGATCCGTTACGGTTGCTCCTTGTTCTTCAAGGATTAGTTTAATATCCGCAATAGTTAGGCCTTACAAAGGGTTGGAGGATCCAGGCGGCGTGTAGGGTGTAGTTTGCTAGCCCTAGACAGGATGTTCCGGGGATCAACCTCGTGTTGGTTTTTAGGCCCTGTCTAGGATCGGCTTACGATCACCGTACGCGAGCGCGAGGCCCAATCGTGAGTAGGATGATCCGATTATGCGGTGAAAACCCTGAATCGTCGTAGATCGCTTTAGCTTTATCTTGATCAAGCAGGACCACCATATATTCGTACACCTCGTGCGAATCATGGGTGGATCGGCTCTTTGAGCCGATTCACAGGACAACTTGAGAGCCGATCGAGGCTCGTATTTAACGTTTACGTGTATGCCATGCAGGAAACTAAGCGAGGCATCATCCAACACCTTACTGACCAGGTATAGGTCAGGTGGCACGCCCTTGCGACAGCATCGGACGTGTGACCAGAAGGCTTTGCGGGCCGTCGCTCTGAGGGACCGGGGCCAGCCACAGCCCCGAGTTGTTCCCGGCTCTACGGTGTTGCCGGTCGCTGCCCGCCGGTGGGTTTCTGACCGCAACTCATTCGCGGCACGCCGGTGGGACGATCTTCGACATCCACCGCATCGCCATCTACATCCGAGATGGCGGAAAGCACTCCGGTCAAGTACGAGGATCCGGCCGACGAGCTCAAGAAGAAGCATGACGAGATCAAGGCAGTCCTCGAAGCCGACCTCATCGGCTCTTTCCACAGAACCCGCTCCCATGGCATCAGGTGGAAGGGGTTCTCGCCTGAAGGCGCGCTCGATGGAGTGGACCTGTCCGCCCCGTCAGAAGAACGCACCAGGTCCCTGCGTCAGGAGATTAGCTACATGGTGACTCACTCGCTGCATCGCCATTCTGAGAGCCTGGTGAATACTTTGGAGCGTTTCGCTTTTCGGATGATCCAGGAAGTCATGAGGCACCAGTACCCTCTGTCAGGACCAGCTCGCGGGACCTATCAAGGAGAGGTGCCACTCCAGTCCCGTCCACCGTTGCCATGCGCATTGGCAGCACCGGAAGTGCCGAGTTCACCGGCATACGCCGTCGACATGGCGGAAGATAGGTACCCTGGGAGGGTGCCAGCCAGATTTCTCGTGCAATATCAACATGGTGGGACCTGGGCACCACTCTGGTAAGGACGGAGATGAGGGCAGCTGCTCTCATAGCAAAGACACAGAGGAAGCCGCTCCACGCGATCGGCTCCGCCACGACGGCAAGCGCTACGTCACAGAGGGAGAAGTGAAGAACATAAGATATCAGCGACCTCTCTCGATCACCTCCTCAACAAGTATGTGAGTCAGTATGACCAACGCCGACGATACAACGACGATGATGAAAAAGATCGTCTGGCTAGGGACGAAAGGAGACGTCGTCGGCATGATCACGACGAGGAGCGATATGAGCGCCACGCCAAGGAGAAGTCGAGGGAGCAAGACGACGTGGATAGGCACTGGGACTGCCCCTTCTTCGTACACCGCTGGGATTCAGGAATGAGCCGATTGCCAACAATCGGCAACTGCCCGGAATGCAAACGAAAGAAGAAGGATGCAGCTAACGTGTCCGTATTCAAGCGTCTAGGGCCTCTCCCGCCTCGGAACAAGCATGCCGAGTCCGCTCGGGTGGAAGATCTCGAGGAACTAGAGGACGATGATGAAGAAGACAAGTATCATCGGCCAAGGTGGTGCCCCGATGGGCTCGGCCGTTCCCGGAAGCGAAGGGTTCAGCGTCTGCGTGGGTTGGAGGAAGCTGAAAGATTATACCTGCACACGTTGAGGAAGGCACGGCCTGATCTGGCCGCCAAAATTCAGCGAACCCTGGACGAAGAAGGTCGGCCACAGAGAAAAGAGTGGCGCCCGAAGCAAAGGAAAGCCGATGATGAGACATCGGCTGGCACAAACATGGTGCTCGTCCTTCCAACGGAGTTTGGTGCTCCAGGATTACGCGAGGCACCCAATTTCGACGACTGCGAGCGCATCAACGTGACACAGGATGGGACTAGGTTGGTCTTATCCACGGGCCCGACCGTGTAGCGAACGCAGCGTCTACGGACAAACGTGGCGATGCCGATCTAGGAGATCGGCCCCAAGGATTTATGGAGGAACATTACAAAACCTTCATTGAGCAATTCAACGTGGAGGCCGATTCCAGCAATCGGCCAAAATTATCCTCACGATACATTCTACCTGGGTTCAACATTCGATCCAACAGGGAATACCTGAAGAGCCGATACCATCAAGTCCCTTGAAAGAATCGGCTCGGGGGGCACCTAGGTGGATAAAACACGAGGATATGCAGTAGAAGCGTCTTTCAAATGCCCAGCAGCCCAAGATATCCTTTGATGATGGGTATTGAAGTATGGGGGCCGATACATAAATCGGCCGTAAAAAATTCAAAATTTTTTAAGCACAGCCGATGCGCAGACATCGACTTAAGGATAGAAAGCCGATGCGTGGCCATCGACTCCAGAGGTACAACTGTTATAAGCAGAGACTCAATGGAATGCCTTCTTGCAAGTACTCGAGTCCGCAATATCAGCTGGGGCGGTTTGAGGGATCATGACCCTGACCAATGACAAGAGCAGCCTGGACGTGCAGATCAGGTTAAGGATGGATTGCATCAGATCCGCCAAAGGAAAGGAGCCGATCTGACCTGCAAGGCGCGAGAAGTGGACTGAAGAAGCTCGGGGGGCAGCTCACCCCGAAGGTTCTCTCGCTACGGGGAGCCGATGTTGTTGAAATCGGCTGGCTCTGCGTTATGACTTGAGGCCAATGGCGGCACATTTGGCTGACTCACTACCTTTCTCGCCTTGATGCGAGGCTCGGGGGGCAACTGACTGCGTAGATATTCTGTTCTTAAGAAGCCGATTGAGATTTCGTCGGATGGCCCTCCATCATAACCTTTGTTTTTAAGGAGATTGGGCAGGTTTGAAGAGTATCACTGAATATCTGAATGTCCAGAGGGATCGGCTTCAGCATCAAGTCGTTTCAGCAGCGGTTCTAGGGCTCTCTTAAAGGCGTTGGTCTGTCTCGTTGTCCACCAGAGCTCAAAGTCATCGGTCGAAAAAGGTAAAAGATATATCGTGAAGGGTTGATATGTTAACATCAGCTTTTGAGCATTGACCAAGTTCACGATCACTCCGACGTCAAAGAGATGGAGAATGGATCATGAGAGACCGATGCGTTGTCATCGGCTCATTGAGCATTGGCTAAGTGACGATCGGCGGAATCAGTATGAAGAGAAATCGGCTAAATTGGCATAAAGGAAATCGGCAAAATCAAATTGGGGAATTTCTTCATTGATAAACGAGATTTCTTACATAGAAGAGCTGATTGCTCTCAAAAGGGAGTACTAAGGGGATACATTGCCCCGTCTACTACTACTGATCCTATGCTAAGGGTCCTATCTACGGGCCGTCGCTGCCCTCGTCGTCACCCTCGTCGCCGCTGTCGGCGCTGCTCCCGGCGGGCTCATCGTCGCTGCTGTAGCGGCCGCCGGCAGGACCTTCGTTGTCCTCATCCTCCTCCTCGTCGTCGTCGTCGTCGCTGTCGTAGTCACTGAGATTCCCCGGCCAGAGGCAGTGGCGCTTGGCCGGCGGCTCGTCGGAGGAGCTGTCGTCGTCGTCGTCCTCCTCCTCCTCCTCCTCCTTCACCTCCTCGGAGGAGGTGAAGTCATCCCAGGAGAAGCGATCGTCATCGCTCTCCTCCTCCGATTCCCCGTCGGCGAGGAAGCGGAGGTCGCTCTCCCGTCCGTCGAGGACTTGTCGTCCTCGGACCAGATGGAGAAGTCATGGCCGGGCTCCTCCCCGGCCTCTATGGCGCGGCGGGTGTTGGCCGCATGGACCTCTTGTGGGTCCCGTTCGGCGTCGGCTCGTGGGAGGAAGAGGACTCGAGGGAAAGTCCCGATGAGGCGGAGGAAGAAGAAGACATGGTGCGCGTAAGGGCTTTTGGAGTGCTAATGCGGAGAGGATGAGGAGGAGAACTGTTCGGTGCGGTTAAATAAAAGAAGTGGGGATTTAATGTTCGAACAGTTTTCGAGGAGGTGGTGCCAAAAACCGTCAAATCGTGCGAGAGAAGTTGGGAAGGCAAGTCGTCATGATGAAAAATACCGCGACGGTTCTGCTCTGCCACGACATGACCCCTTGGAGGAAAAACAGAGTGGTTTTGAAATTATCATTACCAAAACCAGGGGGGCATGTGTTATCACCAGATTTTGGCCAAATCAGGAGATGGGCCGTAGGTGAGATGGGCTTGAAGGTTAAATGCGTGGAGGATCTCTGAAGCGGCCTGACACGAAGAAGTTGGGCTAAATTGCCCATGTATCTGTATTATAGTAGATCGCATCTTAATTTAGAAGTTAGAGTTTTACCCGTGCACGGTTAGGTGCACGCCTGAATTAGAAAGTCCCCCGGACTATAAATATGTATCTAGGGTTTATGAAATAAACAACAACCAACGTTCAACACAAATCAATCTCGGCGCATCGCCAACTCCTTCGTCTCGAGGGTTTCTCCCGGTAGCACCATGTCGCCTAGATCGCATCTTGCGATCTAGGCAAGCATAAGCTTATTACGTTGTTCATGCGTTGCTCGTGCCGAAGCCTTTTTGATGGCGAGCAACGTAGTTATCTTAGATGTGTTAGGGTTAGCATTGTTCTTCGTATCATATGCCGTCGTAGTGCAACCCTTATACATCTAGCCGCCCTTACACCTATCTTAGGTGTAGGGCGGCACCCCGCTTGATCATTGTTTAGTAGATCCGATCCGTTACGGTTGCTCCTTGTTCTTCAAGGATTAGTTTAATATCCGCAATAGTTAGGCCTTACAAAGGGTTGGAGGATCCAGCGGCGTGTAGGGTGTAGTTTGCTAGCCCTAGACAGGATGTTCCGGGGATCAACCTCGTGTTGGTTTTTAGGCCCTCGTCTAGGATCGGCTTACGATCACCGTACGCGAGCGCGAGGCCCAATCGTGAGTAGGATGATCCGATTATGCGGTGAAAACCCTGAATCGTCGTAGATCGCTTTAGCTTTATCTTGATCAAGCAGGACCACCATATATTTGTACACCTCGTGCGAATCATGGGTGGATCGACTCTTTGAGCCGATTCACAGGACAACCTGAGAGCCGATCGAGGCTCGTATTTAACGTTTACGTGTATGCCATGCAGGAAACTAAGCGAGGCATCATCCAACACCTTCCCGACCGGGTATAGGTCAGGTGGCACGCCCTTGCGACAGCGATCGGACGTGTGACCGGAAGGCTTTGCGGGCCGTCGCTGCGAGGGGTGGGGCCGGCCCGCAGCCACGAGTTGTTCCCGGCTCTACGGTGTTGCCAGTCGCTGCCCGCCGGTGGGTTTCTGACCGCAACAGGACTGACAAAGATTGGGGAGGATCTGAGGATGGCTTCTCCAATAAGCTCTTATTCGTCCGCTAAAGTTGCCATCTTCAACGCTTGCCTCCCCAAGTTCGTGGCAGGCCCTTCGGGTTTGATGGCGGGCCGTATTCTCCATCGCGGCTTTGGTATGGCCTCGTTGTCCTCTCCTTCTCTCCAGAGCTCCAAGCGTCATGGTGGCGACTGGCAAGGGAGTATGTAGAGCGGCGATGCTGCGGAGGTGGCATCGGAGTTCTTTAGAAGCATCCTGTTGGAGCACCACATCGGCGGTATCTATGCCGACCGTTATCCATGCCAGTGAAGCCTGGCAAATCAACAACCTCCATCGGAGGCCCTTTATGAGGTTGGCGGCCGCACCCCACGCCGGTTTTTAAGCAAGTGGTTTCTTCCCCGCTTTGGAGCTCGACGGCGACATGGCTGACGTCATGCTCGTCGGTGGGGAAAGAGAAGGGCTCAATTGCTTTTTTCCTTATTTTTAGTGAGGCCCTTTCTAAAAATACCAGGAACCTATGTGTAATCTTCTTTTTCATGCGGTCCTTTGTAATATGTTGTACACCCATCGTTTGGATTGAATGAAGCTTCTACGCCCTTCCGGGCGCTCCGTGTTCAAAAAAAAAAAAAGATAACCAATGTCGTGAAAAGGGTACCTCTTGCCCAAAGCCCAGGAACGCAAAGGCCCCTGACGCCGCCACCTACCACCGCAAAAGGCCAACTCCCGCCGCTTGGAGAGTCACTCTCCCCAAAATCCCCCACCCTAGCCTCGCTCCTCCCAAAGTCAAACACACACCAAGAATTTCCTCGAACACCTACCCACCATGGCCACCTCCGCCCTCGCCACGCTCTCGGCCACCGCCGCCGCCGCCGCCGGGATCAAGCGCGCCCTGCTCTCGCGCCCCTCCTCCACCCTCTCCTTCGCCACCGGCCGCCTCGCCTCCGCGGCCCCCCTCCGCGCGGCCCCGCTCCGCAACGCGCCGGCGCGGGCCGCCTCGTCCACCGCGTCTCCCACCGCCGCGGCGCCCATCGCGGTCGGCGACCGGCTCCCGGACGCGACGCTCTCCTACTTCGACGCCCCCGACGGCGAGCTGCAGACGGTGACGGTCCGCGAGCTGACCGCGGGCAAGAAGGTGGTCCTCTTCGCGGTCCCGGGCGCCTTCACGCCCACCTGCACCCAGAAGCACCTCCCGGGGTTCGTCGCCAGGGCCGCGGAGCTCCGCGCCAGGGGCGTCCACGCCGTCGCCTGCGTCTCCGTCAACGACGCCTTCGTCATGCGCGCCTGGAAGGACAGCCTCGGCGTCGGGGACGAGGTCCTGCTGCTCTCGGACGGCAACGGGGAGCTCACCCGCGCCATGGGCGTCGAGCTGGACCTCTCCGACAAGCCGGTGGGGCTCGGCGTGCGGTCCCGGCGCTACGCGCTCCTGGCCGACGACGGCGTCGTCAAGGTGCTCAACCTCGAGGAAGGCGGCTCCTTCACCAACAGCAGCGCCGAGGACATGCTCAAGGCGCTCTGAACCATGGATCGCGCGCGATCCCCTCCGGTCGCCATGGTTCGTTCTCTGTTTCCTAAAGCGTTTTTTCTTCTTCGGAATAATAATAATCGGTGCGGCAACGGCGGCTTGTGCTGCTGCTGTCACCTTGATTTCGTGGCGAGTACTCAGTAGTGCAGCGTGTTACTAGCTTTGGGTTGTGTTGTCTTTTTTGATGTGAAGTTTCTAGAGAACTATGGGAGCAGGACTCGTGGCAGTGTTCTGGTTTGCAACCTGGCTCCTGGCATGTCATGGAATTTCGCTTTTGCTTGTTATCTGCATCGTATCATACATGTGTGTCGAGATGGCATTGTTACATCAATTGAGTACGATGCTGTGAACTTGTGACAGAGTCTTATTGAAATAGCGTAGGGATTCAGCAAGCGAGGGGTCATATGCCTCTTGGCATGAACAAAGATCTTTATATGAACTAGGGACAGCCAAACCTTTATTTAGCTCGACGGCGTTCATTTTATATAGCTAGAAATCAAGAACAACAGTTGAGTGGCCTAAGAAGGGAGACTAAATTTTTTTTTTTGTCTGAATGCACAAGCGCCCCTGAAGATGGTGACCAAACTTACATACCTATGTTTTTTGGTTGTTGAGATACCACTAGCCAGTGCTATCTGTGTCAAACTGCTCCATTCCACCATTTCGCTATATCTTGGACTTTGCAGAGAGACGCACATGACAAGGCCTGCATATTTCAGCATTTTTAGGGCTCCTTTGATTCAATGGAGTTCCATAGAAATTTTGGAGGGAGTTTGATCCTTAAGGATTTTTTCAATGTGCATAGATTGATTCGTTGGATTAGATCCTTAGAAATTTTCCCCATAGGAGTGCATTGCACTATGTTTTGGAGAAAATTTTCCATCACCCAAAGTCCCAAACCTCATGTAACAATTCCTTTATTTTCCGTAAAGAAAATTTTGTAGGTTTCAAATCATGTAGACATGACACTCTAATCCTGTGTTTTCTCTATTCCTATGTTCTGAAAATTCTGCGAATCAAAGAGGCTACAATTAAGTTTGAAGATATAGTTTATGACGATTGTTATACAATAAATTTTATATTATAAATGTTGATATTTTTTCTAAATATTTGGTCAAATTTATAAAGTTTGACTTTGACTAAACTCAAAACTCTAATTGTGAGATACTCCAGCCAACGTGGTGCCAGTTACATAATTTGGGGCATATGCACTGTAGCATAGTATGCAATTTCCCTCTAATCTTCATGCTGTAAGCTTGACTGAACATTGCATTTTCATAAGAAAATAGCATTAGTTTAAACTTCATGAAAAAAATCCTTTAGCACAATTAAAGAGTACTCATCTTCCATAGGATTTAAGTAGACATGGCATCTCAATCCTATAATCCTATAGTTTCTGTTTCTACACTTTTTCTATCCTTGCAATCAAAGGAGCCCAGCTAGCCGCTCTTCTCCACTTTGCTTAAGAAAAGAAGGTGTACGGTGTTGGTGTTGTTGGATGTTTATGAATGTTGGTATTTTTTCTTCTATTCTTGATCAAACATTATTTGACTTTAACTACTTCCAGAAAGCGAGGTAATTATGAATGGAGGAAGTACAGTGCATATGCCCTAAATCATGTAACTCACCACGTTGGCCCGAGGATCTACTCCTACCTTCTGGTTACTGGTTAGCCTTAGCCAAAACATTACACGGGAGAATTGCAAAATTCCAGGCAGGTTAGTTGTGGTTGCACGACCGCAGCTTAAAATAGCTACGCCACGCTTCTTGGGCAAGGGACAAGTGATGAAGACGGTGACACTGCCGCACACCTATGAGAAGAGGAGCTGCTGCTAAACATATCTCGGCAAGTGCTTTGAGCCCACGGTGGTGAAAGCTCCAGCGCAATACTATGGGTACGATGCTGTGAACTTGTGACAGAGTCTTAATGAAATAGTGTATGGATTCAGCAAGCGAGGGGTCATATGCCTCTTGGCATGAACAAAGATCTTTATACGAACTAGGGACAGTCAAATCTTTATTTAGTTCGATAGCGTTCATTTTATATAGCTAGAAATCAAGAACAACATTGAGCGGCCTAAGAAGGGAGACTAAAAAAAATTGTTTTGTCTGAACGCACAAGCGCCCCTGAAGATGGTGACCTAAGGGCCCAAACCGCGCCCGCGCGTCCGGATGGGTCGAGCCGGACAAAAACACGGCCCAGCGCGGGGACGCACCGCAAAAGCGGATGGCCGCGGCGTCCGGAACGACGCAAACCCGGCCCAAATCTGGGCTAGGTTTGCGTGGCCGCGGATGGCACACGCCGTCCGCTCGCGTCCGGGCGCTGGTCGGCTCGTCTCCCTGGGGCCCACCTGTCGGTGACCGGGGAGTCTATTAAATGGGGACCGGAGGGGATCCGGCCCTCCACTCCGGTCCCCACTCCACTCCCCGCAGCGAAACCGCCGCCATGGCCAAGCGACGGTTCGCTTCCGCCAACGACGACGAGGCGAGCAGCAGCCGCCGTCGCCCGCCGGCGCTGCGGGCTGCGGGAAGAAACCGAGGCGGCCTCCACATCGGAGAGGCCGCCCGCGACGGTGCGGCATTGCCGCAACCGCCGCCTCTCCTGCTCGAGCCGAAGCCCGCGTCCTCGGAGGAGGACCCGGACCTCCGCGCCGCGCTGATGATCTCGGCGGCGGAGGAGGAGGCGAAATGGCCGCACCTCCATGCGGCCATTCGCACCTCCGAGATGGAGGAGGCGGCCCGGCGGGAGGTCGAGGAGGCGGAGGGCTGGGAGCTCTACGCCCAGGCCCGCCAGGCGCGACGGGAGGAGGAGGCGGCGCGGCGGGAGGAGGTCAGGCGCCGCGCCGACGAGGAGCAGCGGCGGCGCCAGGAGGCCAGGCGCCGCGCCTGGCAGGAGAGGCAGCAGCGCCTCAGGGAGGAGGCGCTGCTCCGTGCGCCGCCGCAGCCTCGGGTGGCTTCGGACCCCCACTCGGCCTGGGAGGAGGCCCTGTGGTCTCCGTGGCCGGAGTCCCCGGCACGGTCGAGCCACAACAGCGCCTCGCCGCTCGGGGACGTCGTCCACGACGATGACGTCGCCGACGACGCCCACAGGGGCTAGGCGGCGCACCGGCGGCCACCGCGCCGCCGACCAAACCCTAATAGAGGGTTTTTAGTTTAAATTTAAAAGCCCATATAGGGGCTTCTTTTGTTAGTTATTTGCCCAAAATAGGGCTATGTACAAATTTGCCCAAAATAGGGCATATGTTGAATGAAATTTCGTTTAAATTTTCCTCTTTTTTTTTTGTTTTTGTGTTTCTCCGGTTATGCGATGCGTTCGTGCGTTGGGCCTAGCGTGCGACCCAAATGGACACGCGGACGCGGGCCGCTGTCCGCGTGTCCGCTCGGCCACCCAAACGGCCCAAATCGGACGGCCCAGCGCGTCCGTTTGGGTCAGCCGGTTGGAGATGCCCTAACTTACATACCTACAGTACTTTTTTCAGAGAATAGCCACCATACCATTAGTCAAAACCAAACTTGCCAAATTAGCACTGGAAAAACCCAACTTGCCAAAATACCACTACAGTTTTGGTTTGCTGTGCCAAAATACCATTATGCACTAACTGAGACAAACACCTACGCATTGTCCCAGCACTAACTGAGACAAAGTGACCGGACCGACTAACCAAGGGAGCGGATCAGACCGAAATTCTCCCAGCATTAAGTCTCAGTTTGCCAAAATACCACTACAGTTGTGGTTGCACGACCATAGCTTAAAATAGCTAAGCCACAGCGATGACGCCGCCACACACCCATGAGAAGAGGAGCTGCTGCGACAAGAGCCCAATTTTGCCTCTAATCGTACGGAGGAAGAAGAGAAGCGGGGCACCATTCGATCTGAGTTGTGTGGCTGGATCTTGACCTTAAATACCTCAATGCCCCTGAAGCGGTATCGGGCTCGGCCCAAGGTGGATTTTAGCCTAGAAGCCCAAATAGCCCGTCCAAACCTCTCCCGTTTTTAATCCAGCCGCCCAGATAGGCCTAGAATCGCCTCGTTCGCTTTTTCTTGGCTCCTTTATTATTTCTTCTTTTCTACATTGTTCACTGAACTTGCAAAAAAAACTACTCCAGGGAAATGAATAAGAGGCCCAAAAACTTGCAGAAAAGTCAATTAGTCAAGAATTTGTAAGAATATCCCAAAATTTCCAGAAAAAATGTAGAAAAAGGCAGGAAATACTCCAAAAATACCAAATTCCAAAGAATAAAAGGGATAGTTTAAAAAAGAAAAAAAAATTAATTATTGTTTAAGCAGAGACATTTTCTCCTTCTTGAAACAGGCTTTTGCCCCGCTATATTAATATAACAACCAACCGATACAAGATCAAGACCAATGCTAGGGCAAACAACACAAGCACGCCCAAGAGAAACATAAAGAAAAAAGAAGAGAAAACAAAGCCGACAACGGTGGCTCGACGAAAACCAATGCTAGGGCGGCAGAGATATTTTCTAGAGATACTGGGGTACATTCTTTTTTACTTGGATCCTGTAATATGGCAATCATTGACTTTTTTTCTTGACTTTCGGTTGCTGACAGGTGGGCCATACTGTTGGAGATATGCCCAAGAGGCAATAATAAAAGTGGTTATTATATATCTTTATGTTTATGATGAATGTTTATATACCATGCTATAATTGTATTAACCGAAACATTGATACATGTGTGTTATGTAAACAAACAAATGAGTCCCTAGTAAGTCTCTTAACTAGCTTGTTGATTAATAGATGATTAGTTTCATAATCATAAACATTGGATGTTATTAATGACAAGGTTATATCATTATATGAATGATGTAATGGACACACCCAATTAAGCGTAGCATAAGATCACGTCATTAAGTTATTTGCTATTAGCTTTTGATACATAGTTACCTAGTCCTTATAACCATGAGATCATATAAATCACTTATACCGGAAAGGTACTTTGATTACATCAAACGCCACTGCGTAAATGGGTGGTTATAAAGGTGGGATTAAGTATCCGGAAAGTATGAGTTGAGGCATATGGATCAACGAGTGGGATTTGTCCATCCCGATGACGGATAGATATACTCCGGGCCCTCTCGGTGGAATGTCGTCTAATGTCTTGCAAGCATATGAATAAGTTCATAAGAGACCACATGCCACGAGTACGAGTAAAGAGTACTTGTCGGGAGACGAGGTTGAACAAGGTATAGAGTGATACCGATGATCAAACCTCGGACAAGTAAAATATCGCGTGACAAAGGGAATTGGTATCGTATGTGAATGGTTCATTCGATCACTAAGTCATCGTTGAATATGTGGGAGCCATTATGGATCTCCGGATCCCGCTATTGGTTATTGGTCGGAGTGAGTACTCAACCATGTCCGCATAGTTCGCGAACCGTAGGGTGACACACTTAAAGTTGGATGTTGAAATGGTAGAACTTGAATATGGAATGGAGTTCGAATATTTGTTCGGAGTCCCGGATGAGATCCCGGACATCACGAGGAGTTCCGGAATGGTCCGGAGAATAAGATTCATATATAGGAAGTCATTTTTATGTGATTTAAAATGATCCGGAAGGTTCTATGGAAGGTTCTAGAAAAGTCCGGAAGAAACCACTAAGGAAGGCGGAGTCCCGGAGGGACTCCACCTCCCATGGCCGGACAACCCTAAGGGGGAGGAGTCCCAAGTGGACTCCCCAAAGGGGGCCGGCCACCCCCCCACATGGAAGGGGGGAATCCCACCCCAAGCGGGATTCCCACCTTGGGTAGGTTTTCCTATCACATGGAAGGTTTTGGGTTCGGGTCTTATTCGGAGACTTGTAGTCCAACACTTGGGGCTTCCACCTATATAATGAGGGGCCAAGGGGAGGGGGCCGGCCACAAAAACACCACAAGGTGGCCGCACCCCTAGATGGCCGGCGCCCCCCTCTCCCCAAACCCTAGCCGCCCCACTCCTCCTTCCCCGCACGCTTAGCGAAGCTCCGCCGGGATTCTCCACCGCCACCGACACCACGCCGTCGTGCTGTCGGATTCAAGAGGAGCTACTACTTCCGCTGCCCGCTGGAACGGGGAGGTGGACGTCGTCTTCATCAACAACCGAACGTGTGACCGAGTACGGAGGTGCTGCCCGTTCGTGGCGCCGTGATCAAGATCTTCTACGCGCTTTTGCAAGCGGCAAGTGAACGTCTACCGCAGCAACAAGAGCCTCATCTTGTAGGCTTTGGAATCTCTTCAAGGGTGAGACTCGATAATCCCCTCGTTGCTACCGTCTTCTAGATTGCATCTTAGCTTGGATTGCGTGTTCGCGGTAGAAAATTTTTGTTTTCTATGCAACGTTATCCTTCACATACAGCTTATGATCAACACATACCCTATGCTCCACTGATGTGGGTTCCACATGTCAGTGACTCAGGGCCTCAGAGGTGGGGGTTGCTATGTCGAGGGATCGGGGGACTCCCAATGATCAGTGAATCTGTTGCGGAAATAGATAGTCATAGTCTTACTTGGAGGCCCGGCCTAGTCTTACGCCTGATCTACAACATGGTCAAATTATCAAAGTCAATCAAGTCAACAAAAGTTAAAACACCAAGGCACGATCAACAACTCAAGATGTAGGCAAAGTGTGACAAGTACAAGAATGATTTTTTGCAATAAAGAACACTTTATTACTCAGAAAGTTTAAACATTACACATTGTCTCCGCATAACTAGAATGCATGCAGTCGATCCGATCTACAAATTACATAAAAAGTTAAGGCCTAGCTATTCGAGTATTCCCGAACAACTCGACATTTGGAAGGGAAGTCGGCATTGGGAACTTCCGCGTTGCATTTAACTTCGTGAGTCATAACCACGCTAATCTACTCAACTTAAGAAATTATGATTTGGCATAACACATACTCCACTATGTAAATATGCCTTCAGTAGTACTGTAACATGCAACATCATTAGGAAAGGTAATGGACAGCTTGTGAGATAGACCTAGCTGCATCATTCGATCCACTATGACACAAAAGCTACTTGATCCACCCGCGTGTGCGGCAAAAAATAGTATGCTCAAAGCCGTCTTATTGGGATATTTTCTCATTATAAATTGAGAGACTTTACGAAATAGTGAGAACAAATATACACTGCCACTCCCTCTAGGAGAAAATAGTGAGAACAAATTTGAACAAATTTTGAAGCTATTGGCCCGCCAGAGATGATGAAGCGTAGGTTTGGCGTCTTGTCGTACCCGCCATTCCGCAGTAAGCATTGTGTGTTAATGACTCCATGTGGACTACTAGTTTATAATGTTCCTAGGTAGCCTGGTGTTCAAATCTTTTTTACTTTCAAGAATATCTCGTAAAGTGTCATTGCTTCACTATTAGAAAATGTTACTCCAGTAGCCTAATCTATGCAAGGTAAAGGTGGAACTCGGGGTCTCCAATAGCCTAATCTAAGCTGGACCACGGAATTAATCCCCTTTCACTTTCTCACATGCCCTTCTTTTCCCTCGTGCACACATGATTCCCCATGGACGATCCATAGGCAAAGCAATCGTACTCTATGCACACAATATTTGCGAAAGCCGTTAGTCATTACCATTTTTCTACATCACATATGATACAGGGATTTGACACACATTGGTTTCCCACTTTGCTCAATCTTCACTTTTGATCAATATATGGGGACATTGTAAGATTTATAATTATGATCCACCTTTATGCTCTTTTTTTGCGGGGGCACCTTTATGCTCTTAGTTAATAGATTTATGTCTCCCTTGGTTCTATCGCAATCAGAAATGCAAAATTTAAGTAGTTTGAACAGTGACTTTAAGTTCAATTTCTTAGCCTAAAATCTTGAGCACTGATTTTTTTTCTTCACCAAACGAAGTTTGAGTAGCTGCAAAATAGAAGCAAATAATCATTTCACATGACATTTGGAAAAAGAATCCCCGTCTAAAATCTAGTTTTTTTACATGTTCTTTTAGGTGGTTCGCCTTTACAAAACGATATTTATTTGGGTATTGCTAACTCTTAGAGAATTAACTTAGTGCTAAGTCAAATTCACAACAGACGGATTTGCATGCGCTCTATGAGTTGCAAATGGAGTTGCAACTAATATTTTTCAATTTTAAATGGGGCTGCAACTCTGATTTTTTTATAACTAAACTTTTTCAGTTGCAAGTTAAGTTGCAGCTAAGATTTTTCCAATTACAAGTCAGATTGCAATTGAGATTTTTAAATCTCGAGTTGTAACCGAAAAAATGGTTCATGCACTATAAAATTGTGGGATGGCATTCCTTAACTGAGAATTAAGCTAAGTAGTTACACCTTATTTATTTTGATAGTGTGATATGAAATCAAAGTGGTATCTTCAAAAAGACCTCAAAACTTTCAAAATGATGCCCATACATGTGCACGGGCCAGTGTGTTAGTTTTTATGAAATTAACAAGTTATGTTTTTTACCTTTTAATCATAAATTAACGAGCGACTCGTAAAGTGTCATTTCCGCGCTAATAGAAAATGTAAAGAAAAGCAAGGCAAATGGTGGAACTTGAGATCTCCGATCGCGTGTTGTACGCTGGAAAAGCCTCAATTGCGCACACACTCTTTTCTCTCGAACACCTTTCTTGCTACTAAACCATGCAACATGCGACCATGACAACTCCTTCTGTCTCCTCCCTGGTTCCCTGCCATGGCAATGGATAGCATGCTTCTCACCGTCTTCTTCCTCCTCCTCTCCTCGACCTACGCGTCGTCGTCATCTGCGTCCACCGAAACCGACGACGCGGGAGCGCTGCTGCGCTTCAAGGCGTCCGTCAACAAGGACCCTAGAGGCGTGCTCTCGTCTTGGCAGCAGCAGCAGCAAACGACGCCCGGCGGCGGTGGTGGCAATGCGACGTGGTGCACGTGGTACGGGGTGACGTGCGACGGCGAGGGGCGGATTGCGCGGCTCGACCTCGCCGGCTGCGGCCTCTCCGGGCGCGCGTTGTTCGCGGCGCTGGCACCCATGGACGCGCTGCGCCACCTCAACCTCTCCGGGAACCCGGCGCTCCGTGCCGATGCCGCCGCCGACCTTCCCAAGCTGCCCCGCGCGATATGGACGCTCGACTTCTCCGACGGCGGCCTCGCCGGCAGCTTCCCAGATGACATGCAGCTGGGGCACTACTACCCCAACCTGACGGACGTCCGCCTCGCGCGGAACAACCTCACCGGCGCGCTCCCCGGTAGGCTCCTGGTGCCGAGCATCATCCAAACATTCGACGTTGCAGGGAACAACTTGTCTGGCGACGTCGCCGGCGTGTCGTTCCCCGAGACGCTTGTCCTGCTCGACCTCTCCGGCAACCATTTCACCGGCGCGATCGCGCCGTCGATTTCCGGCTGCGCGGGTCTCCAGACACTCAACCTGTCGTACAACGCCCTCTCCGGCACGATACCGGAGTCGATAGGCGACATCGCCGGCCTCGAGGTGCTCGACGTCTCGTCGAACCGCCTCACCGGCGCCATCCCTCGCAGCCTCGGCGCGTGCTCGTCGCTGCGTATGCTCGTGGCCTCGAGCAACAACATCTCCGGCTCGATCCCGGAGTCTCTGTCTTCTTGCCGCGCTCTCCGTCTGCTCGACGTCTCCAACAATAACGTCTCCAGCGCTATCCCGGCCGCCGTGCTCGGGAACCTCACCTCTCTGGAGACTCTGCTCCTCAGCAACAACTTCATCTCGGGGCCGCTCCCGAGCACCGTATCCGCCTGCAACAACCTCAGGATCGCCGACCTCAGCAGCAACAAAATAACCGGTGCGCTGCCGACTGAGCTATGCACGCCCGGCGCGGCGCTGGAGGAGCTCCGAATGCCGGACAACCTCCTCACCGGCTCGATCCCTGCAGGCCTGGCCAACTGCTCGCGGTTGCGGGTGATCGACTTCAGCATTAACTACCTGACCGGCCCGATCCCGCCGGAGCTCGGCCAGCTCCGGGCCCTGGAGAAGATCATGACGTGGCTCAACAGCCTGGATGGCCGGATTCCGGCGGAGCTTGGGCAATGCCGGAGCCTTCGCACGCTCATCCTCAACAACAACTTCATCGGCGGCGACATCCCCGTCGAGCTCTTCAACTGCACGGGCCTCGAGTGGATCTCGCTCACGAGCAACAGGATCAGCGGCACGATCCGGCCGGAGTTCGGCCGGCTATCCCGGCTCGCCGTGCTGCAGCTGGCCAACAACAGCCTCGTTGGCGCCATCCCCAAGGAGCTCGGCAACTGCAGCAGCCTCATGTGGCTTGACCTGAACAGCAACAGGCTCACCGGCGAGATCCCTCGCCGCCTCGGAAAGCAGCTCGGGTCGACGCCGCTGAGCGGCATCCTGTCCGGCAACACGCTGGCGTTCGTCCGCAACGCGGGGAACGCGTGCAAGGGCGTGGGCGGGCTGCTGGAGTTCGCCGGCATCCGGCCTGAGCGGCTGCTGCAGGTGCCCACTCTCAGTAGCTGCGACTTCACGCGGCTCTACTCCGGCGCGACGGTGAGCGGATGGACGCGGTATCAGACGATGGAGTACCTGGATCTCTCCTACAACGCCCTCGTCGGCGCCATCCCCGAGGAGTTCGGCGACATGGTGGTGCTCCAGGTGCTCGACCTGGCGAGGAACAACCTCACCGGCGAGATCCCGTCGTCGCTGGGCCGGCTCCACAATCTTGGCGTGTTCGACGTGTCGCACAACCGGCTGCAGGGAGGTATCCCAGAATCATTCTCCAACCTCTCCTTCCTGGTGCAGATAGACGTCTCCGACAACGACCTCGCCGGGGAGATACCGCAGCGTGGGCAGCTCAGCACTCTTCCGGCGAGCCAGTACGCAGACAACCCTGGCCTATGCGGCATGCCACTGGACCCGTGTAGCAACCGGCTGCCGAGGGCGAGCATGTCCGGCCTCACCACCACCGCTGCACCTGACAGTAACAATAAGTGGCCTCTGCCGAGGGCAGCGTGGGCCAACGGCGTGATCCTGGCAGTGCTGGTCACCGCCGGGCTGGCGTGTGCGGTGTCGATCTGGGCGGTGGTGGTGCGCGCGCGGCGGCGGGAGATGCGGGAGGCTCGGATGCTGAGCAGCCTGCAGGACGGAACGCGGACGGCGACGACGTGGAAGCTGGGCAAGGCGGAGAAGGAGGCGCTGAGCATCAACGTGGCAACCTTCCAGCGGCAGCTCCGGAAGCTCACCTTCACGCAGCTGATCGAAGCAACCAATGGCTTCTCGGCCGCCAGCTTGATCGGCTCCGGCGGGTTCGGCGAGGTGTTCAAGGCGACGCTCAAGGACGGCTCCACCGTTGCCATCAAGAAGCTGATCCCGCTGAGCCACCAGGGCGACCGCGAGTTCATGGCAGAGATGGAGACGCTGGGCAAGATCAAGCACCGGAACCTCGTGCCCCTGCTCGGCTACTCCAAGGTCGGCGAGGAGCGGCTGCTCGTCTACGAGTACATGACCAACGGCAGCCTCGAGGACATGCTCCACCTCCACCACCCCGCCGGCGACGGCCCACTGGCGGCGCCGCTGTCGTGGGAGCAGAGGAAGAAGATCGCGCGCGGGGCGGCGAAGGGCTTGTGCTTTCTGCACCACAACTGCATCCCGCACATCATCCACCGTGACATGAAGTCCAGCAACGTGCTCCTCGACGGCGACATGGAGGCGCGCGTCGCCGACTTCGGCATGGCCAGGCTCATCAGCGCGCTCGACACGCACCTCAGCGTCAGCACCCTCGCCGGGACCCCCGGGTACGTGCCGCCCGAGTACTACCAGAGCTTCCGGTGCACCGCCAAGGGCGACGTCTACTCCCTCGGCGTCGTGCTGCTGGAGCTGCTCACCGGGCGGAGGCCCACCGACAAGGAGGACTTCGGCGACACCAACCTCGTCGGCTGGGTCAAGATGAAGGTCAGGGAAGGCGCCGGGAAGGAGGTCATCGACCCAGAGCTGCTCAAGCCTGCCACCGGCGACGACGAGGCGGAGATGATGAGGTTCATGGAGATGACCCTGCAGTGCGTGGATGACTTCCCGTCGAAGCGCCCCAACATGTTGCAGGTGGTGGCCGTGCTCAGGGAGCTCCACCCGCTGCTGCCATTACCAGCGACAGGTGCATGCGATGGCCATGACGCGTAGCAACGAGATGGACGGATGGTACCGTGTTAACTGCCGCTTATATCTATGTAATGTGAAGCTACTTAATTAGTCCTTAATTATCAATAATCCAATATTTTCTGCCTTGAGATTGACTCAGTGGAGTGTTGTTGCTGTTAAAGTTAGAAGAGAGAAAGAGAGACAATGATTAGAATGAAATCACTTATATTGATTATATTGATTGATGAATATTTTACATATGTCTCAGAACTATGCCTGATAGAATTTTCAAGGCAGATGTGATTAGGTCGGTTCCTGGGAGGCGACGCTCTAGGTGTCGGTTCCCTAAATGAGTGGCTATAAACATTGCAGTAACAAGCAAGGATTAGCTCATTTAATTAAATACTAATTAAATTCTAACACTCCCCTAATCTATGCTTGTCCTTGTGAATCTTCATCATCGTGAAATAGTCTCCTACAAAAATTCAGTGGGAAAATGCAAGGTTTAGAATAGCGTGCTAAAAGAAATAGCGGTGACATCCTCCAAATGCTATGCACGTTATACCGTGCTAATATCATGCTATATTTTAAGAAGCATTTTGGAAATATACTAGAAAAAGTCTTAAAATAAAGGATTTCAGTCCAAAATGATAGACTCGTACATAATCACGTACAAAAATAGTTCTCCAATTTTTTAAAGCCTAACATCAATATTTTACGAGGGAAGGCCATAGCATAAATTATTTATTAAGAATTATCAGTTTTACCGATATTATCTTCCGATCCGGAAGAAGAATCAACAGATTGACATTCATCACCACAAAAAAACAAACATAAATTTCTTCTTTTCTTAATGAGAAAAACACAAACCCTTGTATCAATAGTCTGTAAAAAAAATAGTGAGCTAACGCTATGATATTTTAGCATGATATAATATGCTATTTCGGAAATAGCGTCATAGTGAGCAAACTTGCTAAAATTTAGCGTGAACTGTTGAAATATGCTATTACGTGCAACTAGCGAAGAAATAGCGCACTATTTTATACCTTGGAAAAAGGTGAGGAGTGTCATCCAAAAACCCTCTGGGGAAAATGAGGAATAGTATAGGATATGTTGTTAAAACTCCTTCAAACCCACTGGGAAAATAAGAAGAAAATGGTACAACATATTATGGTTATTGCCTCTGTTAACTCAATGTGAAGTATATCCATAGAATATAGATGTAAATAAATATGTCGTGAATACTTTCCTAAAAACCCCGGTGGGGAAAAGGGATAGTATGACATATGATCTTATGTTGATATTATCTCATTAAAAACCTTCTGTAAAGTAAACTCACTAAGGGAAAAAGAGTATAATATGATGCTTTGAACAAGAGTAGTTCAGGAAGATACTCCCCATGATTCTTGCAAATCTCGAAGCCGTCGCATACCAATTATATGAATATATTTCTGGAATGTTGAAGTTGGTAGAGACTTCATAAATAGATCAGCGAAATTATCACATGATTTGACTTGAAAGATATTGATTTTCCCACTCTTCTGGAGTTCATGGGGATAAAACAACTTAGGGGCAATATGCTTGGTGATATTGCTCTTGATGTATCATGTTTGCATCTGTGCAACACAAGCTGCATTATCTTCGTAGATAATAGTAGGTGATTCGATAGAACCAACTCCACATAACTGTTGTATGTGGTTTATCATTCTGCGAAGCCACACGCATTCGCGTGACGCCTCATAGAATGCAATTATTTCAGAATGATTGGTGGACGTTGCAACCAGAGTCTGTTTTGAAGATTTCCATGATATGGTCGTTTCACCATGTAGGAACACGAAACTGGACTGCGATCTGGCGTTATGGGGATCAGATAAATAGCCAGCATCAGCGTATTCAATCATACTAGAGTCCAGGTTTCTCTGGAACTGAAAGAATAGGCAAAGATCCTTTGTGCCTTAGAGATATCGAAAGATATTCTTGACTCCCGCCCAATGGCGTTTGGTGGGAGCTGTGCTGTGTCTAGCAAGTAGATTCACTGCAAATGCGATGTCAGGTCTCGTAAAATTTGCAAGATACATAAGCGGTCCAATGGCACTGAGATATGGAATCTCGGGTCCCAATATTTCTTCTCCATCATCCCTCGGCTTGAACAGATCTTTCTCTACGTCCAGAGATCGAACCACCATGGGAGTTTTAGATGGGTAGGATGTCCATATTGAATTTCTCCAATATTTTCTAGATATAGGCAGCTTGGTGTACCATTATTCCTAAGGGAAGGTGCTCGAGTTGGAGACCCAAGCAAAATTTGGTTTGACCCAAATCCTTCATCTCAAATTCTATCTTTAGATGATTGCGTGCGTCATCAATATCATGTGTGTTGCCAATGATGTTGATATCATCGACATACACTGGAATGGTACAAAATCCTGAAGAGGACTTCCTGATGAACATACATGGGCAATCATCATTGTTGGAGTAACCCTTTTGTATAAGGAACTCACTAAGTCGGTTGTACCACATCCGTCCCGACCGTTTCAAGCCGTACAAAGACTTGTTCAGTTTTACACAATACATGTTGCGTTTTGCGCTAGCATCCGGTACAGAGATTCCGTCTGGAACCTTCATGTAAATGTCCGAATCTAGTGACCCATAAAGATATGCGGTCACGACATCCATCAACTGCATAGATAGACAATTTTGTACTGCCAAAGATCGATATTAGATATCGGAAAGTGCTACCACTCATAACTAGAGAATATGTCTCATTGAAGTCAATGCCAGGTCTCTGCGTGAAACCCTGTGCTACGAGCCTTGCTTTGTATCTCACGACCTCATTGTTCTTATTCTGTTTGCGGAGGAAAACCCATTTGAATCCCACAGGGAAAACACTAGGAGGTGTAGGTATTCCTTTTGTGAATACCTTCCTTTTATTAAGCAAGGCTAATTCTGCTTGTATTTCATCCTTCCATTGAGGCCAGTCGGAGCGTTTTCACACTCAGCAATAGTCCTTGGATCATGATCATTAAGAAGGTTATTTGCAATTGTAGCAGAAAAATAACTATCAACAATCATAGACTTACGGTTGAATGATTCTCCAGAATCTATATAGTTGATAGATATCTCGTGCACCGTTGATAACTCTTCGTGATTTCCCAATACGCGTGAGTCTAGGTGTTCCGATGTCCCAGCCAGTGTGTGCAAGCTGGAGCTGGGTTGTGGAGGTTGCTCTTCCACTGGGTGTATACTACCCATAAGGTGTTTGCCAATGTTGAGTTGACTTGCATGTACTGACTTTGAGGAGTTTCTCCTCACTCTCCTTTGCTGCTTGCGAGAAGCATAATCCTGGTCAGAGGCCGTACTACTCCCCCTCTTTTTGGGAACGGGTAGTTGAGTGGTTTTAGTTGGTACCTCCACTCTTTCGAGCGCATTTCTGGCCGGATGCAAGGATTTTGTGACACCTTTTAGATTAGTAAATGAATCTGGCAGATTATTTGCAAGATGTTGCAAATTTATGATTTTCCAAACTTGGAGTTCGGTCTCTTGGGTACGTGGATTAGAGGCTAAAATGGCAAGAGCATTCCAATCAATTTCCGGGCATTCTTTCTGGTACTTGATATCTCCCCTAATGCCGGGAAATGTTCCTCGTCAAATATGCAATCAACGTGACGGGCTGTGAATAGGTCCCTAGTAAGAGGTTCCAGGTAATTAATAATCGACGGTGATTTGTACCCCACATAGATGTGGTGACCCTGCATACCACTGCATGTTGTAGTATGCCAGTCGTTGATATAACATTCGCGAAGTACCAATCCGCAAATACTACATCCCTTAGAGCAGTACAACAGAATATAGCTGGTCCATAACTCATTCACATATTATTACAATCCAAACATATACATCATCTCGGAGCTCCTCCTGGGTCCAGAGAGGTTTACTCCTGGGTTCGAGGTGAACCCAACTTAACTTACAATATAAGAGTCTTAGCAGGTTATACATTTATTCCACTCGAGCAGCTAAGTACTATAGTGTTCGCACTGCTCGGTTACTACTATTACTCTGGTACTCTAAGCTTGTTCTCCTTCGGAAGCCTCCCCGGTTCCGTAGACGATAAGGTAGTCTACGCCTTCTACACCGCCTGAGAGGTCTGGCTCCTCATAGCAGATCTCCTCTGCTCCGCCTTGTCCGTCAGTTGCCTCCTCCAGGTGATTCAGATAGTCTAAGCAAGGGATTATAAGAGGTATGAGTACGAGCGTACTCAACAAGTTCATATTAGGAAAGAGGTGTTTAATGCACTAGCTACGATATTAGACCAGAAAGTCTAATACCAATGCATGTTTTTATAACCATTTCTTCAAAAGGTTGCTTTTATTCAGAAGAGCTATGTCCATCAGCCTTCACCGGTTTACTAGAACTTCATGGAGTTCCTTTCCGGCAGCGTTTGCAGTTCCAAATCCCGGAACAGGGAGTGACAGGTCACGATTCATTACACTCTGCAGAGGTGTGTTGCTTTACCCATAAGAGATCTTAACCTTGGTGCCAACCGGGCAGCTTTCCCGTCCACACTTCCGTGGTGTGAGGCCCGGTATAAGGTCTTAGCAAATATTGTATTCCTCCGCGACCTCGCACACCCACCCTTTGTTGCAAATCCGACCTTGGGTCCTCGCCGGGCTATATCACTTGGATATCTTCCGACCTCGACAACTACCAGGTCGCAACCAAGGTCCTTCGCCGGTCATTGCAACCCATCATAGACCGTATTACCGTGGGGAATTAGATTAGGATCCTGATGTCTACGGGTGCTTCTATTCTTGTAGACAGTGTTGGGCCTCCAAGAGCAGAGGTTTGTAGAACAACAGCAAGTTTCCCTTAAGTGGATCACCCAAGGTTTATCGAACTCAGTGAGGAAGAGGTCAAAGATATCCCTCTCAAGCAACCCTGCGATCACAATACAAGAAGTCTCTTGTGTCCCCAACACACCTAATACACTTGTCAGATGTATAGGTGCACTAGTTCGGCGAAGAGATAGTGAAATACAAGTGGTATGAATGAATATGAGCAGTAGTAACGGCGCCAGAAAATAGCTTGCCGGCGTGTAGTTGATGGTAGTATTATTGCAGGAAGTAAAGATGCAGTAAAGCAGTAGACAAGCGATGATTGCAGTATTTGGAAACAAGGCCTAGGGATCATACTTTCACTAGTGGACACTCTCAACATTGTAATCATAAAGGGATATAAATAAGCACTTCACTATGCTACTCTGAATTACTCTCTGGCAAGATAACGAACACTAATTCATCATGTAGGCAAACCTTAAAGATGCATTCCCAAGTACTAATGAACACCCCACGCTGTCACTTTGAGCATTCATAGGAGGTACTAACACACCACAATTTCATAGAGACATCCAACTCAAATCATAACTCGGTGAATAAGTATTCCGTGAAATATAGCCTAAGAGACCCACACGGTGCACACACTCGTCACCTTTACACACGTGGGACAAGGAGTCTCCGGAGATCACATAAGTAAAATCCACTTGAATAGCATAACGACATCTAGATTACAAAGCTCATCATATGGATCTCAATCATGTAAAGCAGCTCATGAGATCATTGTATTGAAGTACATAGGAGAGAGATGAACCACATAACTATCGGTACAACCGTTAGCCTCGGGGGAGAACTACTCCCTCCTCATGGGAGACAGCAGCGTTGATGAAGATGGCGGTGGTGTCGATGGAGAAGCCTTCCGGGGGCACTTCCCCGTCCCGGCGGCGTGCCGGAACAGAGACTCCTGTCCCCCGGATCTTGGCTTCGCGATGGCGGCGGCTCGGAAGGTTTCTCGTACCGTGGCTTTTCCGTATCGATGTTTTAGGTCGGGGACCTTTAAATAGGCGAAGAGGCGGAGTCGGAGGGCCGACGAGGCGACGACACGGTAGGGGGCGCGGCCCACCCCCGGCCGCGCCAGCCTATCATCCGGGGCCCACGGGGCCCTCCTCCGGTGGCTCTCGGGTGTTCGGAAGCTTCGTGGAATTCTAAGATGCTCGGGCGTTGATTTCGTCCGATTCCGAGAATATTTCCTTACTAGGATTTCTGAAACCAAAAACAGCAGAAAACAGAATCGGCCCTTCGGCATCTCGTCAATAGGTTAGTTCCGGAAAACGCATAAATATGACATATAATGTACATAAAACATGTGAGTATCATCATAAAAGTAGCATGGAACATAAGAAATTATAGATACGTTTGGGACGTATCAAGCATCCCCAAGCTTAGTTCCTACTCGCCCTCGAGTAGGTAAACGATAACAAGGATAATTTCTGAAGTGACATGCTATCATAATCTTGATCAATACTATTGTAAATCATATGAGATGAATAAAGTGATTCAAAGCAATGATGAAGATAATGAGTAAACAAATGAATCATATAGCAAAGACTTTTCATGAATAGTACTTTCAAGACAAGCATCAATAAGACTTGCATAAGAGTTACTCATAAAGCAATAAATTCTTAGTAAAGGCATTGAAGCAACACAAAGGAAGATATAAGTTTCAGCGGTTGCTTTCAACTTGTAACATGTATATCTCATGGATAGTTGTCAACATAAAGCAATATAACAAGTGCAATAGGTAAACATGTAAGAATCAATGCACAGTTGACACAAGTGTTTGCTTCTGGGATAGAAAGAATGGGTAAACTGACTCAACAATAAAGTAAAAGATAGGCCCTTCGCAGAGGGAAGCATGGATTACTATATTTGTGCTAGAGCTTTTCATTTTGAAAACAAGAAACAATTTTGTCAACGGTAGTAATAAAGCATATGTGTTATGTATAAGATATCTTATAAGTTGCAAGCCTCATGCATAGTATACCAATAGTGCTCGCACCTTGTCCTAATTAGCTTGGATTAACACGGATTATCATTGCATAGCATATGTTTCAACCAAGTGTCACAAAGGGGTACCTCTATGCCGCTTGTACAAAGGTCTAAGGAGAAAGCTCGCATTGGATTTCTCGCTTTTGATTATTCTCAACTTAGACATCCATACCGGGACAACATAGACAACAGATAATGGACTCCTCTTTAATGCATAAGCATTCAACAACAATTAATTTTCTCATAAGAGATTGAGGATTAGTTGTCCAAATAGAAACTTCCACCATGAATCATGGCTTTTGTTAGCGGCCCAATGTTCTTCTCTAACATTATGCATACTCAAACCATTTGATCATGAAAATCTCCCTTACTTCAGACAAGACGAACATGCATAGCAACTCACATGATATTCAACAAAGGTAAAAGTTGATGGCGTCCCCAGAAACATGGTTACCGCTCAACAAGCAACTTATTAAGAAATAAGACACATAAGTACATATTCTTCACCACAATAGTTTTTAAGCTATTTTTCCCATGAGCTATGTATTGCAAAGACAAAGAATAGAAATTTTAAAGGTAGCACTCAAGTAATTTACTTTGGAATGGCGAAGAAATACCATGTCGTAGGTAGGTATGGTGGACACAAATGGCATAGTGGTTGGCTCAAGGATTTGGATGCATGAGAAGAATTCCTCTCGATACAAGGCGAGGCTAGCAAGGTTGTTTGAAGCAAACTCAAGTATAAAAGGTGCAGCAAAGCTCACATATGAACATATTGTAGGTATTATAAGACTTTACATTGTCTTGTTGTTCAAACACCTTAACCAGAAAATATCTAGACTCTAGAGAACAATCATGCAAACCAAATTTTAACAAGCTCTATGTAGTTCTTCATTAATAGGTGCAAAGTACATGATGCAAGAGATTAAACATGATCTATATGAGCACAACAATTGCCAAGTATCACATTATTCAATACATTATACCCATTTACCACATGCGGCATTTTCTGTTTCCAACCATATAACAATGAATGAAGCAGTTTCAACCTTCGCCATGAACATTAAAAGTAAAGCTAAGAACACAAGTGTTCATATGCAACAGCGGAGCGTGTCTCTCTCCCACACAAGCATGATGGATCATATTTTATTCAAACAAAAACAAAAACAAAAACAAACAGACGCTCCAAGTAAAGTACATAAGATGTGACTGAATAAAAATATAGTTTCAAGAGAAGAAACCTGATAAGTTGTCGATGAAGAAGGGGATGCCTTGGGCATCCCCAAGCTTAGATGCTTGGGTCTTCTTAAAATATGCAGGGATGAACCACGGGGGCATCCCCAAGCTTAGACTCTTCACTCTTCTTGATCATAGTATATCATCCTCCTCTCTTGACCCTTGAAAACTTCCTCCACACCAAACTTAAAACAAACTCATTAGAGGGTTAGTGCATAATCAAAAATTCACATGTTCAGAGGTGACACAATCATTCTTAACACTTCTGGACATTGCACAAAGCTACTGGAAGTTAATGAAACAAAGAAATCCATCCAACACAGCAAAAGAGGCAATGCGAAATAAAAGGCAGAATCTATCAAAACAGAATAGTCCGTAAAGACGAATTTTAAAGAGGCACCAGACTTGCTCAAATGAAAATGCCCAAATTGAATGAAAGTTGCGTACATATCTGAGGATCACGCACGTAAATTGGCAGATTATTATGAGTTACCTACAGAGAGGCATATTGAAATTCGTGACAGCAAGAAATCTGTTTCTGCGCAGTAATCCAAATCTAGTATCAACCCTACTATCAAAGACCTTACTTGGCACAACAAATGCAATAAAATAAAGATAAGGAGAGGTTGCTACAGTAGTAACAACTTCCAAGACACAAATAAAAAACAAAATTGCTGTAGTAAAATAAACACATGGGTTATCTCCCAAGAAGTGCTTTCTTTATAGCCATTAAGATGAGCTCAGCAGTTTTAATGATGCACTCGCAAGAAATAGTAGTTGAAGCAAAAGAGAGCATCAAAAGCAAGTATGAAACAAATTTAAGCCTAACCCACTTCCTATGTAAAGGAATCTTGTACACAAATAAATTCATGAGGAGCAAAGTGACAAGCATAGGAAGATAAAACACGAGTAACTTCAAGATTCTCAACATAGAGAAGGGAAATTTAATATTATTAAGATGCATATAACCGTGTTTCCCTCTCTCATAATAATATCCAGTAGCATCATGAGCAAACTCAACAATATAACTATCACATAAAGCATTCTTATCATGAGTCTCATGCATAAAATAATTACTACTCCCAACATAAGCATAGTCATTCTTATTAATTGTAGTGGGAGCAAATTCAACAAAGTAGCTATCATTATTATTCTCATCAAGTGTAGGAGGCATAGTATAATCATAATTAGATTTATCCTCCATAGTAGGCGGCACCAAAAGACCACTATCATTATAATCATCATAAATAGGAGGCATATCATAATCAACATAAACTTTCTCCTCAATACCCGGAGGGCTAAAGAGATCATTTTCATCAAAACCGACCTCCCCAAGCTTAGAATTTTCCATAGCATTAGAAACAATGGTGTTCAAAGCATTCATATTAATAACATTCCCATTAGCATGCATATAAAGTTCCATGGGTTTTTTAATTCTCTCTTCAAACACATCATGTCCTAATTCAAGATAAAGTTCATAAAGATCTCTCATATTTTTGTTGTTTTCACTTATGCCTAACTAGTGTAAAGAAGAAACAAAAAGATGCAATTGCAGAATCTAAAGGAAATAGCTTCGAGCACACACACAACGGCAACAGAAAAGTACTTTACCTGGGACCGGAGTATGAGTGCCTTTTACCTTTCCTCCCCGGCAACGGCGCCAAAAAAGTGCTTGATGTCTACGGGTGCTTCTATTCTTGTAGACAGTGTTGGGCCTCCAAGAGCAGAGGTTTGTAGAACAGCAGCAAGTTTCCCTTAAGTGGATCACCCAAGGTTTATCGAACTCAGGGAGGAAGAGGTCAAAGATATCCCTCTCAAGCAACCCTGCGATCACAATACAAGAAGTCTCTTGTGTCCCCAACACACCTAATACACTTGTCAGATGTATAGGTGCACTAGTTCAGCGAAGAGATAGTGAAATACAAGTGGTATGAATGAATATGAGCAGTAGTAACGGCGCCAGAAAATAGCTTGCCGGCGTGCGGTTGATGGTAGTAATATTGCGGGAAGTAAAGATGCGGTAAAGCGGTAGACAAGCGATGATTGCGGTATTTGGAAACAAGGCCTAGGGATCATACTTTCACTAGTGGACACTCTCAACATTGTAATCATAAAGGGATATAAATAAGCACTTCACTATGCTACTCCGAATTACTCTACGGCAAGATAACGAACACTAATTCATCATGTAGGCAAACCTTAAAGATGCATTCCCAAGTACTAATGAACACCCCACGATGTCACTTTGAGCATTCATAGGAGGTACTAACACACCACAATTTCATAGAGACATCCAACTCAAATCATAACTCAGTGAATAAGTATTCTGTGAAATATAGCCTAAGAGACCCACACGGTGCACACACTCGTCACCTTTACACACGTGGGACAAGGAGTCTCCGGAGATCACATAAGTAAAATCCACTTGAATAGCATAACGACATCTAGATTACAAAGCTCATCATATGGATCTCAATCATGTAAAGCAGCTCATGAGATCATTGTATTGAAGTACATAGGAGAGAGATGAACCACATAACTACCGGTACAACCCTTAGCCTCGGGGGAGAACTACTCCCTCCTCATGGGAGACAACGAGCGTTGATGAAGATGGCGGTGGTGTCGATGGAGAAGCCTTCCGGGGGCACTTCCCCGTCCCGGCGGCGTGCCGGAACAGAGACTCCTGTCCCCCAGATCTTGGCTTCGCGATGGCGGCGGCTCTGGAAGGTTTCTCGTACCGTGGCTTTTCCGTATCGATGTTTTAGGTCAGGGACCTTTAAATAGGCGAAGAGGCGGAGTCGGAGGGCTGATGAGGCGACGACTGATGACCCACAAATATAGGGGGTGTATCGTGGTACTTTCGATAAATAAGAGTGTCGAACCCAACGAGGAGCAGAAGGTGTTGACAAGCAGTTTCGATGAAGGATTCACTGTAAATGCTCATAGACAAGTATTTAGGGGGTTTTGATATAGCAGATGAATAAAGTACAAGTAAGTAAAGTGTGAGAGAAATAATTGCAGCGAGTGGCCCAATCCTTTTTAGCACAAAGGACAAGCCGGTTTGTTTACTTATAATGACCAAACGTTCTTGAGGACACACGGGAATTTAGTCTAGTGCTTTCGCTTCATATAGCTGATTAATCTTCATTGTTTTGATAAGTGTTGTGTGGGTGAACTCTGTGCTAATGTACTGCCCTTCCTAGGACTAATACATACTTGTGATTATACCCCTTGCAAGCATCCGCAACTACAAGAAAGTAATTAAGATAATCTAACCACAGACCTTAAACTCGAGATCCTGCTATCCCTCCCGCACCGATATACCAACGGGGTTTAGGTTTCTGTCACTCCGGCAACCCCGCAATTAGCAAACGAATACAAGATGCACTCCCCTAGGCCCATAAATGGTGAAGTGTCGTGTAGTCGACGTTCACACGACACCACTAGAAGAATAACACCACAACTTAAATATCACAACATTGAATACTAACCAACATAATTCACTACTAACATTTAGACTTTACCCATGTCCTCAAGAACTAAACGAACTACTCACGAGACATCATATGGAACATGATCAGAGGTGATATGATGATGAATAACAATCTGAACATAAACCTTGGTTCAATAGTTCCACTCAATAGCATCAATAACAAGTAGAAATCAACACCGGGAGAGTTTCCCCTATCAAACAATCAAGATCAAACCCAAATTGTTACAGTGGTGATGAGGTGCAGCGGTGGAGATGGCGGTGATGATGATGATGATGATGGTGATGATGATGGAGATGATGTCCAGCTCGATGACGGTGACGATGGCGTCGATTTCCCCCTCCGGGAGGGAATTTTCCCGGCTGATTTCAGCCTGCCGGAGAGCTCTTTTCTCTCTGGTGTTCTCCGCCCGCGCGAGGCGGGCTGTGACTCTTCGCGACTATCCTCCGGGGCTTAGGTATTCGGGACGAAGACGTACGCGAAGAAAAGGAGGCGAGAGGGGGCTGTGGGCCCCCTCCTCACAGGGCGGCACGGCCAGGCCTTGGGCCGCGCCGGCCTATGAGGTGGGCCCACCTCGGGTCCCCTCGGCTCCCCCTTCGGCTCCCTTCGTCATCCGGAAAAATAGGATTTTTCATATAATTTCCGTCAACCGTTGATCTTCCGAAATATTGCATTCGACGGTGCTTTTTCCAGCGAGAATCCCGGCTCCGGTGCGCGATCCCCAAATAATCATGAAACATGCAAAATAGATGAAATAACATAAGTATCATCTCCAAATATGAAATATATCAATGAATAACGAGCAAATTATGATATAAAATAGTGATGCAAAATGGACGTATCAACTCCCCCCAAGCTTAGACTTCGCTTGTCCCCAAGCGAAACTGAACTCGGTAGACAAGACCACATGTTTATGGAGTGAAGAGTCGATAAATAAAATACGGACAAGAAGCATCATATTCATTCACACAAAACATTCTAGTAGACAACTTCCTCATATAATTCAACTTGAAACAAGTAGAAGGTAATCACAAATAAAGGTGCATAAGGAATCATAATTGGTGATGGCAAACTTTGTTCTTGGTCAGAGAACAGTTAACATATTATACTCATCTATTGAGCAGCGCTCTCATATTAAAGCTTATGGTAAACTTGCATACTCAATCATAGTAATCTCCTCATAATCATTGATAACTTTCAAAGCCATATTCATTGAGATAAAACTTGTACTAAACAAGGAAGAATAAAAGACATGATGAAATAGATCACAATATAAATGGTTTGATCACAACAACTCAAATGCTTGCTTGAGATGGAGGGAAATAGGTTTATTGACTCAACATAAGGTAAAAGACATGCCCTTCGCAGAGGGAAGCAGGGATTAAATCATGTGCTAGAGCTTTTTAAGTTTTGAAATCATATAGAGAGCATAAAAGTAAAGTTTTGAGAGGTGTTTGTTGTTGTCAACGAATGGTAGCGGGTACTCTAACCCCTTGCCAAACGAGACCTCCAAAGAGCGGCTCCCATGAAGGACGTTATCTCTACCGAGCAAGGTAGATCATCCCTCTTCTCTTTTGTTTACACATGTACTTTAGTTTATTTAAGGATGACACTCCCCCCAACCTTTGCTTACACAAGCCATGGCTAACCGAATCCTCGGGTGCCTTCCAACAATCTCATACCATGGAGGAGTGTCTATTGCAAAATTAAGTTGCTTACTGATGAATCAGGGCAAAACATGTGAAGAGAATTATTAATGAAAGTTGATTAATTGGGGCTGGAACCCCGTTGCCAGCTCTTTTTGCAAAATTACAGGATAAGTGGATGAAGCCACTAGTCCATTAGTGGAAGCTGCCTAACAAGACTGAAAGATAAAACACCACATACTTCTTCATGAGCTATAAAACATTGACACAAATAAGAAGTAATAAATTTTGAATTGTTTAAAGGTAGCACATGAAGTATTTACTTGGAATGGCAGGGAAATACCACATAGTAGGTAGTTATGGTGGACACTAATGGCATAGGTTTGGTTTAAGGGTTTGGATGCACGAGAAGTATTCCCTCTCGGTGCAGGTCTTTGGCTAGCAAGGTTAATTAGCAAGCATAAGAGTTGAGGGAAACAAACAAATCTACATGTGACAGAAACAATCATGCATCTTACTTGTAAGCACAAACAATTTTAACTTCAGAATAATAAGCTAGGAACTAACAAGAAAGGTAATAACATATCTACATGTATTTCCTCTATTTAAAACTCAAAGTATTGTTGCTATTGACCAATGCTAAGTTTGCCAAAACCAAATAGATTTACTCAATGCTCCCAAAGTGATACTCATACTAACAACAAGATCAATCATATAATAGAAATTGCAAACTAAAATAAAATGTGCAATATGTTAATGATAAGACTTCTCATTAATATTCCATAACGATAACTCACCCCAAGGGATACATAGATAACCAACTAAAGAGAGATACTTCCATACCGCAACACATCTTATATGATAACTTCCCTACTCATGATATGACACTACTTGAAAGTAAAAAGGTAAAAGATAGTGATGATATGATACCGCGGCACTCCCCAAGCTTGGAACAAACCAAGGGGATGCCAATACCGATGATGAATTACTCCTCCGGCGGTGGTGATGGTGAATTCCCGATAAGCTTCTCAACTAGCTCCTTTAGCTCATCAATCCTGTACGTGAGGTTGCGGATCATCTCTGAATTGTGCTCGACGCGGTTAAGAAGCACGTTCGACGGCGAGTCCCAACTCCTAGAGTTGTTTCCCCACTCTTTAGCCTCGGGCTTCATCCTTCAACTCGGGGTCTTGAATACCTTCCTCCGAAAGCTCCTTGTCCTTGTTGTTGGAGACCATGGTGCTTCTAGATCAAAGACAGATCCTGGCAGAAACAGCTCAAAACAAAACACGTCGAGAAAACGATATACGGACCTCCAGGGGTCCGGGGGATTATATAGCAAAAATTTTCACAACGAACGGAAAGTACCAGGTCGAACCAGAGTCGGAGAGGGGCGACGAGGGGCCCTCCTCACAGGGCGGTGCGGCCAGGCTGGGGCCCGCGCCGGCCTGTGAGGGCACGCCCTCGTGCGTCTCCTCCACTCCGTTTCGATCTCGTAATTTTTCATATTTTCCAAAAGTTGCAAAAATATTGTTCGGAAAGTTAAACGCGGACTTTTTCTTACTAGAACTGTTACCTATTCAAAGTCGGACTCTGCAAGACTGTCAACTTGACCTTTGATGAAGGCTTCCGGAGTTACCACTTGAATAACATCAACATCTTCATTATAAGAATCACCCGAGATATAATGCTTGAGTCTTTGTCCATTCACTACTTGTGTGGCATTACCTTGCAGAGAGCTAATTTTAATTGCTCCTGATCGATACACCTCATCAATGACATATGGTCCTTCCCATTTTGAGAGTAATTTTCCTGCAAAAAATCTGAGACAGAGACCGATACAATAGGACTTTATCTCCAACATTAAATTCTCTTTTGATAATTCTTCTATCATGCCATTTCTTAACTTTCTCTTTAAAGAGTTTAGCATTTTCATATGCTTCACTTCTCCATTCATCTAGAGAACTCAATTGTAACAATCTTTTCTTACCGGCAAGTTTAGGATCTTTATTTAGTTCTCTCAGAGCCCAATAAGCTTTGTGCTCTAGTTCTAAAGGTAAATGACAAGCTTTCCCATAAACCATTTTATACGGTGACATACCCATGGGATTTTTATAAGCGAGTTCTATAAGCCCATAGTGCTTCTTTCAATTTAATAGCCCAATTCTTTCTAGATTTATTAACGAGTCTTTTGCAAGATAGATTTAATCTCTCTATTTGATAGTTCTACTTGCCCACTAGTTTGAGGATGATAAGCCGAAGCAATTCTATGATTAATACCATATTTAGCAAGAGTTTTTCTAAAACCACCATGAATAAAATGAGAACCTCCATCAGTCATAATATATCTAGGAACTCCAAATCTAGGAAAAATAATATCTAAAAGCATTCTTAAAGAGGTCTCACCATCAGCACTTTTTGTAGGTATGGCTTCCACCCATTTAGTAACATAATCAACAGCGACAAGTATATGAGTGTTACCTTCGAAGAAGGGAAAGGACCCATGAAGTCAAATCCCCAACAATCGAATGGTTCAATAACAAGAGTATAATTCATAGGTATTTCATTGCGTCTGGAGATATTACCAACCCTTTGGCATTCATCACAAGATAAAATAAACTTCCTTGCATCTTTGAAGAGAGTTGGCCAATAAAAACCTGATTGTAGAACCTTTTGCGCGGTCCTATCTCCGGCGTGATGTCCTCCATAAACACTACCATGACATTTACTCAATATCTCCTGTTGTTCATATTCAGGAACACATCTTCGCAGAATACCATCCACTCCTTCTTTATATAAGTGTGGGTCATCCCAAAAATAATGCCTCAAGTCATAAAAGAATTTCCTCCTTTGCTGAGCTGAAAAGGTTGGAGGCAAGTACTTGGATACAATAAAGTTAGCATAATCAGCGTACCAAGGACTATCTCGCGAGCTCACCTTTATTACAGCCAATTGTTCATTTGGAAAACTATCATTAACGAGGACAGGATCATAAGTAATATTTTCCAATCTAGACAAATTATCGACAACGGGATTATCAGCACCTTTCCTGCCTATAATATGCAGATCAAATTCTTGCAAAAGAAGTACCCATCTAATAAGCCTTGGCTTAGCATCTTTCTTTGTCATAAGGTATCTAATTGCAGCATGATCAGTATGAATTGTAACTTTTGAATCAACAATATAGGATCTAAACTTATCACAAGCAAAGACTACAGGTAATAATTCTTTTTCAGTTGTAGCATAATTTATTTGGGCAACATCAAGAGTTTTGCTAGCATAATGAATAACATTCAATTTCTTATCTACTCGCTGTTCAAGAACAGCGCCTACAGCAAAATCACTAGCATCACACATAATTTCAAAAGGCAAATTCCAATCAGGAGGTTCAACTACAGGAGCAGCTTGTTAAGGCTTTCTTTAGAGTTTCAAAAGCTTCCTTACAATCATCATCAAAAACAAAAGGTACATCTTTTTGAAGAAGATTAGTAAGAGGCTTTGAAATCTTGGAGAAATCTTTAATAAATCTCCTATAAAACCCAGACATGACCAAGAACACTACGAATACCTTTAACATCCCTAGGATAGGGCATCTTTTCAATTGCTTCAACTTTAGCTCTATCAACTTCAATACCTCTCTCGGAAATTTTATGTCCCAATACAATTTCTTCATTAACCATAAAGTGGCATTTCCCCCAATTAAGAACAAGGTTAGTTTCTTCACATCTCTGCAATACTTTATCAAGGTTTCGCAAGCAATTATCAAAAGAATTCCCATATACAGAAAAATCATCCATGAATACCTCTACAATACTCTCATAAAAGCCATGAAAAATAGCAGACATGCATCTTTGAAAAGTAGCAGGAGCATTACATAAACCAAAAGGCATACGCCTATAAGCATAAGTTCCATAGGGACAAGTGAAAGTGGTTTTCTCTTGATCTTTAGTTTTAACAACAATTTGTGAAAACCCAGAATAACCATCAAGAAAGCAAAAATGAGTATTTTTAGACAACCTTTCTAACATTTGATCAATAAAGGGTAAAGGGTAATGATCTTTCTTAGTAACCTTATTAACTTTTCGATAATCAATGCACATTCTATACCCTACAACTACTCTTTGAGGGATGAGCTCGTCATTATCATTAGGCACAACAGTCATTCCTCCTTTCTTAGGAACACAATGCACATGACTAACCCATCTACTATCAGCAATAGGATATATAATACCAGCTTCAAGAAGCTTTAATACCTCATTCCTTACCACATCCTTCATCTTCGGAATTAGACGACATTGATGTTCAACAACAGGCTTTGCATCATCTTCCATATTGATAGCATGTTGGCAAATAGAGGGAGAAATCCCCTTCAAGTCATCAAGAGTATAGCCAATAGCTCCTAGGTGTTTCTTCAATATTTCCAATAACCTTTCTTCCTCAATATCTGAAAGCTTAGAACTAATAATAACAGGATATATTTTCTTATCATCAATATGAGCATACTTAAGATTATCAGGCAATGGTTTTAAATCAAAAACAGGATCTTCCTTTGGTGGTGGTGTTGTACCTAAATCTTCAACCGGCAAGTTATGTTTAAGAATAGGTTGACGAAGGAAGATTTCATCAAGCTCATTTCTTTCTTCCCTAAAGACTTCACTCTCACTATTCTCCAAATGTTGCTGCAAAGGATTATTAGGAGCAAGAGCAATAGACGCACACTGTTCAACTCTAAAATCATTATTAGGCAAATCAACTTTATAAGGAGTTTTGGCAAATTTAGAGAAATTAAACTCATAAGATTCACCAGCAAATTTAGTCATAATCTTTTCCTTCTTGCAATCTATAACAGCTCCACAAGTATTTAGGAAAGGTCTACCAAAAATAATAGGACAATACTTACTAGCGAGCAGAACCAAGTACCAAAAAGTCAGCAGGATATTTAATCTTACCACATAGAACTTCCACATCTCGAATAATACCAATAGGAGAGATAGTTTCTCTATTAGCTAGCCGAATAACCACATCAATATCTTCAAGTTCACAAGAACCAATTTCATGCATGATCTCCGTATAAAGCTCATAAGGAATGGCGCTAATACTTGCACCAATGTCACATAAACCATAATAACAATGATCACCAATTCTAACGAGAGCATAGGAACACTAGCTTTCCTAGACTTATTAGGATGCGAAACAATATTAGAAGCATCTTCACAGAAAATAATATGACCATCTTCTACATTTTCAGTCAGAAGATCTTTAACTATTGCAACAAGCGAGTTCAACCTTAATTTGTTCTTCGGGTTCTATAGGTTTCTTTGCACTTTTATTAACCGCACTAGATATAACAGAGTACTCCTTCATTTTAGCAGAGGAAAGGAGTTTCCTCAATATAAGCTTCAGGAAGAATATGATCAACAGTTTCAATTATAGCACATTTATTTATAGATGGATCAATTTTATCTTTATATGGTTCATGATACTTATCAAAATTCTTCCTAGGCAATTCAAAGTGAGAAGCAAAAGCTTTATAAAGATTTACAACGACTTGAGAATCAAGACCATAAGTAGCACTAATATTATGAAATTTATCAGTATCCATAAAAACTTCAATGCATTTATAATCAAAGCTTATACCTGACTCTCTATCTTTGTCGTTCTCCCATCCTTCAGTATTCTCCTGGATCCGATCAAGAAGGTCCCTTTTAAACTCTTCTTTGTTGCGAGTAAATGATCCAGAACAAGAAGTATCCAGCAAAGTCTTATCTTGAAAAGACAATCTTGCATAGAAATTATCAATAATAATATTACCAGGAAGCTCATGAATGGGGCATTTGAGCATTAAAGACTTCAATCTCCCCCAAGCTTGGGCAATACTTTCTCCATCATGAGGCCAGAAATTATATATGCGGTTCCGATCTTTGTGAATTTCACTTGGAGGGTAGAATTTGGAATAAAATAAAGGCACAATGTCCTCCCAATTAAGAGAATCCCTATTCTTTAGCAATTTATACCAGTGCGCTGCTTTACCAGACAGCGATATAGAGAATAGTTTCTTCCTCACTTCATCCATAGCAATACCAACAGCGCTTCGCTCCCCGGCAACGGCACCAGAAAATAGTCTTGATGACCCACAAGTATAGGGGGTGTATCGTAGTACTTTCGATAAATAAAAGTGTCGAACCCAACGAGGAGCAGAAGGTGTTGACAAGAAGTTTCGATGAAGGATTCACTTTAAATGCTCACAGACAAGTATTCAGGGGGTTTTGATATAGCAGATGAATAAAGTACAAGTAAGTAAAGTGCGAGAGAAATAATTGCAGCGAGTGGCCCAATCCTTTTTAGCACAAAGGACAAGCCGGTTTGTTTAATTATAATGACCAAACGTTCTTGAGGACACACGGGAATTTAGTCTAGTGCTTTCGCTTCATATAGCTGATTAATCTTCATTGTTTTGATAAGTGTTGTGTGGGTGAACCTGTGCTAATGTACTGCCCTTCCTAGGACTAATACATACTTGTGAATATACCCCTTGCAAGCATCCGCAACTACAAGAAAGTAATTAAGATAATCTAACCACAGCCTTAAACTCTGAGATCCTGCTATCCCTCCTGCACCGACATACCAACGGGGGTTTAGGTTTCTGTCACTCCGGCAACCCCGCAATTAGCAAACGAATACAAGATGCACTCCCCTAGGCCCATAAATGGTGAAGTGTCGTGTAGTCGACATTCACACGACACCACTAGAAGAATAACACCACAACTTAAATATCACAACATTGAATACTAACCAACATAATTCACTACTAACATTTAGACTTTACCCATGTCCTCAAGAACTAAACGAACTACTCACGAGACATCATATGGAACATGATCAGAGGTGATATGATGATGAATAACAATATGAACATAAACCTTGGTTCAATAGTTTCACTCAATAGCATCAATAACAAGTAGAAATCAACACCGGGAGAGTTTCCCCTATCAAACAATCAAGATCAAACCCAAATTGTTACAGCGGTGACGAGGTGCAGCGGTGGAGATGGCGGTGATGATGATGATGATGATGGTGATGATGATGGAGATGATGTCCAGCTCGATGACGGTGACGATGGCGTCGATTTCCCCCTCCGGGAGGGAATTTCCCCGGTAGATTTCAGCCTGCCGGAGAGTTCTTTTCTCTCTGGTGTTCTCCGCCCCGCAGAGGCGGCTGTGACTCTTCGCGACTATCCTCCGGGGCTTAGGTTTTCGGGACGAAGACGTACGCGAATAAAAGGAGGCGAGAGGGGGCTGTGGGCCCCCTCCTCACAGGGCGGCGCGGCCAGGCCTTGGGCCGCGCCGGCCTATGAGGTGGGCCCACCTCGGGTCCCCTCGGGTCCCCCTTCTGGCTCCCTTCGTCATCTGGAAAAATAGGATTTTTCATATAATTTCCGTCAACTGTTGATCTTCCGAAATATTGCATTCTGACGGTGCTTTTTCCAGCGAGAATCCCGGCTCCGGTGCGCGATCCCCAAATAATCATGAAACATGCAAAATAGATGAAATAACATAAGTATCATCTCCAAATATGAAATATATCAATGAATAATAGAAAATTATGATATAAAATAGTGATGCAAAATGGACGTATCAACGACACAGTAGGGGGGCGCAGCCCACCCCCTGGCCGCGCCAGCCTATCATCTGGGGCCCACAGGGCCCTCCTCTAGTGGCTCTCGGGTGTTCTGGAAGCTTCGTGGAATTCTAAGATGCTGGGCGTTGATTTCGTCCGATTCCGAGAATATTTCCTTACTAGGATTTCTGAAATCAAAAACAGCAGAAAACAGCAACTGGCCCTTCGGCATCTCGTCAATAGGTTAGTTCCGGAAAACGCATAAATATGACATATAATGTACATAAAACATGTGAGTATCATCATAAAAGTAGCATGGAACATAAGAAATTATAGATACGTTTGGGACGTATCAGATCCCCACCCACCGGTTGTTCTCGCCAGACACAACTGCTACGGTAAGCGCATCCGTTGATGTACGAGAGGAAGAAACACACATGACTACTCTGTCCCACTCCAGATCTTATGGTTAACACGGGTATTACGGCACAAGAATCACTGGACGACATTTGTTGTTAATCCTAGATGGATACAAACCCTTGCAATGGAACCTCCACCATACTCATACCATGGTTCCATTCCCCACCATTTAGTCATATTCATAGCTATGAAGATATCAATTTTACTTTTCATGCAAGAGTGATAATTATAGTAATTCGCAAGTAATTTGGTAAAAATACTCAAATTGACATGAGCAAGCGATGAACTTGCCTGAAGACTGCAAAGTGTTGCAGTTCGATGGTGTGGACTGACCCTTGTCCTCTGTTTCTGAAAGATAGCATCATTGTCCGATAAGGGCAATGGTTAAAGAAGAAATTATGCATGCTTTCAGCTTTTAGGGTTTTGTCCCCCCTTCCCGCTGTTTTATTATTTCATGTCAGAGGTGATTACTAAGAACAATTTAGGGATACTCCTTAAGAGTAAAATACTACCTTGGAATATTGCCAAGGTGTTTTTAAGTCCAAAAAAATTTATGGACTGATTTTATCATTAAAAATATAGAGTATGATTTTTAATGATTATTAAAATATTTATTACTTGCATTTAATTATGACTCAATTTTTAATTGTCTCAAAAATTCCATTTCATAATTTATTATGATAGAGAATTTTATTCTGAGTGGTTTACATATTTTTACTTATTTTTTTAGAGCTGTATTTATTTTATAAAATTCTGTGAAAGTTTTTAATTAAATGGGCATTTATGAAATGTCCAAAACGCCCTCGGGCCCACCAGTCAGTGGAGCCCAATGGGTTGGGTTAGACCCACTCGGGTCCAACCGACCCGTTCGGTCGCTCACACCGTTTCTCCCCCGCGTCGCCTCGACGAACCCTAACCTCCCCATGCTCTGGCGACTCGCGGTCGCCGCCGCCGTCTCCGATTTACCCTCGCTGCCTCCGGCCATCTCCGGCGACAAGATCATGTGCGTTCGCCTCGCCTTTTGACGGCGCACAAGTTCGTCCGCGTCAATCTGGATTTGGTGGACTTCCTCGCTAGCCCCAGCCCTGCTGCGAGCTAGGGTTTGTGGTGCCCATGGCGATTCGCCGCTCGCCGGCATCCCTGGCGAGGTGGTAACGCCGTGTGCCTCGTCTGGTGTGCTGGAGCGCTTGCGCTCGGCGATGCTTGGCATGGCCGCGGCTGGCGTTGCCATGGCCAGGCAGTGCCATCGTGCTGCCACGGTGACGTCGTGGTGCTGCTCCAGGTATGCCCCTCTCTCTGCTCATATCTTCTCCTTCTTCGTCTAGCTTGTGCTGCGGCTGCTCCTCCTCATGGAGATGCCATGCCGTGCTGCTGCTTCTGCTCTACTGGCTACTGCTGCTGTGCTTGCTGTTGTTGTGTGCCTACGGCTGCTGCTGCTGCTGCTTGCTTGCCATTCTCTGCCTAGCTCTATTGCTGTGCTTGTACTGGTTCTCTCCTCTCTCTGGCTTATGCCCGTGTGCTTGCTATTATTGCTGCTGTAACTCATGTGTATTTGCTCATGAGCATCTTGTGATGCTCATGGCTTGCTAGGTTGCTCCTGTTATGCTTTTGGTCATGCTACAATTTATTCAATTGCTTGCTTGCTGGCTCTGGTTGTTGCTATGGCTTAATTATATGTGTGTGCCATCCATATATGTATCCCCGACTTGATTACTTGAGTAATCCTTGCTTGAGCAAGGTCAGTGATGTGTGTTATTCTTGTCTAGCTTGATCCAGTGGTACATCATGTATTTGATGTGCTTCTGGATACAATTATAAATCATTCATTTGATTATCTGTGATGCAACTGTTAATGAACTGTGGTTATGTAATTTATATGATTCATGGATTGGTGCTATGTTGGGCTCTAGCATGTACTTGCATGCTCTGTTAAGCCCTGATGATCATGTGATATTCAGTGGCTTGGTGGTTGCTGGTTTTGCTTCTGTCCGTGCCTTGTGGTGATGCTCTCTGTATCTGTGTAGCATCTCACCATGTACTGGTGACTGCTAATGCTTAATTAAGCATATACTAATGCTTGCAGTGATCCTCTGGATCATTTGCAATGGTATGGTGCAGTGTTTACTTATGCATCTCATTTATCTGTGTAGTCTTGCTTGATTGAATATATAAATGAGGTGAACTGCTTGGCAGTGATGATCTTATTAACTGAAAATTTGGATATATTGGAGCTAGAGGGATGCCAACCACTGGTTGGGAACCCTAGCTCACTTCTGAACCCTATTGGGTGATGATGCAGTGACTTGGTGTATTGGTCTGTGGGTTTGAGGTGGCCCTGACAGCATTCTGATGCTGTCCAAGGGTAGATCCCCCTCTGTGGCTTTGCTATGGCTCTCAAATGCTTCCTGGTTGATCCATGATTGGATTTCCAGTAGCCTTTGCTGTTGAAAACATAAATAGACACTATATTGTCTATCTGTCTGATGGTGTAGCTAGCTATAGGTGCTAGGTGACTTTGGCTGACTAGATAGGATCAATCCTTGCTGGATTTCCTTGGTTGTGCCACTGGTTTGACACAACCAGTGTTCCCTCGGATGATTTCCTGTTGGCTTCTCCCATGTTTGCTTGCACCAAATGGCTAGCAGCCAAGTGGTGATACAAACAGGGTATTCTACCCCTTTTTGCTTCTGTGATATTTGCATATGCTGATTTATGAGCAAAACAACTGCTTGCTCATGTTCATCTGTGTATACCTCACTCCAGCTCCTAGATTTATGTGATGTTGTAGAGGATTTGCTTCTGGTTGATGATCAAAGCTTGCCCTGCTCCTCCTTGCTGGCTTGTGATGATCTCCTCCTTGTGGCTTGCTCTACAACAACAATTCTTGGTGAAACTGTTCTGGATGCTTTGGATGGTTTGGAGGAATTTGGTGTTCTTCCTGTTCTATGGTTCTGGCTGTTCTTACCCTTGGATGATCCTGTCGATGGATTCTAGGGTTTGCTGTGAAAAGCTTTTATACTGTCTCTCTCTTCACTCCCTTGGTCGACAGCACATCCTGTGCTGGGTGCTTCACCCATGGTCTGTGTGTGTGTGGAGAGCATGCAACTCTCCTTGTGAGCTGCCTGTGTGCTCTCAGATTGGGACTTGGGTCCTGTCCTGGTTCCCTCGGCAGACTTGATATTATCCACCAATTTCTGGTTTCTTTTGCTAATGTGTATCTTTGTCTTGTTGTTTTATTTTCCAGGGATCATTTGGATGATCAAGAAGTTGTTCATCAAGTGTTGATCAAGAATTACTTGAAGAATTTAGCTAGTGTAGCTATTTGCAATTCTTTGTAATTTTCATTTTCCTTCTTTATTTAATCCAGTTCTGTAATGTGTTGTAATTCTTATAATTCATTTGGGATATTGTAATAACAATGTATTATGTGTGTGAAATCAATAAAGCTCAAGTTTTCTCTAATGAGCTTTGATTATATTTCTAATTACTTTATATTATTGATTTATCAAATTGCTTAATGAATTGTCTCATATTTGAATTATGATATGCTTATGTGATGTTTGAATTTGAAATTCAAACATAATTTGTTTGAATTCAATCATACAACTTAAGTTAAAAGATGAATTGTCCCCCTCTCTTAACAAAACCCTAAATTGAGTTTAGCTAGGTCCAAGTTTATCGCACTCTCGAAACCCTAACCCTATCTGGTGTCGAGAGAGAAACTTGTCCCCCCTAAAATGCAGTTTTTCTATAAAGCGCGAAATTTCTCTAGATTTTACGATGCAATGCACATCCCTTTCTAAATTCTACCCCGCAATCGCCTCGAATACTGGGATATTACAATAGATCCCCAGTTTTCTGTGTGGGCCCATGGATGTCCGCTGAGGTGGTGAGACCGGGATGTATGTAGAACGTCCGAACTACAGCTGGGCATGGGCAACCCGGCCCGGACGGCCCGACCCGGCCTGAAAATCCCGGGCCGGGCTGGGTCGGGCTTGCACATCGGGCTGGGTTCGGGCCTGATTTTGGAGCCCGAACGTCGGGCCGGGCCGGGCTCGGGCTTGCATAAAACACATTTTAAGCCTAGTTTGGGCCGGGCTTGTCGGGCCGGACCGGGCTTTTGGCAGTTCGGGCCGGGTTCGGGCTTAATTTTTAAGCCCGAAGGTCAGGCAGGGCCGGGCTTGGGCCTGGGAATTTCAGTTCGGGCTTTTTCGGGCCCGACCCGAGAAATGCCCAGGTGTAGTCCGAACTTATGCAGATGGGAAATGCTAGGTTGATTTCCACGTACCAATTGCAGAGGGGAAGTACTGTGATATGCGGTAGGTCGCAATTGTATTAAGTCAGCAGCGTGTAAAACTGCATGACCCCAACAAGACGTTGGCAAGCTACAATTCATCAACAAAGGTCTTGCAATGAGTTTGATCCTCTTAATAAGGGATTCATCCAAACCATTTTGAGTGTGGTCGTATGGAACAGAGTGCTGAACTTCAATCCCCAGGGCAATGCAATAGTCATTGAAAGCACGTGAGGAGAATTCTGCAGCATTGTCCATGCGAATTGATTTAATTTGACTTTCTGGATAATGGGCCTGTAACTTAATTACTTCCCTCATTATCTTGGCAAATGCATGATTCCGTGTGGAAAGAAGGCACACATGTAACCATCGTGTAGATGCATAGAACCATGAAATATCTAAACGGTCCAGACAATGGTTGGATGGGACCACAAATGTCTCCTTGAATTCGTTCAAGAAATTGAAGTGGTTTAGCTTGTATCTTGAGGTGCGAAGGCCTCAGAATAAGCTTTCCCATGGCACATGATGTGCATACAAAATCCATAACTGAGAAAATTTGGACTCATGCAAATTGTGATCAATGGAATTGCTAGTAATCTTCCTCATCATCCCGATGCCGGGATGGCCTTGGCGATCATGCCATGTTTGGAATGCGTCAACATTCTGAAAAGTTACCTTGTAAGAAACATGTTCTACGGGCTTGATGTACGTATAGTACAATCTGGATGACAGAGAAGGAATTTTTTCAAGTACTTGCTTGCCATGTCCATAATCTTTTGTGAAGAGTAAATACTCTTCTTTGTTGTCTTCATGGGTTTCAATGTAAAAACCATTTTTATGGATATCTCGGTAACTGATTAAGGTACGTGAAGAATCGGGATACAACAAGGCATCCTTAATTATCACTTGAGTACCATTTGGGAGGGTAAATATGGCACGTCCACTTCCAATAATTACCGTATCACGTCCAGTGATAGTCAAAATTTCTCCATTCATCTTTTTCATGGTCTAGAAATATTTTAACTTCCTCGGTATGGATTTTGTGGTAGCACTATCCACAAGGTATAATTTCTCTTCCATCGGATTGTTCCCGTAGAGAGCTTTTTGCCGGTGGATCCGGATGAACTCTAGCGGTAGAATCTATGTGCTGATAACGTGTTAAAGTTAGAAGAGAGAAAGAGAGGCAATGATTGGAATGAAATCACCTGTATTGATTGATGACGATTTTACATATATATAGGGGGACATACGTGATTAGGTTGGTTCTTGGGAGGCGACGCTCCAGGGAATAACTGCCTAATGATGGTTCCCTAAATGAGTGGCTATAAACATTGCAGTTACAAGCAGGGATTAACCCATTTAATTAAAGACTAATTAAATTCTAACAATTATGCGAGTTTAACTTGATTGCAAGCAAAAACTCAATTCTTTACAAACTGAGGTATAGTTTATGGGTTATTTGCAAACTTGAAAGAAAGAGGCTCAGCATTCAAACTTTAACATTGTTTTCACACACGCCCAAAATATGCCCCACTGGTGACCCACAAGTATAGGGGATCGCAACAGTCTTCGAGGGAAGTAAAACCCAATTTATTGATTCGACACAAGGGGAGCCAAAGAATATTTGTAAGCCTTAACAGCGGAGTTGTCAATTCAGCTTCACCTGGAAACGGACTTGCTCGC